>NC_136503.1:80814389-81309389 GCF_053919585.1 Euprymna scolopes | reverse complement strand
GAAAGAAGCTTTGTTCATGGAATCTACGTTTAGTTTTAGGCACAGATAAAGAGTGGGGGGAATTATTGATAGTGTTTACAGCTAGACGAGTGTTTCTTGTGAAAGTTTGGCGAGGGGGGACCATAGATTGAAGCTCAGTCGAACACTTTCCATGAAAATAACGATACATCAGACAAACTTGCAACATCTCTTCTGTGAGATAGAGGTTGCAAGGAAGAGAAAAGGACATCTCCTACGAGGCTACGAAGTCTATTTTGAAGTCTATCAAGGCAGAACAAGTCCTTTCTAGCAGCTCCTGCCCAGATGTGGCAACAGTATTCCATCCTTGGACGTACCTGGCTTTTATACAGATAGAGAATAGCATCAGCAGTGAGATATTTACCGGATCAATAGAAAGATCCCACCATTTTTCCAGCGGCCTTGGCAACAGATTTGATGTACGTGTTCCATTTAAGATCAGGAAGTTTGGTGCATTTAAGTCAGGCAGCTGATATTTTCAGATAGTAACACCAAAAAGCTTTGGAATCAATTTTTAAAAGCTATCCAACACATGATAGCATGTAAAACAAACATTAAACCGATGATGATGATGATGATGATGATGATGATGAAGATTGAGAGAAAGAGTTATAAATAAAGACCTGGCCAGAGATAGATTAGCTTGGAAGTCAATTTCTAAAAGCCGTCCAACACATGCCAGCATGTAAAAGAAACATTAAACCAATGATGCTGATGATGATCTTCAATGATTGTTTTGTTTTTGTATTTTGTCAATCTGTGAAATAATGAAAATACTGTTAGCTTGACATACAGACAGACGGACAGGGCATCATATAGGAACACGTGGACACATCTGAAAAAAAAATGTCTGCTTATGAACTTGAGTATTGATATTAGTTACAGATAATTGATATCAATAAGTTGAAGCCAAGATTAGATCCATTTCAGTGAGCAGTGTGGGGTAGAGGTGACAGGATAGTGCCAATACTGTAAAGGTTGCTCGCTCTCTCTCTCAGGTGTCAGTAGGTGGATAAATGAGACAGTGAAAATGGTGGGGAAGGAGATAGCAAGGTGTGTCTGATTGCAGTTTTGCTACTGACAGAAGAAAGTATTCTAGAAAGGTACCGACATCTTTACCTTCCCATGAAACATAAGCCTCAGTGATTGTTGACAATAGATGGTTTGTACAAAAATGATAATTTGGCCTATTTGATTGCCAAGTTTTCATGACATGTCAACCTTCCTTCAATTCCTATTTACTCGATATACTTCAAATATTTATTCATAATGTTTAGTTTGATTGTTTTGTAAAGAAAAAAAAACGTTTTTCTTTTACGCTTTGCAAAACATGATTGAGTTTTGCAAAGTGAAAGAAAATATCAATGGCATCAATATTTGGTGCATTCTGGCGACATTCTGGACTGATATATGAATGTCATTTAATACATTTTTAGTCATATGGGAAAATTCTAGAAGTAGGTGACCCTGATGCAAAGTTTGGCTTTATCTGATGCTGAAGAAATCTAAGTTGATGCATTAACCTCTTCCTCTTAGACAAAATCAAAAAAAAAAACTAACACTGTTAATAATAGGCTGCACACTGTCCACTAACTTCCAGTCCCTGTCACATTACCGCAACGTTACATCCTTTTGCTTCTTCTACTAGTACTATAATGGAATGTATTCCAATGAAGTTCACTGTTGAGGTATCCAGATACTAGTGTATTTTCTACTTGACTTAATTTCCTTGAATTACTAGTTTTTGGAATTCCTCCCCGTTTTACTGACTGTAACAACATGCATGAATTTAAATGTAATGTGAACAAACATCTTGTTGCACAATTTCCTACTTAGAATGCTCCCTATAAATCTGGCCCCTAATTCACAATAGCTCCTTATGTCTTAGTAGCAATATTTTTTGTTTAGAGTGAATTAAAGTAAAAAAAAAAAAAAAAAAAACAATCCTTTCTGACCAGATTTTGGATGCGATGGCCATCTTCAGTTCAGGATTGGAATTGTTTTGGTAGATATTATCTTTAAGGTTACTTCAAAAATAAAAATATGGGTGAGTGAACGTGAAACAAATTCAGGATCACACCACATTCTAATGGGACGATTATCAAAGTGTCCCTGCAACTACTCCAACAAGTCATTTGAAGAGTAAAGAGTTACCTCATCCTCTTGAAACCACTCTTTAAAAGCACCACTGTGTGTATGTGTGTGTGTCTCGTAAAAACTTTTGACAGAGGCGACGGATCCTGACATGATTAGTATCGTTTTAAAGCTCCGTCCTTCGGACGACAAATTTTAAAAACTTGGCCAAAAACAATTATTTTACACTAAACTCGGCCATTTGTTTTTTTTTTTTTACAAGGAGAGAGTCGTTTTTTCGTCGCCATTTGCACAAGTCATCGTTTTCTTTCCGATTGACTTTTTTTTTTTTTTTTTTTATTACATTTTCACCCCAAACAAGGCACATTGCCACTTTGGTGTAGGGGGCTACTATCAGGGGAAACATCTACTGGGGTACTATGTAGGGATTAGGGCAGCGAGATGTTGGTTCACGTTGCACTTGAACTTATGCATGTCAGTACAGTTGGGGAAGCAGTGACCTGGAATGGAATTCCAAAGTCTAGCAGTTCTGGGGAAGAAACTACTGGAGTAGAAAGATCTTTTACATCTAGGGATCTGTACAGTGTGGGGGTGGGATTTTGCAGCTTGTCGGGTCTGTCGAGGATGTTCACGTCGTGGGGGCACAAGTGCTTGCAGTTCTTCAGAGCATTCACCATTATAATACTTGTAGAACAGGCAGAGGGATGCAACGTTTCGACGATGGGACAGAGGCTGAAGTTTAGATGCCAGTTTAGGGCCTATCAGATTTGCGACTCTTTTGAACCCTGTCAAGGAGCGAGAGACTAGTAGCCGATGCACCGGCCCAAATATGACAGCAATACTCCATACATGGGCGAATAGTGACCTTATAGAGGTACAGGATACTTTCGGGTGTTAGTAGTTTTCTAGCACGGTAGAGAGAGCCCACCTTTCTTGCAGCGGCCCTGGCAATGCTTAATTTCAATGCTCTCCACTTCTGTTTGGTTATGGAGACATCGGCTAAGACGTTACGTTTTTTTTAACCTTCTTTTTCTTCATCACATTACTGCCTGCTAGCCTACTACCACTTTTATTTTTTTCTCTCTTCGCCCAAACTGCCTACTGTTGTTTCGCCTCCCCCTCCCCGCTACGACTACTTTTCTTTTTTCATCCCACCCTGCCGGGGTTTCTTACTCGACCTGAGCAACGCCAGGGAACCCAGCTACTACCAATTTTTATTATCTCTCCACCTTGGCTGTCTACTGTTGTTTTGATTCCCCCTCCACACCCGGGCAACGCCAAATATACCCGCTAGTATTATATGAAACTTGGTAGACAAGTCAGACAGACTGAAGTTTATTTGTACCAAATATGGTTGGATTGCAGAAAGGATTGTGAATTTTATTAATGATTCCATAGATGGCATGTTTAGAGGGTCATCCTATATCTCTCCATTGGGGGTTTACTTCATTGGACATTATTTTTTGTCTGTTAAGGAGTTCCATCTCAAAAGTTGAAACCTCTTTTTCTTTTTTTTTAAATTTATTTACTGTAAGAGTCTTCTTCGTTGTGTAGTGCTGCATCATATTGCAGGGTCCACAGATATTATTTTGTCTCTCCCATTTCCTTCAGTTGTGTGCCTGATCTAAGTCCACACTGGCGATTTTCAAGTCCTTGTGAAACATGTCAACCGTCAGCTTATACACCACCTTGAAAAGGCTGTTGTTGGCTCGCAGGATTTGACACTACCATTTCAGTCAAGATTCAAAGAGCTTGTCAACAATATATCGTGGATGAAAGTTGTCATTCATTAGTGATGTGGTCAAGTAGAGTAATACCTGATCTCTAGTGCAGCATTTGCATTCCTGAAACGGTCTCCAGTTCTTTTGCAGCTGGCCAACACTCAGCACCATGAACTGCAACTGATTGGACGACCGAGTGATAGATCTTCGATTTCAGTCAGTCACTGATTTTCTTATTGGAGAGAGATGCTTGGTTGGCTTTAATTTTCTAATCCTTTTGGTTTTATGCGGATGGAGCATCCTACTGGATGCCAGACATTCACCCACTATTTCAGTCACTCCAACCAAGAGATCTTTTTAAAATTCTAACCGTTCCTTGGAGTTCAATTGTTTGTATTTCTCTTTTACTTGGTTCACCAGGTATATTCGACAGGTAATTTTTGAAATTTTTTCAGGAGTCCAGTTGCTCCTATAAAAATTACTGGAATGATGGAGCTCTTCGTAAGATTCCAGTACTGGACACCATCATGAACTATGAAATCAGAGATGCTTAGATGTGGCTTCATAATTTTATTCAGACAATTATTTTCATTTTGGTTGTTATTTTCACTGCGTTTCAGCCGATGGAATCTCCAACCTTCTTTCAAGTACATATTAATTATTAATATTTCTACATGGTCACGGCTAACAGAACAAGAACAATCTAATCCCATGAGTTTTCAGTTTGAGAAGATACATCTGAAGATGGATTGGAATAGACGGTGAAGAAAAGAAAATTTGGAAGATATATGAAGTTATATTAAATACCAAATATAAATTTTGCTTCGATAAGTGTTTTGTGATTCATTAATCTCGTATTTACAAGAAATCTTTTCAACCACTAATTGCTTAATTGCTATGACTAATGATACGCTACCTGAAAGTACTTCCTTCAAACTCCTAGGCTTAACATTCACAAATGACATGAATTGGAACAAATACATTGAGCAAATTGCCAGGACTGCTGTGAGAAAGGTGGTCTCTCTTTCTCTCTCTCTCTCTACTATATTAAAAGTAGTGATGGGACGATTCCAATATTTTTCCCGATTCCGATACAATTACTGATTCCGTGCTAGATTACCGATTCCGATTCTTTATAAATTTCTAATTATTTAACTATAAGATTGTTATTTTCCCCGATTTTCATAAAAATACATGTAAAATATGCAGATATTTTCCTAAATGTCAAAAGACACTTGTGGAGAATGATCTATCGATTTTAGCTTCATTGGTATTTTAAAATCAATAAATATTTATTTTATCATTATTACTAGCACTGGAAGATTTTACTTTAAACAAAATTAAATAAAAAAAAAAAAGACAATGAAAAGAATCGTTTTGGAATCAGAAAGTAAGCATCAATTTTTCTGATACCAATACCCCCAAATCTTCTGATTTTTCCGATTCTTGATTCCGATTAATCATCCCAACACTAGTTAGAACGTTATTCATACCTAAGAGTATCCTGAATCTCTACAAAGCCACTATTCGCCCATGCATGAAGTATTGTTGTCATATTTGGACTGCTGCATCTGCCACTAGTCTCTCGCTCCTAGATAGGATTAAAAAAAGAGTTGTCAACCTAATAAGTAAAGGTGGGGGAATTACACAATTTTTCAACAATTTCTTTTTACTGAGAAAATAAAAATAAAAATAAAAGTAGCAGGACCTGTGGAAATTCAACGGTTGCTTTTCCTTTTTTTTTTCACTTCCAGTAAAATTTAAATCTTTTTTAAACATTGTTCTTAACATAAAAATAATTACCAAACAAATGTCATTTTTTAAATCAACGATAGCAGAATTTTATTTATGAAATCTTATTTGAATCAAATCAAGTCCAACGTAAACAAATTCTTGATGAACCCTCCCCTTAAGTAATCTAATTTACCAAATTTCTAATACTAACAATTACTAAGAAATAATCCCATTGACTATCTCGAGTGACCTCCGGGCCTTGATAAGTGGTGACCCCTTTGTAAAAAAATAAAAAATAAAAAAAATATGAATAGTTTCTAATTGGTATTGTAAATAAAAAAAAAACAATGAATTGACCATAGTTGAAGGGAATACAAAGTCTCCCTTTTCATTGGCTACTACACCAAAATGTAGAGGAGGGTGTCAATACTTTCTTTGAATTGCTTCACTTAAACTTGATTTTTTATCTTATAATTTAGAGTGTATCCCAAAAAGGCATAAAATACCATTTTTTAATTAAAACCCAATCCCCAGAAACATTCGCAAACATAACAGATTTTACTAAATGATAACCTCAAAAAGGGTGTACATGATACTAGCAGATCGCCAGACGTTGCCCAATCGTAAGATACGCTTAAATATGATATTTTAATTCATGCAGATTACATATTTATTATTAGAGAGTTGTGATTTCAAAAAAAAAAAAAAAAAAATTTGGGTTCCATCAGCTAGAATCGAAAATGAAGCTGTAGCGTCCAAAGCTGGTAACGTTAGCATTGTACCAACATGACACGCATATAAAATAAACTAAAATGAATGTACAAAATGTATAACGATTTCTTTCAATTTTGACCCATTTTTTACCTATTTGAATTATTTTCACCGGCTAAAGACCCATAAAAGAACAGTTCATAAAAAAATCCAATATTTTCTAGGCCCCTAGCGCCGCTCTGCGACTTTTACTTTCAGAGGAGATAGAGTTTGAAAATATGGAGACAGACAGACCGACATATAACCTTTTATATATTAGATATATATAAATTCACCTGTCAGCCTGTTTTAAAAGATAGAATTACCCGATTGTTGAAGACAAAATTCAAGCAAGCAAGAACAGCTAGATGGTTCACAGAGTTTTATAATTATATAAATGAAACGCATCAAATAGAAACAAACACATGACGGTTGGTCAGCTTTCAACAATTGCCATCTAAACTAACCTACCTCTGGCCAGGTTTTATTTATCTCTCAATCCCTCCAATCCATTCTTATCACTTTATCCCATGTTTTCTTTGCCCCTCTGTTCTACATCTACTAACCTAAGAACATTCATCCATTCTTTCAATGTGACCATACCATCAAAGTCTCCTGTTCTGCACACATACTGTCCCGATTTAATCTTGCTCCAACGTCATCAAATCTAAGCCTGTTTTTAAGACTCACATTAAACATCCATCATATTATTCTCATATGAATTCTCTCCATGCAACACCTGTCCTCAACCATTACTGGACAAATTTCACTTCCATACATCATCACACTGTGCCCACATGCTTTATAGAATCAGTGGTAATGCTCTGCTTGTTAGTAATACCGGAACAACACATGCCCTCAATCATTAGTTGTCAAATTTCATTTCCAAACATTATCGCACTGCATACACATACCTGATAAAGTTTACCCTTGATTGACCGTGGTAACATACTGTGGGCTAGAAATGACCGAAGTTCCCTGAACTTACTCCATCCGTTTATAAAAGGTAAATGTGCAGAAGATAAAAGTTGTCTGACCTTGCATTGCAGACGTTTAAAAAAAAAAAAATTAAAACGTTGAAAGTCTTTCTGTGCTTGGTTGACTGTTGTCAAATAGTTCAGTTTCTATGCATTGCTCAGGTTCATGCGCAGTTTGATAAAAAGCTATGAGGTCACAACACTTTCCCGATTGTCAAGGATAAACAGGGGTAATAGGGTGAGGAAGAGGGGGAGGGGGAAGAAATGGTTTAACTTGACATGAAATTAAATGTTAAGTGAATCAATAAAAAAAATTCAATAAAAATACTACCTCTCCACCCCAAATACACCCATTCTACCTCAACCACTTCAGCTTTCTTTACCACACCCATAAAAAAAAAATATATATATATAGTATTACAAGTGTTAGTATTTTTTTAAGAATAAAATACAACCATCACTCCCCCACTTTCCTGATAGCATTTCATCAGCACCACTCACCCATTAAAAAAAAAAAAAAAAAAAAAAAATAGATTTTAATAATTCAAATAAAAAAAGATATGAACACAACCGTATCTCAACTCACCTACACATGAAACCAAAAAAGGGCCAACTATTTTCATTGGCACTCTGATACATAAGAATTACTTTTCAGGGGAGGTTGAGGACATGCGTTGCATGGAGATAAATGATATAAGAATGAAATGATGGATGTGTTTTAGAGGAAGAAATCTGCAAAACATGTCCAGTGTTTTCACCAAGACAATGCACCATGTCACAAGTCGATGACAACATTGGCAAAACTATATGATTTGCATTCACCTTATTATCTAGATATGATTTCCAGTAACTACGAGTTGTTTGCAGATCTCAAAAGAATACTTCAGAAAAGGAGATTTGCTTCCAATGAAGAAGTTGTAATAAAAAGTGAGGGGTATTTTGAGGCCAAAGACAAATCATTTTATAAAAAGACGAATTGTTAGAAAAATATTGAAATGAGTATATCACCTCATAGCAGTGTTTCCCAACCCCTTTTTACCTTTGCAGAATCCTTCCAATAATCGTGATGTCTCACGGAACCCCAAGCAACCCTTACATAACAAAATATTTTACAATCTTATTTATTTCTCCTTCATAATTCAAACGATATTTTTCTTTTTATAACCAGTTTAGCTAAAAAAAATGGAAAAAATGTCTTTCTCAAATTTATTCACAATTTAGGAAAAAAAAGAAATCAACATATTTTTCTGACAACTAGTTCAATCACATAACTGAATCTTTTTTTTTTTTTAGTTGCATTCAAAATAATTTATTGAAGAACAATATAGCAATGAAAATAATATGAACTAAAATATATTGGCCAAGAATGGAATGTGCTTCTTCAATGTTACACTCAGTCTGTTTATTAGTATCTATTGAAGAAAACTTTAGTAAGCTCTTAAGAAACCCCAGAGAGATGCATGCAGAACAGGAGATTTTGACGGTATGACCACTTTGAAAGAATGATTGATAATCCTTGGGTTAGTCAATGTTTTTTTTTAAATTATTTTTTACAGAATATCAACCCATTTCTGGTTATTTAATACCGAATCCAGTTATTTTGGAAACAGTTTTTATGCTTCAAGTTCTTTATATCTTCAAATATTTATTTGTAGAGTTTGGTTTAATTGTTTTGTTTCACAGCATATCAACCGTCTTTGGATTATTTAATGCTGAATCCAGTTATTTTGGAAATAGTATTCATGTTGCATTAGTATTCATATATGGCACAATCACGTTGACACACCTGTTCTCGTCAGTTAAGCAACGTTGAACCTGGCCAGTACCAGATGGGTGACCATTTGAGAAGGCGAGGTGCTGTATGTACTGCGAGGTAAAATACCAGGTTGAGAAACTGGTGCGATCTATCCTTCTCTTGAGGGTAGATGGGACTCTCTTAAGCCATGATAGGAACCCCATCTAGTGATGGCGTCACGATAAAAAAATACCCTTGACAGCCCTGGCGAAGCATCAAGTATTCAGCTACTGATAAGATTTAAATTACACTACGAACTCCTGTAGCGAGTTCAATCTCAGCTGCGGCCGTGCTAGATGGACGGATTCAGTTATTTTGTAGGTTTTTATTCTTCAAGCTTTTTGTATCTTCAATCGTTAGTTTGTAGTGTTTTTGGTTTGGTTGTTTTATAATGGATTTTATCGATTTTTTTCACTGCCCTGCAGAACATGAATAAGTTTTGCAATGGGAGAAGGAAAAGGGTTACAGTATTAATGTTAAGTTAGGAAAATAGTCAGGAAGTAGGGGAGATAGAACGAGAAAGGGAAAATGGAAAGAAGGAAAAGGGAGGAAAAGGTGGTTGTTGTTTTTGTTGTTGGTTTTGCAGAACATAATTAAGTTTTGCAAAATAAAGTAGAAAAACAAAAAAGCATCAACGTTAGGTGCATTTCATCTCAGGAAACCAATATCTTCAGACAGCCTAATCTGGTAGTATCAGGTTAGTCGATGTAGAAAAGTTAAGATAATGATATCATAATATCAGTTGGCAGAGAAGGCCAACAAAAACATAGGAGAAATGATAAGAAAGCACTTGAGAGATAAATAAAAAGTTGGTCACAAATTTTTGTCCATGAATACATTCAAGCATTGCAGAAGAGATTTCCAGGTTACTTCCGCCACACAAAGTTGATTTTGATGGTTTCTTGCAAAATGTTGGTGGTGGATACCAAACATCTTTCTGACTTTTCTTTTGCCATGGCTGTACGTGCAACGTTGGGTCTCCCTGCTAGTTATAAATAATATTTTTTAAATATGTGTGAAAGGTGATTGTGAGACCACGTGCTACTGCACTCACCAACAAACGCAGACCTCCAATGCTATTTCTTCTCCCTTGTCTTCTCTCTGACCATGTCTCTGACTCCTATATTGGCAGCTGCCAAAGTGGCATGCACGGACTCAGAAGTATAAAAAATAAGACAAGACACAAAAAGCACAAACTCAATTGCACTTTGTGTGTCACCATCGACCCTCATTTAATATGAAACCATGACTAAAATGCTCCACACATGCGTACTTGTGAACGAAAATATAAAAAACAACATGTGGCCATAGCTCAAAAACTTCTGATTGAACAAAACCAATGTGGTTTTTGGATTCAGTGCATCAAATTCGCCTCAAATCAGCTGAAAAAAATGCAAACAATAAATTTGTTGTTGTCCAGTGTAATAATATAATTATTATATGTTTTATGTTTATAGTTATTATAACAATAATAATTATAAACCTTTATAATCTTTAGAACTATTGAAAGTTGGCATAAACGACCCTTGCATCACTACATAAAATAACATCACATTTTATGATTCTTAAATAACAGTCCCAACCATCCTTTGCATGTATGTGACTAAGTCGCATGGTTTGGGGCCAGTGTACATACATTTTCCCATTTGATAACCAAAGTTTTGAGGCCTCTTTTCATTCACTTTATAAAAATTATGATATAAACTTACCTTCTACATCTCCACTTGGCAAAAGCAATGATTATAATCCAACAAACAACAGCAATGAGACTGGCTGCTACAATAGCAACCAACATGATACTAGGTATTTTCTGGCCAAGAAAATCGCACATCCAATCAGCAGTTGTAAAGGAGGAGGGGGGGGGGGACATGCACAGGTTCACAAGTATAAAAAAATTCAGACTAAATGTGTGTGTGACACCATCAACCCTCTACATAATATGGTTCACATCTAAGTTCATCAATCGACATCAGCTAATCTCAATTTGCTTTGAGCCACAGCCTGCATTTAATTGTATTAAACTCACAACTCTCCCCCCAAAACTGTCTTCAACCTTCACAAACCCAAGACTGTCCGTAAACTGTCACATAACTCATTGCCACTTCTAAAATATACTGAACAATCTTTTGTTCCCGTTACTGCCACACTTTGATTAACAATCCTATTTTAATTTTCTTTTGTGTTCTTTAGTGAATAACTTTGTTCTGCTAATAAACTTATTTCCTCTTTTTTGCTACTTCCTAACACCGGGAAGGGGGGGGGGTGACGTTGATAATATCACACAATAATGCCATACATTCATACATGAAGTGGCTGAGCATATTATTATATAAATTTGAGGAAAAAAAATTAGTTAAACCAGAAGATGAGAACTGCTGCAGAGAATCATAGCTTTTATTATTCCGTTTATCGGAGAATATGGTAAATGTGATAATTTTGTTTTGATCCATTGGCACTAAGAGAGCGAAGCACCGTGGGAATTATTAAATTAATTACAGAGAAGATGCGATAATCTATTTTATATCTAATTAAATCCAACACCCAAGCAAAAACGCTAAACACTAAACATTACGAAATGTAGATTTAATCGGATATTAATTTAGATGATTTGAAAAACATGGATGCTGCTTTTTCATTTGAAACATTAATATTTGATGTGCTCAGTTGCAGAATCTATCAAATGTATGTCAAGGTTTCTCTATCTTGCAACAAAATCTAATGGATATGATTTGGTTTCGTTGCTTTTGTTTTCTAGCATATCAATCCCTTTTGGGTATTTTAAAAGCCAGCGAGTTCATTTTTGAAAAAGTTACTATGTTTCAATTTCTTTATATCTTCAAATATATATTCACTAGCGGGTAGTACCCGGCATTGCCCGGGTGTTTGGAGGTGTAAAAGAATAAAAGAAAAAATGTTAGTAGTCAGGCAAGCTCGAACCTGTGACAGTGATGCAAAGGCAGAAAAGAAAGTGAAAGAAAACGTGACATCTTACCGCTACGCTACGAGGCCACAGGAAGTGAAAAGCATTCAAACTTAGCGATGTCAATCAAAAAGTTGACTTGCTAAGTGAATGAGTTCACGCAGGTGCTGAAATGAACGTTGGCTGAAGGCCAGTTCAGCTTTCCACCGTTTCATTTATTTGTTTCCCCACGATGTTGGGGAAAACCAACTCCCCACAAAAAGGGAGTGCCCAAATGAATAGCAATTGTCTGATATGAGAGGTTTTCCCCACATTGATCAAAGCTAATTGCTTTCTGGACGTACCTGCAAAAAAGCCAGGATGCTGCCTTCACTTTCGATTAGTTTTGCTTTTATACGAAAAACACAAACACACGAGAGGATGGAATAGTGTGAATTTTATAAAAGTCGATCAAAATAAATCTAGACACGACATCCCTTCGCAAATTGTAGATATTATAATCTAGAGAGTACGAGGGGTGTGCAATAAGTAATGCCCCTGACCCACTTCCCATAGCAGTAGAGCAACAAAACTTGGCACAGCTATTAGGCTTTCTCTACATAGGAACTACCCAGAGTTATGCATTTCTCCCATCGTTTGATGCAACTCTGGAGACCGTTTTTGCAGAACACGCTAGGTTGGTCCTCCAACCACGATGTGACTTCAGAAATGAAGGCTGCATCATCTGGGAAACGCTTTCCTTTCATAAACAACTTCATGGCTAGGAAGAGGTGAAAGTCAGAGGGTGCAAGGTCAGGAGAGTTAGGAGGATGGGGGAGAATTTCATAACCACACGCCTGTGCTTCTGATCTGGCGACATGCGAGTTGTGGACCGGAGCGTTCTCCTGCAGGTGGAGGGTACCTTTGCTGATCTTGCCCCGCCTCTTTATTTTGATAGCTTCCCTTAATTTCCTCAAAAGTGAAGCATAATAGGCTCCTGTAATTGTGGTACCCTTTGCCAGGAAATCTGTCTTCACTACTCTGTTCTGGTCCCAGAAGACTGTGAGCATGACCTTGCCAGTGGAGGGCTGCACCCTTGCCTTCTTTCGAGGTGGTGAGTCCAAGTGCTTCCACTGCATTGACTGAGCTTTGGTCTCTGGATCATAGTGATGGACCCAAGTTTCATCCTG
This sequence comes from Euprymna scolopes, assembly GCF_053919585.1. Taxonomy (NCBI): domain Eukaryota; kingdom Metazoa; phylum Mollusca; class Cephalopoda; order Sepiida; family Sepiolidae; genus Euprymna; species Euprymna scolopes. The sequence continues at coordinate 81,296,211 of NC_136503.1, read as the reverse complement.
TGTAATCAGTCTTTTGAAAAACTTTGACTCATCTTCTTGGCACATCTCCAAATTCATCCTTGAGCACTCGACGCGTTCTCGCTTCTGGAATGGTGTGAGCAACCTGGGAATCCATCTGGCAGACACCTTATGCATATGTAAATGGTCATGAATGATAGTTTTCACAGACCCTGTACTAATCTTGACATCTTGGGCTATTTGGTGAATAGTAATGCGCCGATCTTCTAAAATAGCAGCCTCAACTTGACAGACAGATGCCTCATCAATGGCAGAAGGGGGTGGGGGGGGCGATCAGGCCTGGGAGCTATTTCCACAGACTTCTGGCCATGTTTGAATTCACGATGCCAGCGTTTTACAAGGTCATATGATGGGGCATTATCACCATAAGTTTCTTTCATTTCATTAAAAGTCTCCTGTGGTGTGCGTCCTTTCAAATACAAAAATCGGATCATTGCTCGACATTCAACAGGCTCCAATTCACACCTGATTCAGTTCAAACACCTGTAAAACAGAAACCACGGCTAGTTCAGAGCTGTAATTTACCACATAAATCGTAGAAATATAAATTATTGCACATGCAAAATGTCAGCTAGATCAGACAACTAGAAGTGAGTCAGGAGCATTACTTATTGCACGCCCCTCGTATATAAAAAGTTCTAAAACATAGTAACCCCCCCTTCCCTAAAAAAAGCCTTTCTTGGATATACAAAAATGCACACACCACTTTTGCCTTTTATATATATAGATGGTATTTGGTTTGGTAATTTTATAGAGGAAAATTGTGTTACAGATCGTGGTTGAGTTTTGCAAATGGAAAAGAAAAGAACAATAACATCAATGTTTGGTACATTTTAGGGCAGGATGCCAGAATCTTCAGACAGCCTGATCTGGCAGCACCAGTAATTCCAGTTGGTCATTTGACAGGAGAGCTCAATCAATGGAATTTAATTATATTTGTATCCCAAACTGTCAGCCGATGAAAAAATCAAAATGTAAACCTTGTCATAACTTCCATTCATTATTCTCATTCACAACATGGATACATCATATCAACCATTTTTTGGGTTATTTAATGCCGAATCCAGTAATTTGGGAAAAGTTACTATGCTTTAAGTTCTTTATATCTTCAAATATGTATTCATGGTGTTTGGTTAGATAGTTTTATAGAGGAAAATTGTTCTTGTTTTTGACTATGCAGAACATGATTGAGTTTTACAAAAGGAAAGGAAAAAATACAAGAACATCAATGTTTGGTGCATTTTTGCCCAAGAAGCCAGTATCTTATCTTCAGACAGACTACTCTGGTAGCACTATAATGGATATTACCATCAACTACGAGATAGACTATTTCACATATGAGATATGTTTCTGACTAAGGGAGAAGAATTGCTGTGGTCTTGATCAGCTTTCGTTTTGTCAAGTGAAATTTTTCAATCATCTCTGTATTCATCATTTAATCTATTCATCTCATTAAACCTGTTTTTGTTTTTCTTCTTATAAGTGTTGACTCATTAATAAAAAAAAGTTCAATTTTCAATCAATCACTATGGTTATAAAGGTATAAATCCACTAGAACTCGGATATGAGTATTTTGCTCATTGACACTTCCTACAATGTGAAATAAGTCCTCTCCGTGCACGGAAGAGGCATCCGCAGCCGCCACAGCGTTCACAGATTGTTGACCTCCAGTTTTTCTTTGAGCTCTTTCTGTTTCTTCTTTTTGTCTTCCGTTGTTTTCAAAGATTTCGGTGTTTTCATATATTTTTCTTCTCCAGATCTCCCGGTTGGCTGCATTGACTTCCCAGTTGTCTGTGTCAATTTTGGTTGCCTTAAGAGTAGATTTCAACTGATCTTTAAAGCAACATTTTGGTGTGCCACAGAGTTTGAACTTGCTTGGGTAGGTGGTTGTCAGGCATTTGGGCAAAGTGTCCAGCCCAGTGTAGACGGTGTCTTATTCTTGGAGCTTCTACGTATTTCCATCCCGGAGCAAAGAAGAACGTTGGTGTTCATGATCAAATCTTGCCACTTTATGCGTAAGATATCACGCAGTTTTGCTTTGTGAAGAAGTTCCAACTTTTTCAGGTCTCTTCTATAGAGTACCCAGGTCTTACAAGCATACAGCAGAGCTGAGATTACAACCGCTTTGTATGTCATGAGCTTGGAAGATTGTGCCAGCCTTTGATTGCTGAATACTCTTATAAAGTTCTCCATATGATTCTGCTATCAATGTTTTTTCTCAGCTGTAGCATTTGTTGATAGAACACTGCCGAGATAAGAAAACTGCACCACATTTTCTTGTTCTATTCCCCTAATGGTTATTATATCTCGGGAGGAGTTTGATGTCCAGGACGAGGTTGGAGAAGTACTTTGGTCTTGGCTATGTTGATATATATAGATATAAACAATATATATATATATAGATATAAACAATATATATATATATATATATATATATATATATAATATTTGCTTAGTTCTCTTCCACTGTAACAACTTAAACACCAGGGACAAAAAGTAGGATTGAAAGATTGATCCTACAAAAAGTTGGCATTCCTCGGTAAGGGCGCCTCGAGCGATTAGCAATAAACTAACTCCTTTTCAAAGATAGAAGGCAAGGTCTGGAAGAGTGAACCTTCTAGAACTGCACAGAACTAAACTCCCACCGCAAAATCTATAGAGACAAGATCATTACAGGAATGCTCTAATTTCTGTTGATTTTGAGAGGGGGAGATAAAAATTCCTAGCTGAGTTGAATTTAAACCATATTTTTATATATAGATATATATGTATGTATATATGAAAGCGAAAATCCTTAAATGATTCTTCTTAAAAAGAGTGGGGTGAAAGAAACACTAATTTCGTAATGGTGAAAATTTGAATATATTTTCAATTTTGATGAAAATAACAGATGCTCATTGTACTTATGGTCGTATATAAAAGGTAACCGAAATCCTTAAATGATTCTTCTGAAGTAGAGTCGGACGAAAGAAACATGAATTCCGTAACAGTGAAAATATAAAGATTTCACATTCATTTTAATACAATAACTACAATGAGGATCTGTTGTTTTCGTCAAAATTGGATTTTTCAAATTTTCAATCCTTGACCATAGAAATTTTACCTGATGTTAAGAACAGAGGAAGAAAGGAAAGTCTTTTTCCATTGCAATAGAATGATCAGTTTTTGTTGTGAATGTCTTACAAGGAGAAACTACAGATTGCAGCTCAGTCAAGCACCTTTCATGAAAATAACAAGAGCAGAGATAGACTAGCAACGTCTGTTCTGTGAGAAAGGAGTTGTAGGGAAGAGAAGAGATGATCTCCCCACTAGATTTTGAAGTTAATTTGCCATTATTTCTTAAGTTCAGTGACAAAGAGAAATCTAAGATGACCAGAAGCAATGCTGTGGTAAGCAGAGAAGGACTGGTTTATATTTTAAAGTTTTTCCATCACTCATCCATGTACTGACTAGGCTCATTATGCAACTTAGACAATCCAACAAGTATTATGCAATCTATCCTGGGTTATGCCGGTATGCTGAAAATTGTGATTTTGCTGTGAAGGTTGGTTAGTGCAAGGAGAGTTCAAGAGTTAAGTTGCTGATGTATGTCAAACTTGTAGTTGGGGTTGACGATAGCACTTGGAATAGGCCAATCAGGTTTGCGTAAGAAAAAATGTGGAAAGAAAGAGAAAGAGAAAGAGAGAGCGCATGAAAGAAAGCGAGGAGGATATCTTTTCTCTCACATGCAAGTCAGTTGGTTTTCCGAGTTTGAACGGAACGGTTGAGATTTCGCTAAGAAAGAGGCGTAAAAACAAGTCAGCCAACAAAAGAAAAATGCAGAACTGCCAAGACCCAGAAAGCATAAAACCAAGCATTCAATTAAAAGAAACCAGTCATATGTTCATTTATTCGTCGTTTCCAGGCCGAAGAGTCGACGCAGAAAGAAGTCAGGGACTGAGATATGTCGAATGAATTGCTTGTTCTACACACATGAACACGTGTATTAAATTAGACGATAAGACATTTTGACCACGGCCAAATACAGATACATACATAGACAGATGATCACGGCTACACACACATCCATACATACATACTGAGACATACACACACCCACATATATATATACATATCATGCACACACTCAAAATATATGTAATGAATGACATAAACGCTACAGATAATACCCCCCGCCCCCTGCTACACAACACAGGAACTATATAACAATATAACAAACAGAACTATAAATCAATGAAGTGAAAGTGTCAACAATGATTCTGGGCTAAACCTTCCCTGACTTTACAAGCAACCGTTGAGTCTTGTTGGGGATAAAAACTTGCAATCGAGGTTAACAACTAGCTGCCACCTATGAAAAGAACTTCATGCAGACCAGACAATCCCAAGGCACGATCTTTGTGAGCTTCTTGCAGAAGTCTAACTCGCTTCAGCAAGGAAAAGGATATATAATTATCTTATCTGATATTTTATACATTGGACATTTGCGTGAGAACTTGGATTTAAGCAAAACTGTGTTCATTAAATGCGCTGATTTACAGAACCAATTTTTTTTCTTTATGAAACAAATGATTTGTTAGACTTAAGAAACTGTCGGATTTAAGGCTCTCATCCTCTGGGTCACTGTCAATTATGTCTTTAAATTGGAGATTTTGCTGTACGATAAACATCAAAATTAAAAAAAAAATGTATATTTTCAAAGACGCATCCATTTAATCAATATATTGGAAAACAAAAGGTGTGACAGACAAACAAACACCTTTACATGCACGGTCGCATAAGAAAATGCTATTTTCAAGCAGAATACATTATCTATAAATTAATAGGATAGCGTGTGTTATTTATTTTGCGTGTCATGCTTACCTCCGAGTGTCGTTTCATTGTTATGGACTTCCATTTCTTTTAATAAATAATTTTACCAAAAATTCTTCATAAGTTTTGGCTTCGGTTATAGCTGATGGCACTATCTTTTTTTTATAATTTTATCAAGAATTCTTCATAAGTTTTGGTTTCAGTTTCGATTATACCTGAAGGAACTCAAGTTATATATATATATATATATATATATTTACATGCATATATAAGTTTTGGTTTCGATTCAAGCTGATGCACCCAAGTCATATGGATAATTTTTTTTATTTTTAAAACTTTATAACATAAAACTCAATAGAACATTAGATAATAATATATATGAAATCTGCAAGAATTAAAATATCATATTTAAGTATACTTTACGATGGGGTTAGGCTATGTGTCCCTACTAGCTTAGATAAATACTTTTGCAGTTTTAACAAAAAAGCTACAATAATATCAGAGCATCTCCATTTACGCTGAACATCTGCAGAACGCCAACATCAATATATTACATATGAAGGAGTCCCTTGTGGAATTTCCACAGGTCCCGCTAGTTTGTATTATTTAGATTATACGGATTTACTGACGAAAGTGACTTCCGGTTTTGAAACTCTTCAGAAGTAAATGGTTTTATTTAATCTGAAAACCTCAATGAAAATATAGGTCGCCACATAAGAATTTCCGGAAACTGATTATTTTCAGTGAAATGTTTATTTACAGAAATTTTTGTTTAATAAATGTTTATTTACAGAAATAATTAATACTAAAAGTAAAATAAATAGGGGGGGGGGGATGAATGTTTACTTAACATGGTATATATAGCGGGCTCTTCAGTTTAAATAACAATAAATTTACTTCGGACAAATTTCAAAACCGGAAGTCACTTAGATCAGTAAATACGCAAGACTATTAAAATAAATATAAATATAGATATATCTTGTAACTAACAGATCATTGTAAGAAATAAATATATGTTGTTGTAAAAAGTAAATAATTGGTTTGAAATTAGAAAAAAAAAAAAAAAAAAAAAAACGTACGAGAAGATAAAGAAAAATATGCTAACAAAAATAATATGTATCATTCAAACGTTCTCATCTTGAATATTATCTGCAAGTTCCGACGGGTTATTACTTTGCTCTTTATCCAGTGTAAAGAAATAATCAATTCTAAGTGATAGTCTTTTGAGGTTGATGGTTCAATCTTCAGTACAGGCGATATTCATAATATAATTAAGAATTACCTGGTCATGGCTTGAGGAATGAAAATCTACCCTTGCGGATTCAGTTAAAAATTCCATAGAAATATCTGAAGGTCGAAGATTACATCAGCTAAAACGTTGTGAGCAATATGAAAACAGTATTCCAAATAAAACAAATTCATTAATCATCATCTTAAGACTTCCAAAATATAAAATAAAGATGCATGAAGGTAGATCAAAAAGTTTACAGAATCTTTAATAGCAGTAAAATTATCACCATCATTGCCTCCATTCAGTCTCAAAAGATAATGGATATCCCTGTAAGGGTTGCTGTGCGTATAATTGTGAGGTAATGGTTAAGCAGTCCCCAACCACACTTCTGACTCAGCACTGCTCGAGTCCAGTGGCAAGAAGTCCAGGATGATTGGAACAATGCCAAGATAAGCGGAGTACATACAGCACCTGGAATTCACAAATGGTCCCCCATTTCAGTAGAGGCCAGGCTCAACTTTTCTTAACTTTGGTGATTTAATGAGAATTGGTGTGTTAATGTGATAATGGCTGGTGCTACCAGATCAGGCTTTCTAAAGATATTGGCATTCTGAGATAAAATGCACCTTATGATTTTTTGTTTTTTCTATTCCGTTTTGCAAGACTTATGTTCTGCAAAACCAAAAACAAAAGCCCACCTTTTCCCCCTTTTCTTTTTCCCTTTACAAAACAACCAAACCAAAGACTATGAATAAATATTTGAACAAGTTGAAACATAAACCTTTTTTCCAAAATGACTGGATTTGTCATTAAATAACACAAAAAGAGTTGATATGCTGTAACACAAAACAACCAAACCTAATGCGATTGTGCCATACATTATAAATCATCATGTTTAAAGAAAACGTACTATTTGCATTATTCTAACTACCATTCTCATCTTGGATGTTATCTTTACAATGCTTCCACTGATGTAACCTCTGACCTTCTTCAGGCGCACTTCATCGAAATCCAAAATCTTTCGGTCAAACTCGGGAATCTGCACAAAATTTCAAACCTAATCCATGCATGTAGTAGTCTCTTGTTTCGTCAACCATTAGAATTCTTAATTTGCAATTGTATTTTTAGTATCGCCCACACTGAGAATTGAACCTATAACTTAATTTTACCAAGTACTTTGTCTGTTTTGTCACGTGTTCTGAAGAAAATCGGAGGTTACATCAGCCAAAATGTTGTGCGAATAAGACTTAAAATGAAAACAATAGTCCAAATAATTCAAATAATACATATTATCAATCCTCATCTAAAAAATTGAGAAACATGTTTTCAGAACACTTTAGTGGATGTTTACCTTTTAGTGATCATCAATCAGTTTCATACAAGCCTATATAAATATGATCTGACCCTCTAAAAGAGGAGTTATTTATGAAATCTTGACCGAGAAGATAAAATAAACCGATCTCCTCCAAAGTGAACTACTTCATTATTGTCTGTATATAAAAAAACTAGAAGCAACAGAGATAGACGGGATTTTGTGTGGATTTGATTATCAGACAGTTATCAATATTTACATTTTTCAATTTCGACTTTTTTTCCTTGTCTCCACTGTAACTCTCTTTCACAAACTGCCAACAATGCATTCTTGTACTTCTTATATTGTCTAATATAAATTCTCCAACTTCCAACGTAGACCCCTACTACCATGTCTCCTTCTCCAACATCAGGGGTCTACGTTCTAACCTTCCAGAGGTTGAAACCCAATTACAGGAGACTAAACCAGACCTTTTATTTTTAAGTGAAACTGGCATTGGACAGGCTATTTCCCTAGATGAGTTTGCAATTACAGGATACTCTAACTTAACTTCTAAATCTGACCCCCAAGATCGCCATGGGCATGGAATATGTGCCTATATTAAAGATAGCTTTCCATGTGGGAGGGACATCTCCAGGGAAGATCCTAACTTACCCTATATGTGCTTCCGGGTTGCTTTAGCTCACACTACTGCATTTATATTTACTCTCTATCGCCCCCACAACAGCGGAGTTACTATCTTTCAAAGCATATCTGAGAAAATTGACCAAGTCCTTTCTACTTATCCTTCAGCTAACATTCACGTATGTGGAGACTTCAATGTTCACAACGTCGAATGGTTGACCCACTCAAACAAGACCGATGATGAGGGGAGGTTCTGTCATGATTTCTCCATTGCCTATGACCTCACTCAGATTGTTCAGGAACCTACCCGTGTGCCCGATAATGACGGCCAGTATGCGAGCCTACTAGACCTTTTTCTCACAACTTGCCCTGAACTATGTTCAGTTTCTGTTCTGTCGCCTCTTGGATCTTCCGACCACTCTGTTGTATCAATTAAGATAAAAATGAAATGTAATAAGTCCCCAGACGTACCACTTCATCGTACAGTATATCGATACACTAAGGCTGACTGGGATAGCTTCCGTACATTTATATCTGATCTACCTCTGCATTCCATGTTTAAAAAGGATGTGTCCTCTATAGTATTAGACCTAACTGAATGGTTAATTGTAGGTATTGACCATTTCATACCCTCTAAAAAGTTTCAGCAAAAACCTAACAGCCAGCCATGGTTCTCTCCAGAATGTGCTGCTGCCATTGCGCACAGAAATCACTTTTTCCACTGCTTCAAACGTAATAGATGTATGGAAACTAAAGCCGTTTTCAGGACTGCCAGCAACCATTGTAAGAAAGTAATAAGGAACGCAAGAGAGTTGTATGCTCAATCTGTTAAGTCCAAAGTAGCTGAGCAGCGGCTTGGTTCCCACCAGTTTTGGCAAATAGCAAACAGAATCCTGAACAGAAGCGTGTGCTCCATCCCAACTATTATCAATGGACCTGAGGTAATCTCGTCAGCATCAGACAAAGCCAAACTCTTTGTCAAGAACTTTGCAGCTAATTCTACCCTTTGCGACCAAGACCGCCAACCCCCAATATTTCCTCCTGTATCAGAAAACACGCTATGTGATATACGTATATCTGTACGTGATGTTGCCAAGCTAATCAAAAACCTTGATTCCAGTAAAGCAACTGGCCCTGATGGTATTCCAATTATAGTACTCAAAAAACTTCAACCTGAACTAGCGCCCATACTTACAAAACTGTTTAAACGTTGTCTTAAGGAGAATAGTTTCCCATCTCCCTGGAAAATCTCATCAGTATGCCCTGTATTTAAGAATTCAGGTGATCGCTCATCCCCCTCTCAGTACAGGCCAATAAGTCTCCTGTGCGTCATGAGTAAGTTGCTAGAATCTGTGTTAAATACAGAAGTAATCAAACATCTCAACAAAAATAACCTTCTTAGTGACACTCAATATGGTTTCCGTTCTGCTAGATCTACAGCAGATGTCCTTACAGTTATATCGCATAGGATTAGCAAATCTCTCGACGGTGGCAATCTTTCTAGGGCAATTGCTCTTGACATATCTAAAGCCTTTGATAGGGTATGGCATAAAGGTTTACTTCATAAGATCGCTAGCTATGGTATAGCTGGAAAAGTCTTCTCAATTATTAAATCATTTCTTTCTGATAGGTTCATAAGAGTAGTAGTTGAGGGGCAAAAATCAGAAGCTCTCAGTATTAATGCCGGTGTCCCTCAGGGATCCATCCTGGGCCCAACTCTTTTCCTGATCTACATTAATGATCTTCCAAATCATATCCTTACATCATTTGTAGACATTTATGCTGACGACACTACCATTTATGGTACCACATCTAAGACAGTAAACGAGCAAGTACTCTCCAATTCTCTCTCCTCTGATCTTGAGCATGTAGTACAATGGGGAAAGGAGTGGCTGGTTACTTTTAATGCATCTAAAACCAAGCTTCTCTCTTTACATCATCAACATTTTAATCCACATTTGTCATCAATTGAAATGAATGGCTCTCGTCTTCAGGAGGCCTCAAGTTTTGACAAGCTTCTGGGCTTGACCATTACTCCTGATCTTAAATGGAACACGTATATCAAATCTGTTGCCAAGGCCGCTGGAAAAATGGTGGGATCTTTCTATCGATCCAGTAGATATCTCACTGCTGATGCTATTCTCTATCTATATAAGAGCCAGGTACGTCCAAGGATGGAATACTGTTGCCACATCTGGGCAGGAGCTGCTAGAAAGGACTTGTCCTGCCTTGATAGAGTTCAAAATAGACTTCGTAGCATCGTAGGAGATGTCCTTTTCTCCTCCTTACAACCTCTATCTCACAGAAGAGATGTTGCGAGTTTGTCTCTGATGTATCGTTATTTTCATGGAAAGTGTTCAACTGAGCTTCAATCTATGGTCCCCCCTCGCCAAACTTTCACAAGAAACACTCGTCTAGCTGTAAACACTATCAATAATTTCCCCCACTCTTTATCTGTGCCTAAACCTAAACATAGATTCCATGAACAAAGCTTCTTTCTTAGAACTGCACGCCTGTGGAATTGTCTTCCGTTTTCCTGCTTTCCGGCTGACTACAATATGGTTGTGTTCAAGTCTAAGGTAAATAAGTTCTTGATGAGCCGTTCCATATAAGTTATTAAATTTACCAAATTTTCATTACTAATGATTACTATATTGACCAACTTCTACTGTACACTCTTTAACCCTTATCCTTGAGTGGCCTCTGGGCCTTGATAATGTGGTGATGCCTTTGTAAAAAAATTAAAAAAAAAAAAAAATATTAGTAAAATAACTATAAAAAATGTCTTAAGACAATGGTAGTATTGTCTTGTAAAAGACAACACTTTATTTGGAAACTTTAGTGTTTCTGTATTATACAAACGAAAAAAATATTGAATTTGTAAGTGAAACAAATGGTACTTACATAATTGTCAGGTCTCAAATAGTAACATATCCAAAAATTACGAAATATAAGGTTGAAAAATAATTATTAATAAAAAACTGTTTTCAATAAAGTTTATATGGAGGAATAAATTTTGTCAGACATTTTGAATTACGTTTATCACGTGATGTAAGCAACAGAGCTTAATTATCTCCCCTGTCAACTTATCTCTTTTTTTAGTAAGCATAATATAGTGATTTCACTTTCTTTCACAAATGTCTTTTTCATCTATATATTAATACGATAGCATGTGTGTTCTTTTGTGTGTCACGCTTTCCGACAAATTTCATTGGTTGAAATTTAATTCCGGAATACCCATTAATTCTGGAATACACATTTACGAACGCTCCAGGCAGCATTCGATTAGTGTGTTCTCACCTTTATATTTGTTTTTAATTCTATAAAATTTACGGTTTTATCTTTCTGGTAAATGCAAAAGTTGTTAAGAAATAATTAATTTTAAGTTATTCCACAATAAAAAAATTATAACACAAATTTCTTGGCTGTTTATTTTTTGGAAATCACTACTTTACATTGTTTTTTAATGGTCATGCTTACATTATTAAATCGGAAAAAATAAATACCTCACCTCGTTTTTATTGTTTTATCCTTTTTTATTGTTCTACACGCTACTGTATTGATATATAGACTTGTTTAGATATAGATTTTTAACAAAAGGGCTATAATAATATGATGGTGTCTCCATTCATGCTGAACGCCCACAGAATGCCCAGCAGCAATATATTACATATGAAAAATGCCACCGTGGAATTTCCACAGATCCCGCTATTATTTTATTTCTTTTCTGGTTTCTACTTTCGTTGACAATTTTAAAATAAAAATACTCATCTTTTCTTTCACTTGGCAGAAAATTATGCAACCAATGGCTTTGAACTTGTCCAACAAGAAAGTGTTGAATATTGATGGCTTTTAAATGAATATAAAATGTGACAGAAACACCAAACAAGTCAGAAAAATGCCACTGTGGAATTTCCACAGGTCCCGCTAGTTATTTTTCTACCTTATTTCATAAGTTTTTCATAAGTTTTGGATAAGTTACTATTTGAGACCTGACAATTATGTAGATATCATTTGTTTAACTTTAATTTCAATATTTTTTCGTTTGTATAATATAGAAACACCGAATTGTTAGTTATATAGAAATAGTGACAATACCTTGTATTCGACATATTATTTGTCAAGAACCTTTTTATTTTCATTTTTCTTTAATTTTTTTTAACTATGTTATTTTTATTTTTGTTTCTATCACCAAATTATTTTTTAATATAATTTTGAAAGTTCAATTATTTTTTACACTATCATTTGATCATTAAATTACCAACTGAAGAAAATTGTTATAAAAACTATGACTAATTTTGCTGTTTCAGTGTTTAAAATTATTAAATTTAAACAGATTCCAGAACTTTCAATCTTTTTATACACGAGGATTTGATAAAAAAAAAAAATTTTAAAGCCAATTTAAATTAGATTTTTTTTTTTTACAGTTTAAATGCCTTTAAATTCCTTTCAAATTTCGAAAGGTGACAAAGTAATTCATTCCTTTTTCACAACTATCAACAAAAGATTAAAATGGCTGACTTGTTTATGAAGAAACTGAAATGCATTGTGGTGAACTTCATTTCATAATTAAATTATATTTTTAAATAGCATTTTTTTATTATTATAAAACATGTAAAATAATTGTTTTTACAAAGACAAAATTTTTCAAAATATTAAAAATTTTTCTATTTTTTTATGTTTGTGTAGTCTATAGACGGTGCTATTTTTTTAAATAAATTTTTCAAGTTAAATTCAATTTTTATGTGATCTTTTGTTCATTAAATTTATATCTCCTCTGCTAATAATACCTTTTTAAATAACATTATTTTAGAATGGTCTGTAAACTGCACAAGTATTTTTTTTTTTTTTAATACTGTGGTAAGATGTCAGAAAGACAACATAAAACTGTGAGATAAGAAAAAAAAAAGAAACGGAATATTTCATTAAAATAACATAAAAAAATTTTAAAAAGGTATATTTTTGGAAAGACATAATTCAAAATAATTTAAACTTTTGTGATATACATATTTTTTTGTTCTTGTCCAGAATTTCCCCATATTAAAAAAGAAAGAAAAATTTGTATGATGTACGTTCCTGTGACAAAACGAAAATATCATATTCCAAAAAGCACATAAATTGATCAAGTAGTTTTATTTTTATACAAGAAAATCAAATTTTATAACTAATTGAGGACCGTCTCACCTGCCATTTTGAAAAAGTGTCAAGAAGCAAAGGTAGATAACTCAAGAATATTCTATACTAGATTTAGTTTGCTCAAATTCTCATTAATCGCTTAAGGACTTTCCTTATAAATAATATTTTATAAATTATAAATATAAATTATAAATAATTTTCCTTATAAAAATAAAACTACTTGATCAATTTACATGATTTTTAAAATTTCAGTCATATATGTACCTCATACAGATTTTTCTTCATTTTTCTTATTTTAAATGAGGAGTTCTGAGGAAGCACCGTCCAAAAATAATGTGTCAGTCAGGTAGGGGTAAAAAACACAGATACATAAGTTGTCACCAACTTGTATTAATATAGAGATTTTGGAAATCGTCCTTTGTAAATGTTCATTTTTATAACAGTCTTGGTTCAATTGCATCATTTATCAACAAATTTTCAAGAAAACACTTTCATGACAAAAGCAAAATAACTAAATAAACACTAACATAAAAATCAATTGAAGTGTTCTCATTCAATTGTTGAAAATGTACGCAAAACCAAAGAAAAATTTAGAAAATATTTTTTAATGAAATCATTAAACTGTAATTGAGCTAAAGCATGATTCGATTGTAGAATAGGGATAGGGACCTCCATTTTTCTGTGTAAAATCGGTGACGTCATCATTTTGTGCATACATTAAATATTGACGGATGGTCAAAATGTTAATACAAATATTGGAAGTAATGTCTTTTTACTATTTTGTTTTGTTGCATTTTAATATTTACACAAATTGACTCACCCATTTTGTTTGGCTGTCGCACAGATGTTTTAGATAAAATTGACTGATGGTCTTAAGTTGTATTTTAAGTCCTGAAATAGAATTTCTATTTATTTTTTAATATTTAAATGTTAATCATGCCATGTTTTTATAAATATTATGATTAAACTACTTAGTTAAAAACAGGCAAAAGTTATAGACCGTTAACTTAGAGTGCTTTATGTTAAATTTCTAGAATAAATGTGGTAAATCCCTAACTATGCATTGAAAGATACCATGATATTAAATTAACTGCATTTTACTATAAAGGTCCATACAAAATTTCAGTCAGATCGGCTCAGTATTTTCTGAGAAAATATAGAAGGGACACACAGAGAGACTAAGAGAAATATAGATTACTGACTAGATTAAGACATAACTTATATATTAATCTTCTTAATCTTTGCTTTTAACCGTTTCCCTTTAATTTACTTAGTTACCCCTTTCATATTTGATTATCTGAATTTGAGAAAATCTGTTATAAAATCATTAATGCTTTTTTGGAAGTTATATGGGTTTGAAATTCTCGATCTAAGCATCACATACACACGTTTCACCTCAATCTCATAAACTCTTAATCATCAAATGGCTTTTGGATCTCGATTAGTGGTATATTAGTATATATGTCGAGTTTATTTTGCCTCACGATAATCGTATTTGGTATGATTTACTTCCCCTGGGAGTTGTTTTCAGGAAGATTTGTCTCCTTTACATTCCAGTCATTCCACATCCTAGGAACGTATACGAATACATGTATATAAATATATGCATAAAATAGTTATGAACAGACACGTGTTTCACCATATCTACGGCTCATAAGCGTAGCTAACTATACTAAGGTTCGATCTCACAACCACAGTGTCTATGGTCAGGTATGTTACCTCTACCCGATGAAATCTTGGCTGAAATTATGTGCTATTTTAATCACCTTAAATTGTTATTTTTTAACAAAAAAAAAAATAAATAAATTTTTAACTTTAAACAGTAAATAAAAAAAATTTTTTTTTAAACTTTAAGTAAATTCTAGGACTGAAAATACAATTTAAGCCTAAAAAAATTAATTTGATCCAAAATGTGTTTGAAGACCAAACAAAATAAGTGAGATTTTCCAGGGTTATAGAGTCAAAACATAAAACTTGATTTTGGCTCCTCATTATATAATAAAAGTTATAACCCACAAATCCTCACGTGAGTAGCCAATATCATTATAATTGGTTTACATCAAAGAATCAATAAACTAGAGCCATATTATAAAAGAATTCCAATGGTGTCAAAATCGGTATTATTTTTTACCAACTGCATTTTTCAATGGACCCTATAATTCTGTAGTTGAACCTATAAATGAGAGGGTTTTTTTTTTGTCACTCCAGACAAGACATGAAACCACGTGATGTAAGGAACTAAAAAAGTATTATTTTAAGGTAAAAAAATTAGCCAATGATAAGTACTAAATGGATAGATCCTGACTCAGAAAACGTCAATTCTTCTCCCTTTGTCAGAAATATCACTCTTGGAATGTGAGGACATGATAAGAGAAGCAAGAGTCATGAAACTGCCAAAAAAGAAACTTAAGGCCACTTTCTTCTTTCCTTAATTTTTTTTTTTTTTTACACGGTGGTCACCACTTATCAAGGCCCGGAAGCCACTCAGGGAAAAGGGTTATTGCAAGTACAGTATGTTAGTGTGGAGATTTGATGAAGTGTTTACTTAAGGGGGCGGTTCATTAGGAATTTGTTTACATTGGACTTGAAGACATCCAACTTGTAGTCAGGTGGGAAGCAGGCAGACGGAACAGAGTTCCACAGGCGTGCAGTTCTAAGAAAGAAGCTTTGTTCATGGAATCCACGTTTTGATTTAGGCACAGATAAAAAGTGGGGGAAATTTTTCACAGTGGATTCAGCTAGACGGGTGTTTTTCGTGAAAGATTGGCGAGGGGGGGGACCAGAGATTGGAGTTCAGACGAGCACCTGCCATGAAAATAACGATAAAACAAGGATAGGCTCGCAACGTCTCTTATGTGGGAGAGAGGTTGCAGGGTAGAGAAAAGGGCATCCCCCACTAAGCCACGAAGTCTATTTTGTACTCTGTCAAGGCAGGATAGGCTGTTTTTAGCAGCTCCTGCCCAGATATGGCAGCAGTATTCTATCCTTGGACGTACTTGGCTTTTATATAGATAGAGAATTGCATAATTACACAAATATTATTGAAAATATGGTAACAAATTTTTAAAAATAAGCCTTTGTTCAATTTTACTATAAGGACTACCAAAATATCTTGGCCGTATGTTGGATAAAATCCATTGCAGTGAATTCTTGCCCTGAAATAAAATTCTAATTTCATTTTTAACATACATAAAATTGAACTTTGATACCAAATTATTGTTTTTTAATTATAAACTTGTATGTTTTACTTTTAAATTTCTTAAAGCTTAATTTTTGTATTATTTGGAATCTTTGGACTACTGTCCTCATCTTAAGCATCATTTTCACAACGTTTCAAGTGATGTAACCTCTGACCTTCTTCAGGTGTATCTTATCGAACTCGGGAATTCCCAAGGACCCATAGCACAGTGGTTAGATTACTTGGAAAAATCAATTGTAAAAATTATATTCTCCTAAAGGTTGAAGGTTCAATTCTCAGTATGGGTGACCGAAAAAAAAAAAAAATGCGAATTACTTAGGACCTCCATCCAGTCATGGCTGACGAAATGAGAACATGCTACTCTCGTGAAGTAAATAAAGTGTGCTGTTTTAAATTTCGTCCAAATTCTCAAGTTCGACAAGATACACTTGAAGAAGGTTGAAGGTTCCATCGACCAAAATGTTGTGAACAGCAGTCCAAAGATTCCAAATACGAATAACCAATCCTCATCTCAAAAATTCAGAAACGTTCATTTTTGTGTGTAAAGAATGTTCAAAGTTATTTTTTTTGTGCATGTATCAAAGTGTGTGTGTGTGTGTGTGTGTGTGTGTGTGTGTGTCTGTGTAATAAAATTTTAAAACAGTAAACATATTTTTGAAGTATGAAAATCAAAAAAGAATAGCTACCAGCAATTAAAAGATTGACACATTTTTGACAGGAGCCAACAAAACAAAAAGGGTTGAAAAAAAAAAATAAATAAATAAATAAAAAATTTAAAAAAATATTACCAAAGGCAAGATAAGTTACTCTTCTACCTACTTACATAAGATTCTTGGGGTTTAACACATTTATTTACATTGAAATAAAAGTAACGTCAAGTAAAAAAAAAAAAAAAAAAAAAAAAAAAATGACAATTTCTTTAGAGCCATTCGAATTCTCGATAATCACTGAAAAATCGAAAATATTCCAAATACTAGTAAGAGATTACATTTTCGCACAACTGGTGACATTTATTGGCTTGGTTTCTCCCTGTATTTTGTTTAATTTTCGATTTTTGAACCATTATTGAGGGTCCAAATGGCTGTAACGAAATCGGCATTTTTTTTTTTTTTTTTTTTTAGTTCCAAAAGACTTGATACTAATTTTTTTCGAAGTAAATAAACGCATTAAAATAAGTTAAAATACTTATCCATGTAGGAAGAAGAACTTATCTTGCCTTTGGTAACATTTTTTTTTGTTTTGTTGCCTTTTGTAAAAAAAAAAAAAAATTAAAAAAAGGCGCAAATTTTTAAAGTAGGAAACATTTTTGATGTATGAAAAATAAAAATAAAAAATAAAAAATAAAAAAATTTTTTAAAAAAAGCAATGATCGTCAGCAATTAAAATATTGAATTAAAATCGGATTCTCAAAACTTTAAAAAGTAAACCAGAATTTTATTTCCGGATTAGAAATAAAATTTAACCCGAACAATGAATTTAATCCAAAATAAGAGCGAATAGAAACTAAAACGGTATCCAAACAAATGAGTTAAAAGTTGTTGGGTTTTTTTTTTTTTTGTTTTTGGTTTTTTTTTTCAACGAAGTCGCTAAAATAAATAAATAAAATAAAATTGTACGTGAACAAGAAAATGTGAACGAAATAATATGAAAGTCGTGAAAAACCTGCAATTTGGTAATGACTCCAGTGTTGAGCAACGGTTGGGGACTTTTCAAAAGAAATCTTTGTAAAAAAAAAACAAAACAAAAAAACGGATCCCAGAACAAAATGTAGTTTGTGCAAAAGGAAAAAAAAAAAAGAAAGGTGGCAACGATTTCTTTCCTCTGCTCCTAAGTAAACAAGCAGAACGCGTCTAATCATTAAAGAAAATCGAAGGAGAAAAAGCAGGTGAGTGACACATTGGGTCACACAGATGAGAGGAGAGGGGTAGAACTGGGAGAGAAGCAGTTAGAGCTTAGTACGAGGAAGGGTGTATGAATATATAAGAAAGCGGGCAGATAAAGAGTGTTTAGAGGTGTCAAACAGCGAGAATGGGTGGGCTAGAGTTAAAAAGAACAAATAGTACATTTGTTTTAGTAAATCAATGAAATACATATTCAAAAAAGCTTTTAGTTATTTATACATAAAAATAAAAAACAATATATATGTATTCAACATTAATATAATGCAAGCACTCCCCTCAAAAAAAAAAAAAAATTATATATGACATCTATTATATATAGGGGCAGTTGTTTGATTTATTTTACTTCAATAAGTTTTAAGAGATCAAGGGGCTCCCTCCTGGAGCTAACACTTGATTCTGTTAATTTAAATTTATATCCGAGGGCTCTTTTGTGTGTATATTTGTATGTCCAACTAAAACTAAAAGAAATCCATAACAAACCCACAAATTTGGTATTTTCTTGATCGACGTTGCTCGGATTAAATAATATCTAAAAATCAGAAAAAAAAAAAAAAAAATCATTCTGTGAGCCTAAACTAGCAGAGATTTATTCAGGGGGCGTTTTCCAGCCATTTGATACACTAACTCAGAGGTAGTAACTCTAATTTTTTAATCAAGGAGTTAATCCTTATGCTGACTCATTCCTTAAGGAATCTATAATATAGATGTGTATGTCCACAGAGAAATGGGTAACAGAAATATGTTACCCCCCCCCAAGCAATGCACGGTAGCCCTGTTAGGTTACAATAAACATCATCAACAGAAACCTTTCCTACTGCTAATAATACAGAAGCATTCCTCCTTTCATATTACCATACCAACATCTATAATATAAATCTCACCTGTCTATTTAAATGTATGTATGTATGTATGTATGTATGAATGTTTGCCTAAAACTTTCGACAAAGGCGACAAATTTTCATGAGATCGGTATCATTTTGAAGCTCGACCTTTCGGACAACAAATATCGAAAAATTGACCAAAAACATTAATTCCTTCACTCTCAATTGAGCACTTTTCTACAGGGAAGGTTTTTTTTTTCACTGACATTTTTTGCAAGTCATTCAACCCTCGGTCGCATGATGAACTACAAGCCTCTCGACGAAAATACCTCAGACAAATCTGACAAGCAGCGAAGTCTCACCCCTACACAGTCGAGATCCCTAGATGTAAGAAAGCCTTCTACTCTAATAGCTTCTTCCCAAGAACTACAGGACTTTGGAATTCTCTTCCAGTTTCCTGCTTCCCCAACTGTACTGACATGCAGAAGTTCAAGTGTAATGTGAACAGACATCTTGCTGCTAAACTATCTACATAGTACCCATGCAACTGATAGTAACTCCCTACATCAAAGTGGCAAAGTGCCTTGTTTGGGGTGAAAATGTAATTACAAGAAGAAGAAAAAAAAAAAAAAAAAAAAGTTATTTTGACCTCCCATGACGTCACAACCACTTGGGGGGGGGTCACCTCTTTTTCCTCTGGCGTGTTACGGGTTCGAGCCTGCTTATTACTCCCATTTTTTTTTTTTTTGCTCAACCAACACTCTTACACACACTTCCACTTTCTTTTCCGCCTTAGTGTTATGGATTCGAGCTTGCCTGCTTACAACTTCTTTTTTTTGCTCAACACACACCTCCAAACACCCAGGCAACGCCAGGCACTCAGGCTAGTATATATATATATAATACTTATGGTAAATGAGTAAAAATATGGTAAGTGAGCTCCATTGAAACGTTCGTGTTTTATTCTCAAAGTAATTTGTCAAAACTTAATTTCATCTTGAGTGTCATACTGTAATCCTTTTTATAGTCAAGTCGTATCAATTTCAATCCCCAACTAATTAGTCATTAATTTTATTACCCATTTCTAGCACTCCTTCCCTATTCAATCTCCATCAACCAATAAATTTACCCTCGCTTATTTTTTAAGAAATTTTAACGGTTTTTACTTTTTAGGGGGGGGGGTAAACACACAAAACCAGACCCTAGTTACTTGGCTTGTATAATTAAATAGAATCTTATGTCTTTAAACTTTAAGATTTCTAGTTTTAGCCTCAGACATAATCTACACGGTTTGCCTAGAAATTTAAGAATCTTAGCCCACCTTAATTTTTCAACTTTATTAATTGAGACCATCCACTTTCTTTAAGTTCCTAAAAATAGTTAGATATTGAGGCACTTACTATATCTGTTTTTTTATTTTTTATTTTTTTTTGTATTAAATGCATTTTTGAGATATCTTTTTTAAAAGTCTAATGCGGTTTCCTCTATGTAATATTCTTTGTTATTCAGGTTTTCAGTAGAATATATATTGCGCTTTGGTAGAGGATTCATTTTGCTGAACAATTATTTTGTAGAGGGTAAGTTATCCTTATTTTAGAATTACGTTTTTTTTTTCTTTGGTTTTACTTTTCTGGTTTCTACTCAAATTACTGCTATTTCTATCCGAGTCATTACTTTTTCATGTATTAACATTTCATAATCACTGGGAATTCATACAGGAGTAATTACCAGTCAAAAACAGGTAGTGTTCCCTTGAGTTAGGATGACAAAGTCTGTTTGATGAGTTTCCTCAGCGACTGTTTCACTCACAATGTAAAGCCCTGGTGAGTCAAACATCAAAGTATCGAATTCAATTTTATGTTGTTTTTGTTTATTTTTTTTGGGGGGGGGAGCAGGGACATTAATTTCATGTCATCAAGCTAGCATAAATATTTGCTAAAATCCCATTAGCTCTCGAAAAAATGTACAAAAATAATGCAGAAGGGCAATTTCAATCATTCATACGAGATTTATTTCAACAGCTAGCATATTAAATCTTCTTAATATGATTCATAGTATCTTAGAGATCATCATCATCATCAGTTAAACATCCATTTTACAAGCTGTCATGTGTTGGACTAATTTTAGAAATCGACTTCCAAACTAACCTATCTCTGGCCAGGTATTTATTTATCCCTCTTAAGTCCATTTTTATTACTTTCTACCATGTTTCCCTGTGCCTTCACTTGTGAATTGAACTTGCTACCTTAACTGTTCTACATCTATTGACCAAAAAACTCATCCAGTTCCTTTAACATGGCTATACCATCAAAGCCTCCTGTTCTATACACATCATCTTATACTGTCCAAATTTAAATTTTCCTCTGAGTTTATCAAATCTAAGCCTGTTTTTAAGACCCATTATACAGCAATCATATCATTCTCATATCATTTCTCTCCATGCAACACATGTCTTCAACTCTCATTGGCCAGGTTTCACTTCCATATATCATCACACTACATACACATGTTTGGTTAATAATGATAACACCCTTCTGTTTATAAAGACAGATCTTCCATGAATTTATTCTATTCACTCTAAACTCTTGCAATCACACTGGCACCTGTTCCATCCTGTGCACCAACGGTACCACTAAAGTAACAAAACTTCTTGACAACTTCAATAGCTTTGCTATCCAAATATATTTCCCCCCCCCCCATCTGAGTTTTCATTCATCTCCTCTGTCTTATACTTCTTACGCACATAAACTGGTCATCCTCTCTCAACCTACCTGCAATTCCACTGCACGTCTTGCATACACAGTGCTTAAAAGTACCACAAAAGATGCAATTGCACACTTTCCACAAACTGAGCAGGATAGTTTTTTCTCTTTTAGAGAGCTTTCCAACATCACAACCATTGATCATCACTTTGGTCTTGGTAACATTTAACTCTCAAGACTTTAACTTTCCATAAAATTTCTCCAAATCAAAAACTTAACAAGTGGGTCCTCTATTATTTCACAGACAAGTAATCGTAAGTCATCGACGTACAACATCTCTTCTGAAAACCCATATGGAGCCACATAAACAATGTTTCTAGCGCACAAATAAAAAGCTACAGATTCAATACAGAACCCTGATGTATTCCTATTTTAACATTAAAGCTGTTACTGCTAATTTTAACATGACTTGGAACATTAACTAACCACTTATTTGTTTCTAATTTATGTAAATTCCATCAGACAATCTTTGTTGGGATTTTGTCAAAAGCTTTAAGATCCACAACCTAATAGGTCCTGCAGTATCAACCAAACTCCAACCTCTGTCCCATTGATAAAAAAAATGTTGCATCCCTGTGCCTATTTTACAAGTATTTTAATGGAAAGTGCTCCAACAAACTCCAAGCCCCTGTACACTCACAACTTAAATATCCCTAACCCGACAAGCAGCAAAATCCCACCCCTACACAGTAGAGATCCCTATATGCTGAAAAGCCTTCTATTCAAATAGTTTCTTTCCTCAAACTGATAGACTTTGGAATTCCATCCCTGATTTCTATTCCCTGACTGTAGTGGCATGCAGATATAATGTGAACAGACATCTTGCTACTCAACTCCCTACATAGTATTCCTGCAAATTTTGTCTCAAATAGTAACCCCTTACATCCAAATGGCAATGTGCCTTGTTTGGGGTGAACAATCAGTTAAAAAAAAATTTTTTTTTAAATAAAAAAACTTGCATTTGTCTCAGGATAAATATAGCACCAGTGATACTTTGCTTACGTTACAGGGTATAGAAGTTTAGAAAGGGGTAGTAGATTTCCGAATCGATTTTCAGAGGTGTCTTTGACGGGTCTCCACGCATCCCAGTACTATGTGACACGCAAAATATAACCTCTTCATAATGTGATAAGTGCCACATTCTTTTTCATACTACCCTGTTAATATGCTTGGACATAGGCAGAACAAGGTGGATCTAGAGGTGCAACATAGCGCACATTTTTCCATAGGTGTTCCACATGTTGTATGCAGTCTATGTTGCAAAGGAAACCAAGACAAAAAATAACAAACTCACTTTTCTGAGCCACAACGATGTTTATTTCCTCACTCTCCCACTACGCGTGACTTCTCATTATGGCCATGATGTTTCTAATGTGTTTGCTCTCCTTTTTATAGTATTTTTCCCCCCACAGTGATGTCATTTAACATGTATGCATTTGCATCCACACTGTTAAAAACCTTCACCACAAATCCTGCTATTTATGGGTAGCCGTTGTTCCAGTTGCATCCATCAACAAACTAAATATTTGAGAAAAGCATAGCTTCTCATTTATTTTTGACAATTAATGGTCGATAGATGACTCAAAGCAAAGTAAGGCAATTGTTTTACGAATGAAACCACAAGCACCAATAACTGAGAATGACAATGAATTTTGAAATATGCATAGCTGTTATATATTCAGATCTTACTTCAGTAAGTAGCGATTATGTTAACTAATATGAATTTCGGCAAGGGTTACATTAAGTACATGTCAGAATAACCTGATGGCAAATGGAAATAGACTCAGCTGTAGGTGCCATAATTGAGGCGTGGGGTCAAAGGTCAGCTTCTTCAATAAAATGCACTAGAAATGCAAGTCATAATATAGGAAGTGATGATGTCACGTCTGTTAGGAGAGAAAAAAAAAGGATTTTTTAAAGTCAGTTTAAGTTGGGAAGCAAGGCAGACAAGATGTGTCCGATGATGTAGTGAATATTGCCTCAAGATTTTACTCATGCATTGCCCATCATGAAGATTAAGTTAGAAAAACAAGTTCAGAAAATTAAGTAAAAAATAATTTAGATGGTCTCTTCCTCAAAGATTAAATGATGTAGAAATCTATGAGAATGATGCCTCGAGAATCTGCCTGTACGTAAAAAAAAAAAAAATAAGTAAATGAATAATTTATCAGTGGTGTGCTCTCTCCTTCTTGGGCAAATTTTCACTCTCTAAATAAAACCTTGAAAACTCAGCAAGTTTTCATTGTGTTTTCATGCATGATCCGTCTTAAGTTAAACAGAAGTTCAAGAACTATGAGGGGATCAATGACCACACATGGAAAAGCAACGGCTGGAGAATGAAGACAAGTAATCATGCAAATATACATAAAAGAGACTTTATTTGATTTATCTGGTTAGTTGATTGCTCACAGATGAAAACACACATATGCAAAAGTGCACGCTTACATAAATGATTGTGAAAATTGTTGTTTCTGAATTCTTGGGGATTGATTATTTATATTATTTGGATCCTTCGTTCTCATCTTGAGTGTTAATCTCATGTTTCGATCGACGTAACTTCCGACATTCTTCAGGTGTATCTTGTCAAACTCAAGAATCTTTCTATTGAACTTGGGAATCTGCACAGTATTTCTAACTCTTCTTCATCCACAGAGGTAGCATGCCTCCATTCTATTTTGCTTGTCGCCCACACTGAGGATTGAACCTTCAACCTCTAGAAGACAGAAAGATTCAAGAGTTTGACAGAAAGATACACGAGAAGGTCAGAGATTACATTGACTGAAATGCTGTGAAATTACGCTCAAGATGAGAATAGTAGTCCAAACAATCAAAATAACATGAATGTTTGCATAACGTTTAAAATATTACATAACGTAAGTTAATGTTTTTTTTTGTTTTACATAGGCATCACCTAATTACATATCAGCTTGATTTTAGATGCATTAAAAGTAACCAGCCACTCCTTTCCCCATTGTACCACGTGCTCAAGATCAGAGGCAACTTGAGGATAAGGGTTAAGAGTGTAACGTAGTCAATTGGACAGTATAGTAATCATTAGTTATGGGAATTCGGTAAATTTGATAACTTATATGGAACGGCTCATCAAGAACTTATTTACGTTAGACTTGAACACAACCATATTGTAATCAGCTGGAAAGCAGGAAAACGGAAGACAATTCCACAGGCGTGCAGTTCTAAGAAAGAAGATATGTTCATGGAATCTACGTTTAGGTTTAGGCACAGATAAAGAGTAGGGGGAATTATTGATAATGTTTTCAGTTAGACGAGTGTTTCTTGTAAGTTTGGCAAGGGCGGACCATAGATTGAAGATCAGTCGAGCACTTGCCATGAAAATAACAAATAAGCAGAGACTGACCTGCAGCATCTGTGAGAAAGAGGTTGCAGGGAAGAGAAAAGTACATCTCCTATGAGGCTACGAAGTCTATTTCGAACTCTATCAAAGCAGGATAAGTCCTTTCTAGTAGCTCCTGCCCAGATGTGGCAACAGTATTCCATCCTTGGACGTACCTGGCACTTATATAGATAGATCGGTAGAAGGACCCCATCATTTTTCCAGTGGCCTTGATAACAGATTTGATGTACATGTTCCATTTAAGATCAGGACTAAAGATCAAACCCAGAAGCTTGTCAAAACATGAGGTTTCCCCAAGACGAGAGCCATTCATTTCAGTTGCTGCCAGATGGGGATCAGAGCGTTGATGATGTAAAGATAAAAGCTTGGTTTTAGATGCATTAAAAGTAACCAGCCACTCCTTTCCCCATTATACCACATGCTCAAGATCAGAGGAGAGAGAATCAGAGAGAACTTGGTCGTTTACGGTCTTAGATGTGCTACCATAGATGGTAGTGTCGTCAGCATAAATGTCTACAGATGATTTAAGGATGTGATTTGGAAGATCATTAATGTAGATCAGGAAGAGAGTTGGGACCAGGATGGGCCCCTGATGGACTCCAGTATTAATACTGTGAGCTTCTGATTTCTGCCCGTCAACTACTACTCTTATGAACCTATCCGAGAGAAATGATTTAATAATTGAGAGGATATTTCCAGCCATACCATAGCTGGAGATCTTGTGAAGTAAACATTTATGCCATACTGTACCAAAGGCCTTTGATATGTCAAGAGCAATTGCCCTAGAAAGGTTGCCTCTGTCGAGAGATTCGCTAATCCTATGAGATATAACTGTAAGCACATCTGCTGTAGATCAAGCAGAATGGAAACCATATTGTGTGTTGATTGGCTGATTGATAAATAACTCAAGGCAAAACAAGACACTAATTGAACCAGAGGCAACAACAACTATAGGAATGACAATGATTTTTGTCTTCAAGCTTGCAATATATACAGAAACATGCATTCATAAATTCTCAATATATTTTTGATGGGTAGCATGCTGCTTAATTTGATATAGTTATTGGTTTTAGCATATCAGAAAGCTAACAACTAAAAACAATAACAGATTTCTATTTAGTAATGTGATAACAGAAAAAAATATTTAGAAAATTTTCTTTCCAAATTTAGTACATAACAGAATTTGCAACATCCGCTTTCTGGTTTTGAAAAAAAAAAAAAAAAAACTAAAAAATATATATATATTTTTTTTTTGGTAAAGAAGAATGTTTGTTTGTTTGTAAATCTTTATTCTTTTCCTTCATAAATTTTTGTCGGATGTTTTTCTTAAAATATCTTCACCAAAAATGAAGAATAAATATCCTCAAGATACGTCCATTTAATATGCTTAAACGATAAAAATGTTGTCTCAATTTTATATTCTACAAACTGAAGAAAATTATATTTGTATCTTTGATGTGACAGACCAACAAAAATTCTATTTTCAATTTAAATGTGACATTTATTGGGTGGGTTTTTACCATTATTTTGTTTTATTTATTATTTTAACTCATTGTCGAGACTTCAAAGATGTTAGAGAGAATACACAATCATTTGTTTTTTTGTGTGTGTTCGAGTAACTACTTGCTTTTTTAGCAGATAAACATTTAAAAGTAAATAAAAATAATAAAAAATTATCTAATTAGGGAGAAGAGTAACTTATTTTGCCTTTGGTAACATTTATTTATTACTGTTTTTGACTTTTTTTCAAATCTCTGTGAATGTGACAGACCAACAAAATTCTATTTCAAATTTAAATGCGACAAACTGTTGAAAATTATATTTGAATTTTTAATGTGACAGACCAACAAAATTATAGTCTTGGACAATGTGTTACTATTTCTATACTAGTCACTTTCAAATGACATGAAAATTATATTTCCACTCGAATTTATTTTCTGTTGTCTTTATTCATACATTTTACTCATTATCATTATTATCATTCATTATTATTATTATTATTATTATTATTATTATTATTATCATTATTATTATTATCATTATTATTATTATTATTATTATCATTATTATCATTATTATTATTATCATTATTATTATTATCATTATTATTATTATCATTATCATCATTATTTTCATTTATTATTATTATTATTATTCCTTATTATCATTATTATTATTCATTCTTTTGTATCTGTTAAACATTTATTCATTAATTGACAATGATTGTGCAAGTGAAAGAAAGATAGAGAGAGAGAGAGAGCAGATCCTAAAAATCTGTACAAACTTATGTATAGTAATGTTTTTTTTTCTTTTTTTTCCACATGGAGGTCACCACCACTTATAAAAGCCCGGAAGCCACTTGGGGATAAGCGTTATTGTGTGTACAGCAATCAATGGGATAGTGTCGTAGTAATCATTAGTATTGGAGATTTGATAAACTGTCTTACTTAAGGGGGCGGTTCATCAGGAATTTTTTTATGTTGGACTTGAAGACATCCAAGTTGTAGTCAGGTGAGAAACAGGCAAACGAAAGAGAGTTCCACAGGCGTGCATTTCTAAGAAAGAAGCTTTGTTCATGGAATCTACATTTTGATTTAGGCACAGATAAAGAGTGGGGAAAATTATTGACAGTGGTTTCAGCTAGACGGGTGTTTATCGTGAAAGATTGATGAGGGGGGACCAGAGATTGGGGTTAAGATGAGCACTTGCCATGGAAATAACAATAAAACAAAGACAGACTCGCAACGTCTCCCGTGGGAGAGAGGTTGCAAGGAAGAGAAAAGGGTATCCCCCACTAAGCCACGAAGTCTATTTTGTACTCTGTCAAGGCAGGATAAGCAGTTTTTAGGAATAACAAAGAGTGATATTTTCATCTAGAAACAAAATCGGTTTAAAGCTTCATAAATTCGTAATAGTATTGTCCATGAGGACCCATGGCATAGTGGTTAGAGTACTTGATAAAATTCAGTTGTAAAAGTGACTCATGAAAGGTTGAAGGTTCAATCAGTGCAAGAGACCAAAAATTACAATTGTGAATTACTTGGGATTCTATCCAGTTATAGCTGGTAGAACAAGGACATGCTACCCCCAATAAAGAGTTCCATATGAAATTCCATGCAGATTCCCGAGTTTGACCTAAAGATTCGGAGTTCAACAAAAAGATTTCCGAGTTTGACAAGATACACCTGAAGTAAGTCGGAGGTTAAATTGATCAAAGCGGGGGAAGGCAGAGCGGTAGCTCTAGATATATATAAGGCTTTTGACAGGGTATGGCATGAGGGTCTCCTCAGTAAAATCAGATCATACGGTATCACTGGTAGAATACTTAACATAATTAAATCCTTCTTAGATAAGAGAAAAATCCAGGTAGTCCTCGACGGTCGCACATCTAAACAATATGATATAAATGCGGGAGTGCCCCAGGGTTCTATCCTTGGACCTCTATTGTTCCTGATATTCATAAATGACCTCCCCGACAACATTGCCTCTGAGATGGGTATATATGTTGATGACACTACACTCTATGGCAGACACGACAGGAAGACGAATGAACACATTTCTAAAGAAATGGCAGAAACACTAGAGGAAGACCTCCAATCTGTAGTGGAATGGGGACAAAAGTGATTGGTCGCGTTCAATGCTGCCAAGACTAAACTAGTTTCATTCAATAATTACAAGAAACCCTCTCTACCACCCATAGCAATGGCCAACGACTCTTTATCTGAGAGTCCATCTTTCAAACTCCTTGGCCTAACGTTCACAGGAAACATGAGTTGGAACAATTACATTGAAGGCATTGCCAGGGCCGCTGCAAGAAAGGTAGGCTCTCTCTACCGTACTAGAAAACTACTAACACCCGAAAGTATCCTGTACCTCTATAAGGCCACCATTCGCCCATGTATGGAGTATTGCTGCCACATCTGGGCTGGTGCATCTGCTACTAGTCTCTCGCTCCTTGACAAGGTTCAAAAGAGAGTCGCAAACCTGATAGGCCCTGAACTGGCATCTAAGCTTCAGCCTCTGTCCCATCGACGAAATGTTGCATCCCTCTGCCTTTTCTACAAGTATTTTAGTGGTGAATGCTCTGACGAACTGCAATCACTTGTGCCCCCACGACGCGAGCACCCTCGACAAACCCGACAGGCTACTAAATCCCACCCCCACACTGTAGAGATCCCTAGATGTAAAAGATCTTTTTACTCCAATAGTTTCTTCCCCAGAACCGCAAGACTCTGGAATTCCATTCCAGGCCCCTGCTTCCCCAACAGTACTGACGTGCAGAAGTTCAAGTGTAACGTGAACCGACACCTTGCTGCCCAAATCCCTACATAGTACCCCAGTAGTTGTTGCCCCTGATAGTAGCCCCCTACACCAAAGTGGCAATTTGCCTTGTTTGGGGTGAAAATGTAATAAAAAATAAAAAATAAAAAAAAAAATATTGTGCAAATAATACCCAAGATGGAAACAATGGTCCGAAGAATCCAAATAATATGTACAAATTTAGATTTAAAAATTTATAAAAAAAAAAAAAAAGAAAAGAAAAAAAATCAGTACCCTGCATGTGAAATGTAAGTTTGACAACAAAATAAAAAATAAACGCATTCATCCATATTATAGAATATGCGTTTCTCATTTGTGCATAGTAGTGTCTTCTGTGTTTTCCTTTTCGGAAAAGAATATAAGAAGTCGAAAAGTGCATCATGTGTGTGGAGGGGAGGGGAGTCTCATGCGTGAACAAAAATCGAATTAAAAAATGTAAATATTAAAAACTGTCTGATAATCAAATCCATACAAAATTCCTTTCATCCTTCTGCTTCTTTGCCAATTCTACAGCATAACACTGTAGTGGGGTAGCTAACGAATAATGTCAAAGCAACATCGGTCAAAACGTTGTGAAAATAGCAATTCAGATGAGAACAGTAGTCCAAGTAATCCAGACAATACAAGTTGTGATGTTTTTATTTTTTTTTTTATTTATTTTTTTTTTTTGGTTATTTTGATAAAATTTAGCTGTGAAAGAATTTAATCTTTTCTCTTAATAAATGTATAACTGTTTCTCTTGTGTTATTAATAGTTTACTTTAAAAACTAATTCCTTTCATTACATTTTTTGATGATGAGCAAGTTATCTCTTAATATGTTGACGTATTTTTCAAATTTGGTGTGCACAACATTGTTTATCTCATTGTATATCAAAATGATTGCATCTATTATATAAAGTGATGCAAACAATTGGGCAGATGTAAGTGGCAAGCACTGGAGGCAATGGTACTTCATACCACTGTACGGAGTTGCAATTTTTGTACTGTTGGCCTCCACTCCTTAAATTTCAACAGTTTGCCATACGATGGAAGAACATCAGCTCCAGCATCTTTCAGGAGTAAATGAATGTTTGTGTAAATCCGTTTGGTCATTTTGCCACTCGTAGATGGCAGATGCAGCCTCCAATGAAACGTGTCGGTCTAGGATGGACTCATTGCGTAAGATAGAGTATCCCACTTTAGCAACTTCTGTTTTGAAGATATTTGTTCTTCAGACCGAGGGCAAACATTTTGGTCAGGGGAAGTGTTCTGTGCTTGAGCAGCAGCTTTGGTTGAATCCATATAGTCACTCAGTAGTCTGCATTGTTGATGGTAACTGACTTCCTCCAGAGGACGCTTTGCCTTCAGTACATAGGTGTGACGTTGGAGCACTACTTTCTCATCAAATGACCTGGATGAACAATTCTTCTTTTGTTGCTGCTGAAAGTCTTTGAACACAACTTTGATGTCAGATAGAAGTTTATCACTGGGTGGGACCTCTAGCTTGGATGAGACCTGTTTCACAACTTCATCGAAGTCTGACTCTTTGTCGAACTGAGATCTCTTGCAGTTTTTGAGAAGAGCAATGTTTGTCATGTCCTTCATTATGATTGTGTATCGAAAAGAAAATGCAAGAAAATAAAATAAAATGTGAGATGTTGAAAAATTGAAAATGAGAAAAATGGAAATATTCAATTATAATGGATAAATCTTTTAAAAATCAAGAATTTTTTTCTGATTTACGGCCAATATTTAACTGAAAATAGTTTAAAAAGTGTAAAAATCAGGATTTTCCAGAAAACCGTGCAGTTTCATGGTTTTCTGATGCCAGATTTGGATTCTGCATCCTAAAACACTTAGGAAAAGTGGCCTGGATGATGAAATTTTAGTAAGAATGACAAGAATTACCTGGATTTATGGTTTAAACAGTTATTGCGGGCTGTCCAAAATTACCGAAAAAAAAATGGGCAAGTTCAAATTTTTTCAGTATGTTAGAATTAAAATGGTTCCCGAGAGCGAATTTTTTCATCCAATTGGATTATGATAGCTTTCTGTGTCTAGATTCTTATTTGTGAAGCATGAGAAATTTCATCTCAGGGCTTTTTTGCAATCTTTCGTTAAAATATACCAGTGAGGGGCAAATTTTGGGGTTTTTTATGGAAAAAATGCTTATTTTTATGGTAAATTTTGTGAAAAATAAAAAAAGAAAACAGGTCAAAAACTTGTTCATATGTTCCATTTTTTATAATGAAGTAAATTTAGGGAATCTGGCATTATCTAAGGGGCTTATAGGACATATTCAGGGGTTTCTGGAAGAAATTTTGAACAATTCTTCAGGTGCACCCAAATTTACTACTTGGTAAAATAACTGTAGTCGCAATTTTGCAAAAATTCAAAATTTTCAAACTTCAAACAGGCATATCTTGAGAAATAATTGAAATTAAAAGACAAATGAGCCCATTTTTTGCAAGCTCAGACTCTGAGCTATTCAAATATATAGGTTTCATAATGATTTGAGGAAGTTGCTAAAAATCCATATGTCCGCTTGCCAGCCCATTGTGGTGTATGTCCAGCTAAAACTCTAGAAGTACAAAATAAACCCCCACATTGATTGATATTATCTTGGATGAATAATATCTAAAAACAATTTTTTAATTATTCATTCTATGACCCTAAATTGGTGCAGATTTTGTCAGTTTTCACACCATTACTAAAGGGAAGTAACTCTGATTTTTTTCAAGCTGTTATTTCTTTTATGCTGACTCATTTCAAGGGTGTGCGTATGTCCAGAGAGTGGAATGGACTGAGTGTAGAAGAAAGAGGAGGGAGAAGAATAGGGAAACCAAGGGAGAGAAAGAGAGAGAGAGAGAAAGAGAGAGAGAGAGATAGAAGTTTCGATAGAAATATATTACAGTTTTGTTCCAAGCAAGACCTTGCTAGTCTCATAAAAAACCGGCCACTCATCAATCTTGTGAGCTTAATATAGAGTTTTAAATTATCT
Source organism: Euprymna scolopes (assembly GCF_053919585.1). Classification (NCBI taxonomy): domain Eukaryota; kingdom Metazoa; phylum Mollusca; class Cephalopoda; order Sepiida; family Sepiolidae; genus Euprymna; species Euprymna scolopes. Next base: position 81,263,724 of record NC_136503.1, on the reverse strand, counting down.
TTCACAAGAATGAAAACATGTAAGTTAAAAACTTTAGTGAATGAAATATTTGAGATCAAATTGTATTTCCATCTGTTTTTACATAATCAAGATTTAAGTCTTTTATTTATGTACTACTAGCCTGGGTGCCCGGCATTGCCCGGGTGTTTGGAGGTGTGTGTTGACAAAAAAAAAAAATTAGTAGTGGGCAGGTAGGCTCCAACCAATACTGCAAAGGAGGAAAAGAATGTGAAAAAAAAAAAAAAAAAGTGCCGTCTTTGCCGTTGTGTCTATCGCCAAAACGGAAGCAGCAAAGGTTTAAATTAAGGTTAGTCAATCGAAAAAAGGGGATGACTTTCGAAAATATCAGCGAAAAAAGCGACCCCTCCTTGTAGAAAAGTACCCAGTTGAGGGTGAAGGAATGAGTGTTTTAAGCCAATTTTTCGATATTTGCCATCTGAAAGGTCAAGCTTCAAAAAGAATCCAATCTCGTAAAAATCCATTGCATCTGTCAAAAGTTTTAGGCAGACATACAAACATACATACATACATTTAAACAGACAGGTGAGATTTATATTATAGATTAAAAGAAAAATATACAATAATCTCTAATGTCCTAAGAATTTTAATATTAAAAGAATCTAATGTATGAAATGAATCTTACATGAACAGTCAAAGAAGAATTTTCCTCTCAGTTTTCTCCAGCTTTTTTTCAAAGGAATAATGGAATATTGTTTAGGTCTGTTTTGATTTAGTAATTATTGTTTCCATTATGATAAATTTTCATTTTATTTCAAAGTGACATTACATTTGTATTTCTCACTTATTCAAAGCATATTGCATTTGTGCTAAAGTTGACCACTTTTTCTTAATTTCCTAAATAGGGTTCAACTTTATTTTCTTAAAGAGGTTTTATATGTCTGTATATATCTTTTTTCTGTTTTTTTTTTTTAATAAATGTTTACAATTACCTTTTTTTTATGCCTAGAGACACTAGTGTTTCATTTTTACGCAATCATCAGTGTAGGAAATGATAATTGCTGCTCGTAAAAGAAATGAATTACCCCTCTCCCTTCTCTCTCATAGAAAAAAGATAATAAATTATCTGTACTTGACAGGTGGTTGGTTACCATAAATTGAATCCAACTTATTTCGCATGGTACATAGCCTTACTGGAATTGGAGTAATTTGAAATGTTAACTTATTTTATAACATGCCAAGTCTAAGGGAGGCAAGCGGATGCTGCTCTCTTTTCGCCTTTTCTCCTCCTCTTATGTTGTAATTATCATATACTAGCCTGGGTGCCCGGTGTTGCCCGGGTGTTTCGAGGTGTGTGTTGAGCAAAAAAAAAATAAAATAGTAGTAGGCAAGGCAGGCTTGAACTCATGACGCGAAGACGGAAAATAAAGTGAAAGAAAATCTGACGTCTTACCACTACTCCATGACGCGACTGAAAGTCTAAAGTATTCAAAAACAAAAAATGACTTGCAGAAATGACGTTGCTTTTAAACCTCCCACAAAAGCAAATTAGACACAAGGTCGTTTTTAATGTGGGGGAAAACCAGCTCCTCCAAAAAGGGGCCACTCTGGCAGTATCCAAATAAATAGTAATTATCTCAGTATGAAGGGTTTCCCCTACATTGACCAAGAACCAATTATAGAACAGATACTACCCGGCCTGAAGGCCAGGTGTTGCGCTCAAATAGTTTTGCTTTATTTATACGAAAAAAACAAACAAACACTGGAGATGATGGCATAGTGGGAATTTTGTTTAACTCAATCAAAAAAAAATAAAAAGATAGAGACGGTGTCCGTTTGCGAATCTGAGATATTACAATCTGTGAAGTATGCAAAAACCTCTCATGGAATCTGACCAACGCGAGAAGCCCAAAGCCGTTCGTGGACATACACAAACACTCGTGACCATTTTGCCCTTTATATAATAGAAGAAGAAGATTGTGAAACTTGGTTTCTGCACACAAGATGGCAAACTTTCTAATTTTCAAAAACTTTGCAGGTTTGATATTATGTTTCTGAGTTTTTTTAAATGAGGATTAATAATTTGTATTATTTGAACTATTTGTACTACTGTTCTCATATTTAATGTTATTTTCACAACTTTTCAGCCAAGGTTGTAACCTTCGATCTGCTTTGGGTGTATCTTATTGAACTTGGAAATCTTTCTATCAAACTTGGGAATCTGTATGGAATTTCACATGGAACCCTTTATTTAATCTCTGGGGTTGCAGACCCGTGGTGTAACAGATAAAATATTTGGTAAAAATTCAGTTATAATTGAATATTATTTTAGAATATGCAAAAACTGAATGCAATCAGTGAAACCAATACAGAATACAGACCCAGATACCCCTAAAAAAATTTTTAAAGGTAAGTATTTAGTTGATACTCTAGCACATATTGACCATTAATTATTGCTCTTAGATTGATAAATGAAAAATCCTTTATGTAAAAAGTGGTGTGTTCTTGTTAAGTGACTCCAATATAGGGGATTGATTAGAATTAGAAACTGTGCACACATGTAAGTATACCAAAGAGGTTTTCTGTTAATTTAAAAATTGTAAATATTGAGGTAACAAAACTCGAAAATTGCATATTAAAAAAAAAAATTTTTAATAGAAAAAAACCTTTGTCCAGGCTAAATTTTGGTAAATGTCAGGTGACGAAACTTGAAGATAACCATAACTATGCATATAAGATAATCAGAAAAGGGGCAAACTTAAAAAAATAAATAAATAAAATAAAATAAAATTGTGGGAGGAGGGGAGGGTCCCGCTCGTACATATGAACCAATAAAAGATTTAATTTCAAAATTTCATGTAGATTCATAAATTTGACAGAGAAATTCTAGACTTCGGCAAGATTCACTTGAAGAAGGTTGGAGGTTACATCAGTTGTAAAAATAAAATTCAAGATGAGAAAAGTAATATGAAAAAAAATCACATAATCCAAATTTTGCAGGGTTATAACTTGGCAGTAATTGAGCTACAGAAATAAATTTGGTACCATTCTTTATGTTTTGCAAATATCTACATTAAAAGTTTTTAGATATAATGAACATAACATTTTCTTTTAAAAGTATTGATAGAATTAAAATTCCGACTTTACCCCCACACTCCCTTTACAATTGTTGCAATATTATTTTTTTTTATATCTCCAGATTTTTATTGATTAAGCATCAAATTGTCAGATTATACATGAAAAAAAAAAAAAATTAATTTAAAAAGATGTATTTGCAGTCAGGCGCGATGGGGTGAGGGGCAGTTTACTATATACGTATAATGTAAAATGATCTGACGTGAACTTGATATGTCTTAAAGAATTCTTCACCTACCTCTAAAATTATTTCATTTTTTTATTTTAAAATCACTGAATTCTTATATGATATGGATTGCCTAAAGATCTAAATTAAGATTTTATATAGTCTTGTCCACACTGCTATGTGGAAGTGAAACTGGCATCTTAAAATAAGCCAAGATAGGACATTAGATGCGTTTGATTCTAAATGCTTTAGAAAGAATCTAGGGATCAAATGGAGTGATCAAACTACCAACCAAGAATCATAGGTCACACTAACCAACAGGTTTGTTGTTGTTGTTGCCGTCTTACTGTTTAGATAGATGATGGAGAATAGCGCCTGAAGGTTGTCATGAGTGGTGCCAGCTGTTGCTGTGACTGAGCAGACCGATGCGAGAGCGGCAGGTTCTGTTGCACTTCCCACAGGAATACCTTCTGTCATGCTCTACCGATGCTGCTACTGCTGATGCTGTCCTTTCGCGTATGCCTCTCTTCTCCTCCCACTGTTCATCTCTTCTCTCCTCGCTCAGTCGGACACACTTCTTGACTTTTATCCTCCAGGAGTCACGGCCTACAGCATAGGATTCAAGATCAACAGTAGTGTTGAGACGATTCCTAATTTTTATACGATTCCGATTCCGATTCCAGGAAAATATTGATTAACGATTCCGATACCAAGTACGATTCCGATTCCTAGGGAATTTATTGTTTTGAAATATACCAGGTAGTTTTATACTTATGGTCGGTAGTTCCCAAATATGTTCCCTAACTTTGGAAGAGATATTTTATGTCTACACCATCGTGTTTTGGTTTAAATAAAATTATTATATAGTAAACTAAACGGAAAAATTAGCAAAATTTATTTTAGAGAAAATTTATTTTACTTAATTGGAATACAGAAAAAAAAAACTCAAAGAAAATAGAATTTATCCTTCAGAGAAAAAACAAATAAAATAGAATTTATATAACGGAACAAAAACAAGAAAATTAGAGAATAAATACACACGATTCATTATTTTGGTCCTCATAATTGACAGATTTAATGAATTAAATAAAAAAAATATAGCAGAAGAGAAAGAAAATATATACTAATTAAATATAAAAAAGATAAATATTTGATTTTATAATTAATAAATGAACGTGCATAATGAAAAAAAAAAACAATATACCATGTGACATGGCGCCGTAGATACAAAATAACCTTTCCAAAGTTAACGACCATATATGAGAAATATCATTAATCAAAAGTTTTTGTGTTTTATACCAAAAGGTAGGTATAGCGAAAAGTTACAATTAAAGGAATTTCAAAAACGATTTTTTGTTTAGCTATTGATAGTTGTATTTGTGACGGCAGTTCTTCAGACCTCCATAATTCACAAGGAGTAGTTAACACCTATTATTTTTTCTTACTTTTTCATTGCTTTTACACGTTGTTTCTAACGTGAAGAATAAGTTTAGCCAAACTAATTTTGAAATAGGGTATATCAAAGGAACACATATAAAAATGATACCACTATAAAAAAACAAATGAAATACCAGATAAAATTGAGCAAACATAATTACCAAAATTACAGAAAAAGATAAAAAAAAAAAAAAAAAAATGGTGAAGTTTGTTGAGTGAAATGAATTATTGAAAGAAAATTAATTGAACTAATAGAAATGTTAAATAAAAAAATGTCACATTTCAATATTTTTTTAATAATTAAATTCTCAGGGTTGTCGAAATTAAAAATTAAGGGATTTTTTTTTTTATTAGACTTCTTTCGAAGCTTGTTACCTTGAAAAATACATTTAAAACCCTGTTTTTTTAAAATAAATTGAAAAATAAATGCAATTAAAAAAATTTAATTGATAATTGAAACTTTAAAAACATATTAAACATTGAAAAATTACTTATCTCACAAATTAACGTCCAATAAAGTAGATCCAGTCTTCATACAGGAATTTGGTTATAATAAATATATCTTTCCCAAACTTAAAAATTAAATTTTTTTTTTTTTTATTTTGAGAGAGAGAGAGAGAGAGAGTGCTTTAAAATCGCCGGGGAGTGCCGCCTAAAATTTTAAAGAAGTAAATTTTAGGAGTTTAGTGCCTTTCAAAGACGGTTATCATAATTTATTATCATCATTTAATTTCCTTTTTTTTCCTCCCCCCCCCCACACCTTTCCACGTGGTTCAGTAGTTAACCAGTGCTCCTGTTGCTGTCACTCAGCTATCTTTACCTAAGTTTTAATTTCTAGTTAAAAGAATTTTTCATGAATGGAATCAGCATTTTTAAAAATTATTTTTTTAGTTGTATATATTGTATTTATTCTTTGAAGTTAAGGAGGGTTAAAAAAAATGGTGACACCTAGATGGTGACGTAGGCAAAAAAAAAAAAAAGACACTGCGATTTCGACCCTCACTAATAAAACTGCTCTGAGTGACTAGTTGGTAATTTTTTGTTCCTTTTCTTTTTTATTTTGCTCCTCCAATTTATTTGGATGCTTCATAGTTAAATGTTTTAACATGTTGGTTGTGGTCATGTTAGATGGTTTTATTCCTCGCGATATTTTAATTTGACAGACTTTGCAAATGGCTTTCAACTCATCATCTTCAAAAAGACTTTTTTTTGGACTTTGGGCCATATTAGAAATTTCAGTTTATCTGTAAACAAATAATTTACTATTAAATTTTGTTTTAAAGCTAGTCACTTATTTGGATAATTAATTGAAAATAATCCGCTAAAAAAGACAAAAAGAAAAAAATATAAAGGGATGGGGCGGTAACTTGTACCAACCGGTAGTTAACAAAAAAAACTTATAGAATTTAATTTTTGAAACCAATGTATAAAAGTTTACATAATGAAATGCAAATATGCATTTTCGGGTTTGTATTACTGTACACATAGATTCGAAAAAGTTGTCAAAAAACAAATATATAACAAACAAATATTATCAAAGGCAAGATAAGTTACTTTTCTACCAAACTGGGTAATTTATTTTGTTTTTATTCAATGTAACATGTTTATTCAGCTCGAAAAACATGCAGTGTTTACCGATGTATTGGAAAATTCAAAATGGCGCCCGACACTCTCTTTAACATGGTAAGTTCGGGAAAAGGTGTTATAAATAATAAACTAGACAAAATACTATTAAAAAAAACACCGAATATATGTCAAAATATGTCACGATAACATATATTGAGCGAGTTTCTAGCAGTATTTTGTATAGTTTATTATTTATAACATCTTTTCCTGAACTTACCGTGTTAAAGAGAGTGTCGGGCGCCATTTTGAATTTTCCAATACATCGGTAAACACTGTATGCTTTTCGAGCTGAATAAACATGTTACATTGAATAAAAACCCGAAAAATATATCCAGTTAGGTAGAAAAATAACTTATCTTGCCTTTGATAACATTTATTTGTTATATATTTGTTTTTTGACAACTTTTTCGAATCTATGTGTACAGTAATACAAACCCGCATTTTCTTTTTAATTTTTTTTTGGTTGACTGTGTTCAATTCACACATGGTTGATGCGGTTCAATATTGCTAAACTATAAGTCCTTAGTAAAATTCTATTTATAAATACTTTTTAAAATGAAATTATTTAATTAATTGTAAATATTATTTAGACATAAAAATTAATTGATTACAAAACCTTTTAAAAATATATATATTAATTTCTTTTTCGTTCGGCAAAAAACTTCGCAAAACACTTTTAATTTTCAATTTAAAATTCTAGAAAAAAGATTATATTATTCTGCTTTTAATATAATCAAATTCAGGGTTTTATCTTTCTGGAGAAAAAAAAAATAATGGATTTTATTTCAATGAAATTAAAAAAAAAAAAAACTTGACTGAATTGAATTAATTACCCTTAAATTAACGAAGGGGTTACTTAATAACTTTAGGTTTGGAAGAGATAGGTATGGGGTCGATTTTTTTGAAACTTCAAAAGAAACCGACAACTGTCAAAACTTTGCGAAATAATACAACGTGATCAATTTCATTTTAGAGTATATTGTTCTATTAAACCTTTTACTGTTTAAATAATTTGACTTTGTTCGTTTTATTTTAAGAAAATATAAGTTGAAAAAGTATTTTCATTCACTATTAGAAGATTTGTCAGTAAAAAAAAACAATGGCCAAAAAGATAAGCGTTTTTTTTTATTTTTACTCGCAATGTAGAGCCCTGCATACTTCTTTTCAAGTTAACTCTTTTGTAGTTTTGATTACAATAGATCTGAATGAATGAACCTTGTAAGGGAGGGGCACTAAGCATTGCCTTGTTAATAATGAATTTCTTTGGTTTCTTTTTATTTCTCTCTTGCGGTTAGAAATATCAGGAAATTTTTTTCTTTTTTTCAACATCAGACTAAAAGAATCGTAATGAAGGAATCGGAAAATTAAGGTATTTTTTAACGATGCGATTCCGATTCCGATACCTCCCAAAATACACGATTCTTACGATTAACGATTCCGATTCCGATTAATCGTCCCACCACTAATCAACAGGGTTGATGTTGCCGGAATTTAAGTCCATTTTGCACACATCCTTACATCTGAGGAGTAGTCTACCGGTTGGTCTGCTGCCAGCTAAGAGCTCGCCATACAGGATGTCTTTGGGGATTCAGCCATCCTGTATGCGAACTACATGCCCTAGCCAGCGCAAACGTTTCTGGGAGAGGAGAGCAAACATGCTTGGAAAATTTGCTTTGGCAAGAATGTCTTTGTTCGAAACGTGGTCCTGCCATGTAATGCCTAAGATCTTTCTTAGGTAGTATCATCAATAATCTGTAAACGATGTCTAGGCTAGTTAGGACATGCTTTAAGATTAACCACAGAGAGAATTGCCAACCAAATGCTCCAACAGACTGCGATGGTAAAAGAGAAGGAGGACCAAAAATGAACTGGAAGCAGACAAGAGAGATTTGATTGCAATGAGGAGCTGGAGGGATGCTGTGGATCTGGCTTCAGATTGAAAACAATGATTTTGACTGCCTGATGCGGGAGTTCCTAATTTATTCCTATATCAATTGTTTTCTGAAAATCTTAATTATTCAATCCAGGAGAGTAAACTGTTGAGTGTATAAAAAACTGAAAATCCCACATAAGGTCAGATTATGCAAGAATATGAAAATTTCCATTAGAAGTCAAATTAGAGCTATGTGTACAGGAAGTCATATTAGGATAAGAAGTACACAGCAAAGAAGCTACAGAGTTGTTGGTCCTTGAAAGTTAAGCATCAATGTGATCGGATGCACTTATTGAAATTTTTATTAACCTTATTAGGTTTGGTCTGGTGGACGTAGTTCATCTGAATGTACTTGCTGTAAATTACAAGGGTATCAAATCCCAGAGCAAAATAATGGAGTTATTCGTTGTTCTTTTTTAATTGCTTCTATTATGCCAGTAACTGCTCCATTATGCCAAGAGAAAAGAAGAAACATAACCCTCCCTTCGACTCTCCATTCTCCTGAAAAAAAAATCATCTTAACGCAATATTTTACAGAAATATTATTTTTTTTAAATCATTTGTATTTCATAATGTTCTAAATTGTTAACATCATAAAAATGAGAAGCGGTTTGTTATATTATAGACTAGCAGAGAGACAGCGTTGCCCGGGATTGAATGATGATCAACGCACATATTTTTATCGTCATTGAAATCAGTGAACTCGCCTATTTTTCAATTAAATCAATTGATTGCCTGCTCTAGTTGGGGAATCATCGCGGTGCACTGGGAGGAAGATTCACATGCCTCCCCAATGTAATTTAGTTCACAAGATATTCTAGAACCTACTATTGATTTTATAAAAAAAAATTTTATATATATAATGGCTTGAATTAAAGTTTAAAATGCAAAATTCAAGTATCATGGTTCAATTGTGTTCTAAACAGAAACATTTATATCGAATGCACTCCTGTCATATCAAAGAACTTATTACTGATTTTATATGCCTGGCCTTACTGCTTGTGTGGCTTGAATTTAAGTTTAAAATAAAAAAAAAGTAAAGTATCATGGTTCAATTGTGCTTCAAACAGAAAAATTCATTTTGAAAGCGCCCTACTGTTGATTTTCAGGCCTTTCGGCTTGTGTAGTAATAAAACTCCTCAAATTCACTTGTAATGGCTGTGTAAGGTGTTAATTTTGTGTTAAAATCGCCTGTTCTTTCATCGGATTATTCTGATTATCAATACTTATTGAAGACATTCTGATACAAAAGCTATCTAAAAACACTGCCGGTCACATAAAGTACCTTTGTGTGAAATTTTATGAAGATCGGCCCAGCCATTTTAGAAAATGAATTCACACACACACAGACACACATGCACAAAGTTCCTTTTACATAATAGTAGAGATACAGAGCATCTGACATATGCATGTAGGTACAAGGCACCTTCAATAAATTTCCAGATGTTTTTTGTACAGGCATTTAAAATTGTCGTAGACTCTTGAAAATTTAGTATGTTATTGCTATACATCTTATGAGATGACTGACTAATTTTTATGATTTTGAGGTTCAAATGAACAGCTACAGCAGGGAATAAATCCTACTAAAACCTGATTGTCACAGCTGGTGTATTTCAAAAATGCAATCTGGACATGACACTTTGGAAAAACGATATACAATAAAATTCTGTTTTAAACTTGGAAAGAAAATGCCACAGAAACGTATGGAATGCTTCAGACTGTTTTGGGGCTATCTTACATGAATTGAGCATCAGTTTTTGAGTGGCATAAGAGATTCAAGGAAGACAGTCTGTGAGGAATGATGAGAAGTGTGGGAGGAGTAAAGAAGTCAGAACACCCGAGTTGATTGACCAAATAAAGAATTTATAATAACAATAAGTGCACAGTTTGATGTCAGTGTGGGAACTGTACACACAATTATTCATGAACAACTGAAAATGTAGAAGATTTGAAAAAAGTATGTCCCATGGGTGCTCAGAGAAGATAAGAAAGAAAGACGTTGTCATGACCAAGATGTAAACAGTCAGAGAAGTTAGATTTGCAAATTTGACATACATCAGAAAACATGAAGCATGTTGGTATGTAATTCTAAGAAAAACAAGTGAAGTATGCATGGTTCTCCGTGAGTGCACAGTGAACGAGGCATAAAAAAATGACTAAGTTCAGCAATAGCCCCCCCCCATTTAGCCCCAAAAGAAACGACTAAGTCCATCATTTGCCCCCTCCCATTTAGCCCCAAAAGTCCCTAAGGTCTTAACATATTTAAATTTGAGTTCAGCACCATGCAAAACTGCTAAATAGACATATACAGAAAATTTTGAACAAATATAGTAAAATAGTTCCAAAAATGGAGTGTTTTTATTAGCCCTAGTTATTGCAAAGTATAGACAAACAAAATTTTATAGAAATCAGTTAGTTACAACTTTTCAGAAAGTTTTATAAAAATCCAAGGCATCAATTTTTTTTTTAATAAGCACAAAAGTGTCAATTTTAGCTATTTTAACCCGAAAAACACCCCTAGGAAGCAACTGGAGTTTTCCCGGAAAATCCGTTGTTACTTTTTTACTCATATCATGTTTAATGTTTGCACAAAATTTAAAATAATTCCAAGGCATAGTTATGTAGAGAAGGGTGGGCAGACAAACGAACAAAGGTGAATTTAAAGATCCAGCCTCCTTCTGTCGGGGACCAATTCTTTCTTTTCCTCTGCTTGAAGCATCTCCAACTTGAACAAACTGATAAGAAAAAAAATAAAAAATAAAAGCAATTCTTACAGCTACCTACCTAGAAAAGGGACCTATTAAACTTGACATTGATACTGGGTTAAAAAGAGAGAGAAAAGATAATGAAATACCATGTTACAACATGAAAAGAAACTGGAATCTTAGGAAAATCTCCATTCTAGTAATTATAGGAGCAACTAGACCCATGAAAAAGAATTTCAAAAACTAACTGGTAAATATACCCAGTGAACCAAGTGCAAGAGAGATACAACCAACTGCACTAAAAAGAACAGTTAAGAATCTTAAAAAGATCGGGTGAATGCCTGGTATGTGGATGTCACTCAAATGATTTTTGGTGTTAGGAGAAAATTTGGGAGGTAGGTGACCCTGATCGCATAGAGTTTAGTTTATTGGAAAGTTCTTCTCTGCTTCATTCTTCTTTCCGTAGCCATCTCAAGCTGTTTTCGTGACTTTCTTCTGTTTTCATAAGAATGAAAACAATAACTTATTCAGTGACAAGGAATATGGTTTCTGTCCTGAAAGATCTACAGCTGATGTGCTGTGTGTAATTTCATATAGGATCAGTGAATCTATTAACGGGAGTTTCGTAATAGCTTTTGACATATCAAAGATATTTGACAGGGTTTAGCATAACGGTCTACTACACAAGATTTCTAATGATGGAATATTTGGAAATATCTTCTCAACTATAGAATCTTCTCTCTGAAAGTTTTTTTACAAGTAGTCATTGATGGGTAGAAGTCTGAAACACAAGGATCCCAGACCCAACTCTCTTCCTTACCTTCATCAATGATCTCCCAAATCATATTCCAAGATCCTTTCGGCGAAATATATGCAAAAGACACTACCATGTATGGCTACACTTCAAAAGCCAACAACGACCAATATCTCTCTGAGTCTCTTTCCTCAGACCTTGAGCACATGGTGCAATGGGGTAAAAGGTGGCTGGTTAATTTTAATGCATCAAAATCCAAGCTTCTATCTTTTCACCATAAATGCTCTGATCCCCACTTTACCCAATTGACATGATTGGCTCTCATCTCAAAGAAGCTCCCTGCTTTGAGAAGCTTCTAGGTGTGACTTTCCCTGCTAGCCTGAAATGAAAGACATAACAAATCCGTTGTCAAAGTCACCGCAAAAATTGTTGCATTATTCTATTGTTCTAGTAGGTATCTCACTCCCGATGCAATCCTCTACCTGTATAAAAGCTAGATACGTTTTAAAACTAAAGTACTGTTGCCACATCTAGGCAGGAGCTGCACGAAGCATCCTATCTTGCCTTCACAGATTTCAAAACTGGCTTCAAAACTTAGTAGGTTGGTTGGTTGTTTTTGTTTCACAGCATATCAACTCTTTTCGGGTTATTTAATGCCAAATTCAAAGATTTTGAAGAAAAAATTTTTAATAGGATATATTTGTTGTTTTCAAGTCGGTTTCTAGTTAACCCATAGTTGGGACCCTAACACGTACTACCACTCTGGGTTAGAGTGGACCTGGGAGCAATGGTAATTAAAGGGTGGCTCCACACTCCCCAAAGCCTAGAAGCTGGGCCTCACCACTGGATATAGTTTAAGGTCATATCCAGGGCCAAACCTAGTAGGAGATGCTCTTTTGTCTTCCTTGCAACATCTTTCCTACAGAAGAGATGTTTCAAGCCTGTCCCTGCTCTATCATTATTTTCATAATAAATGCTCAAGCTTCAATCTTTGGTCCTCCCTCTTACCAAACTTTTAGAAAAAAACACTCATCTAACTACAACCACTATGAACAATTTATCTTACTCCCTATCTATGCCTAAATTTAAATGCAAATTCTGTGAACAAAGCTTCTTTTCTAGAGCTGCCTGCCTGTGGAACTCAGTTCTGCTGGTCTGCTTTCCAGTGTAAAAGAAAAACAAAAAGTTTTAGTAGAAAGTTAGGCTTGAACTCCAAAGCCTTGACACGAAGGTGGAAACGAAATAGAAAAAACCCTGAGACCTAACCATCTCGGCCACAAGGGGAGAGAAAGTGATAAGCATCTTAAGTTAACGTTTATAAAGTGAAATTGACAGGTGCGAGAAAATTGTGTGATGTTTGACCTAGTTTTGTGCTGCAAGCCAGTTTCTGTTTCCCCCACCCCATCATTCAGTTTTTTTTTATACTGAAAAACGTAACGAAGACGAAAATATCGCATAAAAGTCCGGCAAATTAAAGATAGCCACGACCCCCGTTCTTAAGTCATAGATATTATGATTTAGGTAGCATATAAAAAGGTTTAACAAGGAGTGAGCTGACCGAGAAGCCCAGCAAAAAAAGCGTTTGGTGGACATACACAAAAATGCACAAACACACACACACATTTTCGCTTTTATATATACAGATAAATGATTCCCTTGAAATAAAAAAGAAACAAAATTGCTACTAACAACTATACAGAACAATGCAATTAAAATGAACCATGTCAAAGCTAAAGTATACACAAGCCATGAAACCAGTAAATGTACTCTTATTTTCTTCCGTTTCTTCTAGAATCATACATTTAACGGTTGCAAATATTCATAAGTGGTGCAATGAAACTGACAGGATTTGAACGTGGCACTCCAGGCGGTTATTCATTTCACTTCCCCAAAATACAATTTAACACCAATCAATTTTGTTTAAATCAAAATTGATGAGATTTTTCAAGAGTCCCGATTCTACAATTGAACTTCCTTGCACCTTCTTCTCTTAATATTTTTGGTTTGTTTTAAAAGACTGGGAGTTTGAACTACTGCATCAATTTATTAAAAAAAATAATAAATAAATGAAAAATATACAGTTTTAAATACCAACAATAATCTTGCTAAGTGATGTTAAGACACTTTCAACTTCCTTGACAATTTTAGGGATGTACTTTGTGCAATGCAAATCACAGCTGACAGGGATGCCCATGTTATTTTCACAGGAAGAGTTTTTGATATTAAGGTTGTAGAAGAAGGGAGATAACATTTTGATAACAATTAAAAAAAAAAAAATTGGGGTGATTCTCCACAATAGTCTGTTAAAGCATGAAAAAAATACACAACAAATAAATGTTACCAAAAGTAAGCTAACTTACTCTTCTACTTTCCTTGATAAACTTCTTTTTGTGTTTTAACTTATTTTAAAGTGTTTTCTTACTTTAAAATAAAGATGGTGTGAAGCCTGTAGAGTTAGAACAAAAAATAAAATGATGGTCTCATTAAAACAATAGTTGAGCCTTGATAATCGAAAATTAAAAAAAAAAATAATACTGATAGAACATTACATTTTTGTATGATTTTTACTGGATGTGTATTTTACACTAACCTTATTTTTAAGTAAAAAAAAAAAAACTACTTTAAAATAAGTTAAAACACAAAATGAAACTTATTTTAGTAAGTAGAAGAATAGCTTATCTTGCCTTTGATAACATTTATTGTGTATTTATTTTTTCACCCATTTTTTTGCTCTATTATTAGCTACTTTGGAAAATCACCCAAAATTTTAATATTGATGGCAAACTCCCAACATGTCAAGTTTTAGCAGCAAGTATAAGAAAACCCGTATAAGCGAGATAAAGGGAAAAAAAAATAAGGAATCTGCTTTGGTTGTGGTCTGACAAGGAAATATCAAACCAAGCAGAACCGCAAGAAACATATCAGAAGAATCGATGTTCTTATCTGATAAGTAAAAAGGGTAGCGGGTGAAGTGTCGTAATCTAGGCCACAGATTAGAACAATCTTATGAAAGAGTTCATGAGAAGAAAAAAGATAGCTATTCAAAGAAGAAAAAAAAAAATTTTTAAATATTAACTCTTTGAATCTATATTATACTAGCAAGGGTGCCCAGCGTAGCCCGGGTATTTGGAAAAAAAAAGTGTTAGTAGGTAGGCAGACTTGAACCTGTGACGTGAAGGCAAAAAAGAAAGTGAAAGGAAAGCTGAGATCTTACCGCTACGCTATGGCGCAAGAGGAAGTGAAAAGCATTCAAATTTATCGATGTCAATCAAAAAGTTGACTTGAAGTGAATAAGTTAAGAATCACACATTTAGCTGAAACCACTGTCAAAAATTTTCCCCACTCTTTAACTGTACCAAAACCAAAACGTAGATTCCATGAACAAAGCTTCTTTCTTAGAAGTGCATGCCAGTGGAACTCTCTTCCGTCTGCTTGTTTCCCACCTGACTACAACTTGGATGTCTTCAAGTCCAACATAAACAAATTCCTGATGAACCGCCCCCTTAAGTAAGACACTTTATCAAATCTCCAATACTAACGATTATTATGACACATAAGCCGTTCTATATAAGTTATCAAATTTATCAAATTTTCATTACTAATGATTACTATATTGTCCAATGTCTACTGTACACTCTTTAACCTGCATCCTTGAGTGGCCTCTTGGCCTTGATAAGTGGTGATGCCTATGTAAAAAAAAAAAAAAAATCCCATTTATTACTGTACACGCAATAATAACCCTTATCCCCGAGTGGCTTCCTGGCCTTGATAAGTGGTGACTTCCACGTAAAAACAGAAAAAAATAAATAAAGGTGCAGAAACGAAGGTTGGCTGCAGGCCAGTTTCTGCCGTATTTTGCTTCCCCACAATGTTGGGAAAAACCAGCCCCCCCTCCTCCAAAAAAGGGGGGAGGTTCTCCAAATGAACAGCAATTATTTGATATGAAGGGTGTCCCCAACATCAATCAAAGCTAATTCTGTTTCTGGAGGTCAGAAAGCAAGGCAGCCTACTTCACTCCGATTAGTTTCGGTTTTATACAAAAAAGACAAACAAACATGCGAAAGGATGGGATAGAGGGAATTTTATAAAAGTAAATCAAAATAAATGTAGAGACGACGTCTGTTCGCAAATCGTAGATATTATAATCTAGGGAGTATATAAAAAGTTGTAAAAATTAGGAACATGATTGAGAACCCCCAACCTCGGAAAAAGCCTTTCTTGGACATACAAAAACATGCACGCCACTTTTGCCTTTTATATATAGAGATTTTCTTTAGTCTGCCTGTCTGTCCATTCCACTTTTTCTCGGAAGCTACTATTGTTATGATAATGTGCAGTGAACAAAGTATTACGATATCTGTTTGATGCACAGTTAGAGATTAATAAGGATTAGTATATAAGTTTCACTTATTCTCGAAAACTACTGAGCCGATCTTGCTGAAATTTTGTATGAACCTTTGTTATGATAAGGTGCAGCGAACAAAGTATTATGGTATCCGTTCCGAGCAGTTAAATCAATGTTTACTTTTAGAGAACATGGCAGCAAAACCCAACAGCTGAAGTAACCAGAAAGGGTGATCAGAGTTATCTAGTGTTTCAAGTCATCCGTCACTTTCCCGAACTATAAAATAAAACTAAAATGCTCATTGTTATTAAAAATTACATTACTTTTTTGTCACCATCCATTCATTTTTTTTTTTTTTAATAATTCGCTAGAGACAAGGTGTAAAACTACTTGATGTAAAGAGCAAACAAGAACGAAAGCTGATTATCTCAAAGACAGGAGGTGCCTATTGACCCTAAAAAGATCAAAGCTGTAGATAGAATGAAAACAGTATGCAGAAAGAGAGTTCCACAACCTTGCAGTTCTTGGAAAGAAGATACTGGAATAGGAAGCTGTATTACAATGAGGTATTAAAACAGTGAATTGATGAAGACCAGGAGTTAAATGAGTTGGGGCAAAGGAAACAGCGAATGGATCAGATAATTCTGAAAAACACATGCCGTAATAGTATTTCCAAAAAATACTGAGACTAGAAACATCACATCTGTGAAAAAGAGATTGCAAAGGTGAGGCTAATCAAAATACAGATACGTTTTTGCAATTTATCAATAATCTCCAAATGGAACAGAGACTCACTAGCCTAAATATGACAACAATACCCCATATATGGTCTGATAGTAGATTTGTAGTCTAAGGTGTTTCGAGTGATAAAGAGAACTGATTTCATGAGAAGCAGAAAGAGCAATAGATCTAATATATGAACTCCAAAAGAGATTTGATGAAAAAGAAAAACCAAAAAATTTTTAACTCAATTTCTCATTGAGAGCAGAACCATCCAAAAGAATCTCGGGAAGAAAAGGGACACGCCTATGATTGAAAGACAGGGGCTGAGTCAAACGAAACAAGTCATTTCTTATTCCAAACCATAACTGAACTCAGGTCAACTTCTAGATCTAGCGCCCTTTAGATTTTAGATTGCATAAATCGAATGATTCTATTTTTGGCATTGGCTTCTCTGATATCTTTCTAGTTAAAATTCTTTTAGGAAAAAGATTGGGTGTTTTTACAGAAGGGACCACATGAAGGTTACCAACATCCTAAGTAAAAGTGTTTCTATGGAATAAACTTGACCATTACCTACCTGCTGCCATTACTGAAGAGAAGAGCATTACTACTGTCAACCAAAGAAAGAATCTATCAGTCATGTATACAGTCTTGTAAAACCTGGTTAGTGACGATTGAGGACATGTGTTGCATGGAGAGAAATGAAATGAGAATGATATGACGCGTGTGCAATGTAAGTCTAAAATACCGATGACCTCAGATGAGGATTAAATTTGAACAGTATAGGGAGATGTGTGCAGAACAGGCAACTTCAATAGCATAGCCATGTTGAAAAAAATGGATAAGCTATTGGGTTAGTAGATGTAGAACAGTTGAGATAGCAGGGTCAGTTGACAGAGGTAGGTCAAAGAAAAGATAAAAGGAAGTGATAAGGATGGACTTGTGATCTGGCCAGAGATAGGTTAGTTTAGAAGTCAATTTCTAAAAGTCGTCCAATAGATGCCAGCATATAAAATGGACCTTAAATAGAAGATAAAGTATCACAGGTAAATGAACAGGGCCTCATAGAGATGCATGAATGAATCTAAATAAGAATCTGCTCTTCAAAACTGAAGTGATCAGATTGATTTTACCAATTACGTATGGCAAATTAAGGCACGTTACAACAATTCTCTATTCATGTGATATTTAGGCACATCATTCAAGCAACCTGGGATTTTTAGGTCAAGAACAAGAAACAGACATTTTTTTTTTAGACAGCAAGAATATAAAAAAAAAACCTTAACTTAAAAAATATATTTGTTAACATAAAAACAAAAACAAAAATAAAACGCTAAATATTTATAATTTTTAAAAAGTAAATAAACATTTATTTTTAACTTAAAAACTATCTTTTTTGTTTGACTTATTTTTTAAAATTTAGTCTGAAAAACAAAAAAAAATTGTTTATTTTTTTATAAAGATTTTTAATAGTAAAAAAACAAAAAAAAAACAGCATGTCAGTGCGACTAAATTAAAATCGGTTGCTTCTTGTTGTTCTTGACCAAAGAATCTCAGATTGCTCAAATTACGTGCCTAAAATTCAAACAAATAGAGAATCAACAGGAGAGTTGTCGTACATTTGTCATGCTTTAATTTGTCATACATCATTAGTAAAACCCTCTAACGGGCAAGTAGAGCCTTTTTTCCGGGATGCTTATACACATCTAAAACAAACAAAAATAAACAAACATGGAATAACTCGAATGACTATTCAACAAAGAATTAACATTATTTCTTCATTCAAAATTTGATCTGAAAATTAAAAACTGAAGAATTCTGCAAAATTCTACTGACCCGTCCATCTTCATAATAGGCAAATATTCTAATTTTTGCTCAAATAAAAAGCACAGACATATTCATTCATAAATATATTCAAACAATGCATGTTTTGTGTATAAGAGTAAGGAAAGAGGACAGACGTTGGCTTGATGTAGTTAAGAAAGAACTATCTATGAGTTAAAAAAAGATTTTTTTTTTTTTAAGAAAAAAAGTAAATAACATTTTTTTTTTTTTACATAGGCGACACCACTTATCAAGGCCGATAGGCCACTCAAGGATAAGGGTTAAAGAGTGTACAGTAGTCAAAAGGACAATATAGTAATCGATAGTAATGGAAGTTCGGTAAATTTGTTAACTTAAGTGGAACGGCTCATCAGAAACTTGTTCACGTTGGACTTGAAGACAACCATATTATAGACAGCTGGAAAGCAGGAAAACGGAAGACAATTCCACAGGCGTGCAGTTCTAAGAAAGAAGCTTTGATCATGGAATCTATGTTTAGGTTTAGGCACAGATAAAGAGTGGGGGAAATTATTGATAATGTTTTCAGCTAGCCGAGTGTTTCTTGTGAAAGTTTGGCGAGGGGGGGACCATAGATTGAAGCTCAGTCGAACACTTTCCATGAAAATAATGATAAAGCAGAGACAAACTTGCAACATCTCTTCTGTGAGATAGAGGTTGCAGCGAAGAGAAAAGGATATCTCCCACCAGGCCACAAAGTCTATTTTGAACCCTATCAAGGCAGGACAAGTCTTTTCTAGCAGCTCCTGCCCATATGTGGCAACAGTATTCCATTCTTGGACATATTTGGCTCTTATATAGATAGAGAATTGCATCAGCAGTGAGATATCTACTGGAAGGATCCGACCATTTTTTCAGCAGCCTTGGCAACAGATTTGATGTACGTATTCCATTTCAGATCAGGAGTAAAGGTCAAGCCCAGAAGCCTGTCAAAACTTGAGGCCTCCCCAAAACGAGAGCCATTCATTTCAATTGATGCAAGATGGGGATCAGAACATTGATGATGTAAAGATAGAAGCTTGGTTTTAGATGCATTAAAAGTAACCAGCCACTCCTTTCCCCATTGTACAACATGATCAAGATCAGAGGAGAGAGAATCGGAGAGAACTTGCTCGTTTCTGTCTTAGATGTGCTACCATAGATGGTAGTGTCGTCAGCAAAAATGTCTACGAATGATGTAAGGATGTGATTTGGAAGATCATTAATGTAGATCAGGAAAAGAGTTGGGCCCAGGATGGACCCCTGAGGGACTCCAGCATTTATACTGTGAGCTTCTGATTTTTGCCCATCAACTACTACTCTTATGAACCTATCAGAGAGAAATGATTTAATAATTGAGAAGACATTTCCAGCTATACCATAGCTGGAGATCTTGTGAAGTAAACCATTATGCCATACCCTATCAAAGGCCTTTGATATGTCAAGAGCAATTGTCCTAGAAAGGTTGCCTCTGTCGAGAGATTCACTAATCCTATGAGATATAACTGTAAGCACATCTGCTGTAGATCTAGCAGAACGGAAACCATATTGTGTGTCACTAAGAAGGTTATTTTTGCTGAGATGGTTGATTACTTCTATTTATTTCGAGATGTGTATAACTAACTTCCTAAAAGACTTTCAAGGGTTCATTATATTATCTACCTCCTTATCAATAGGTTAGACACAAGGAAACTAGCTCACTATGATAGGCGCATTTGAGCCTACTGCTAAAAAAAAAAAAAAAAAATGCCTGAGCAGATCTGTAAACACATTCCCTGGTCTGTGCACTTTTTTTTATATAGGAGTCACTACTCATCAAGATTGAAGCTCAGTCGAGCACTTACCATGAAAATAATGATAGAGCAGAGACAAGCTCGCAACATCTCTTCTTTAGGAAAGAGGTTGCAAAGAAGAAAAAAGTGCATCTCCTACTAGGTTTTGAACTTTGTCAAGGCAGGATAGGGTGTCCAAGCGGCTCACACCGAAATGTATTGTTTTCACTGGTCACCAGAATACATTGGATTATAAAGACTTTAATATCATGAAAACTATTTGTCGGCGATAATTTTAAAAATGATATTCACTCAAAACAAACCTGAATAACTAAAAAATCAACCTTTTAATACTCTAGCGCCCACGAAACTTGACGATTGCTTATTAAAATAAAAAAGGAGAAAGAAATGGCGCTTTTATACTATTGGGACGAAATACTAAATTTCACATGAATACAATGTATTCCTCGTACTTTTAAGATAATTATATCTAAAAATTACGAAAATCGATGAGGTAGAAAATGATTTATTAATTAAAAAAATAAAAAATAGACTTTGATAAAAACGATTATAAGACACAGGAGAGTTCAAAAGAGGGGGGGGGGCATTTTCCGTTTTGATTAAAACAAGATGGCGGCAATTTTTCACCTGCTAACATAATTAAAGCGGTTTTGTTTAATAATTTAGTCATATTCAGTTAATTTCAACTACATGATTTGGAAGCTGCCCTTGTAACTTATTAGAATTGACAAAAAAAAAATCAGTTGAAACCATTGTTTTTTGTTTTTTTTAATCCGAAAACTCCATTTATTGACTATAAAATCTCGTCCCAATTCTGTAGAAGTGACAAAAAAATTTATCCGGACAAAACCTTTGAAAATCTCGGGTGACGAAACTTGAAGATAGCAATAACTATTTGTATAAAATAATCGGAAATGGTCAAATTTCAAGCCAAATTAAATAAATAAATAAATAAAGATGCCAAAGTGGCTGAATTCGTGAACTTAGGGAGCGCCTAGTTTTTCTTATTTATTATAGCTTTATTTCGGCTTGTTTGGATTGTTTTGTTTTTGTTTATTGGATTGATATTTTTTTTTTATTTTGGCTTGAATTTTACGAATTATTTTGTTATTATATGATTTTTTAAAATACATATCGGGATCAGGAGGAGAAATGAAATGGTCTCATGTCGATGAGAATATATATAGAGAAGCTTATAACATGAAAAGTTATGCAGTGATAATGGTTGAAATCGCCCTAAACTCTAGACCCAAAACTGAAGAGCCAGTGCTCAAAACAACGAGATATTATAAAAAGACTGACTGGGAAGCCATCAGGGAACTAATCAGAGATGCCCCATGGAGAAATATTTTTTCTCTCCCTGCTGAACAGTGTGCAAACGAGACCACTGACTGGTTCAAAACTGCAATCAAAGCGCATGTTCCCATGCGGAAATTTTATAGTAAGCCCCACTCTCCCCAATGGTTTACGTCGACTTGCACAACTGCCATTGCTCAAAAGCAGCATGCATACCGTAGGTTTAACCGACATAAGTCCAGTTCAAACAGACTGAAGTATATAGAAGCTAGAAATAACGTTAAGAAAGAAATAGCGACAGCTAAGAGAGAATTTGCGGAAACCACTAAAAAGCGCATCGAAGCACAAAAACTAGGAACTCGAGACTTCTGGAAAATCTACAACAGTGTAGTAAATAATGGGCAATCAACAATTCCCCCACTAACCAACAATCACGAAGTTGTCTCCTCAGCAACCGACAAGGCTAACATGCTTGCCAGTCGGTTTGCCTCAAACTCCACACTGGACCCTTCCAACCACCCCCTACCTGACTTTCCTATGCGGACAGACGCCACGCTAGACGATCTGAAAACCACCCCTGCTCAGGTGCATGCTATCATAAAAAACCTTGACACTTCAAAAGCATGTGGACCCGATCTTATCCCAGCTGTGCTATTAAAAAAGTGCTCAGCCGAAGTAGCTCCAGTTCTCTCCAAACTCTACAACAAATGCCTTAATGAAGCTTGCTTTCCGGGCTGTTGGAAAACTGCTTCTGTTGTACCAGTATTCAAGAATTCTGGTGAAATCACTGACCCATCAAATTATCGCCCCATTAGCCTCCTCCCACTTTTTGCCAAAATATTTGAGACCTTAATTAACCATGCTCTAGTCCATCACCTTACAGATGCTAAACTTCTGACTGACCAACAATATGGATTTAAACAAGCCCGTTCCACAGCAGACATCCTAACTGTAATCTCTGAACGTATATACCATTCACTGGACAAAGCGGGGGAGGGCAGAGCGGTAGCTCTAGATATATCTAAGGCTTTTGACAGGGTATGGCATGAGGGTCTCCTCAGGAAGATTAGATCATACGGTATCACTGGTAGAATACTTAACATAATTAAATCCTTCTTAGATAAGAGAAAAATCCAGGTTGTCCTCGACGGTCGAACATCTAAACAATATGATATAAATGCGGGGGTGCCCCAGGGTTCTATCCTTGGACCTCTATTGTTCCTGATATTCATAAATGACCTCCCCGACAAAATTGCCTCCGAGATGGGTATATATGCTGATGACACTACATTCTATGGCAGGCACGACAGGAAGACGAATGAACACATTTCTAAAGAAATGGCAGAAACACTAGAGGAAGACCTCCAATCTGCGGTGGAATGGGGACAAAAGTGATTGGTCGCGTTCAATGCTGCCAAGACTAAACTAGATTCATTCAATAATTACAAGAAACCCTCTCTACCACCTATAGCAATGGCCAACGACTCTTTATCTGAGAGTACATCTTTCAAACTCCTTGGCCTAACGTTCACAAGAAACATGAGTTGGAACAATTACATTGAAGGCATTGCCAGGGCCGCTGCAAGAAAGGTGGGCTCTTTCTACCGTGCTAGACAACTACTAACACCCGAAAGTATCCTGTACCTCTATAAGGCCACCATTCGTCCATGTATGGAGTATTGCTGTCACATCTGGGCTGGTGCATCTGCTACTAGTCTCTCGCTCCTTGACAAGGTTCAAAAGAGAGTCGCAAACCTGATAGGCCCTGAACTGGCATCTAAGCTTCAGCCTCTGTCCTATCGACGAAATGTTGCATCCCTTTGCCTTTTCTACAAGTATTTTAGTGGTGAATGCTCTGACGAACTGCAATGACTTGTGCCCCCACGACGTGAGCACCCTCGACAAACCCGACAGGCTGCTAAATCCCACCCCCACACTGTAGAGATCCCTAGATGTAAAAGATCTTTTTACTCCAATAGTTGCTTCCCCAGAACCGCTAGACTCTGGAATTCCATTCCAGGTCCCTGCTTCCCCAACAGTACTGACGTGCAGAAGTTCAAGTGTAACGTGAACCGACATCTTGCTGCCCAAATCCCTACATAGTACCCCAGTAGTTGTTGCCCCTGATAGTAGCCCCCTACACCAAAGTGGCAAGGTGAAAATGTAATAAAAAAAAAAAATTTTTTTAAAGTGAAAAAATATTAGATAATTTTGAAACATTTTTAGAGCATGTGCATGAAAAATATGGTAATTTAAAAAAATCCCCAATAAGCTTGGGGGGGGGGGACATGTTTTGAACAATTGAAATTTAATTTTTTTTTTTTATTTTTGAATAAAAATAATTATTAAAACAAAAACAGTAGTGTTCTCGTCGAGTAGTTTTTATTTTATTCAAGAAAATAAAAGCTATATGCACTTATTGAGCCATGCTGAAATAATGACATTATTTAGAAAACCATTCTAAACATGGGGACGGGAAGATGTTGTGTACCTGTTCTGTACTTTCACCTAACAATTTAATAAAAACAGGTATCGTAAAACTTTAATTAAACATGAAAATACTATTTAAAAATAGCGCGGATCAATAAGCGCACTAGCAACAAATAACATTTCACTGTGTTTCCATCGATGACATTCCATGAGAGATAAGTACACGCTAAAGCTTTTTGTTTATCGTCACAAGTGTTAAATTGGACTTGCACCAATTTTCCTGTTAATAATTACCTATAACTATAGTCCCCGGCAAAATATATATATATATATATATATATATATATATATATCCATCCAAAAAACAGAAAAAAAAATCATAATAAAATAATTCGTAAAGCGCAAAGTTCAAGCCAAAATAAATAAATTAAAAAAAAACAAAAAAAAACTAGGCCACACACGCAAAAATTCTTTCCTTGTAAAAAATAATAATTGCTCCCTAAGTCGAACTGCGTACAACATCGGCGCCGATGCGTGCATATTTTCCTAAAGGGTTAGCACTCGTGTACGTCAGCCCAACATAAATCGATCACCCATTTTGTGATTTGAAACGGAAAACATTTTGTAGAATAATGAAGAAAGTGTTCGTTTTGTTTTCAGTTCATTTTCATATCGACGTTTAACATCAACAAGCCGTGTCCCGTATGCCCGAAAACGTGTTATTCAATACGTAATGTATAGATATTTAACGTACTTATCACTAGATTTTAACTCAAAAAGATTCCTAATGTAATAATATATTAAAAACATTTTTAATGGTTACACATTTGGTTTTTATCGTAATAAAGTCACGCCGCGATTTAGTTACGTTGCCTCTCCGACCTTCTTCAGGTGTATCTTGTCGAATTCGAGTAGTCCGAAATCCAAGTAATATGAATAATCAATCCTCATCTCAAAAATTCAGAAACAATAAATACTTTGAAAAAATTAATTTATTTATTTAAATGTGTCCAACTGTGAAATTCTGACTTTTTTAAAAAAATTTATACACGAGTCAGTGAGTGCGCATTAAAAAAAAAAATGGCTACGTTAGTTCCAAAATATAAACAGTAAACATTGTTTTGGTTTCTAATCATTATTTTTTCGTACGGTGAATATTAAAAAGTCATCGGGCTTTTATTTAATATTTCTTCTGAATGACCCAAAAATTATTAACCTTTTTTCAAGTCAAATAAAGGGTAAGGATCATTTTAGTTATTGAATTAAAGGACCCTATATTGTTGACATATTCACCTGATGGTAAATATGCTATTCATAGTTTTAAATAGACATAAGTCCTCGGCCAAAAATCACCGTTAAAAAAATCGTCCGCGTATATAAAACTTAAAAATCGAATCAGAAACTCGAAAAGAAAATGAAACTTTATTTTTATTATTACCAGAAAAGACCGAGGATGCACCATTCCCAGCTTTAAAAAAGACGAAAATTATAAATAAAAGAGAGAACGAACCTAAACTACGTCGGGGGGGGGGGTGCATTTATTACTATAGACAAAAAAATGTATATATATATATATATATATATATATATATATATTTATATATATATATATATATATATATATAAGTATCAAAGACAAGATAAGTTACTCTTCAACCAAGCTGAATAAGTTTTGTGTGTGTGTATGGTTTAACTGATTTTAAAGCGTTTATTATTATTATTATTATTATTATTATTATTAAGTTTTAAACGCAAGTAGTGCCAAGTTGCTAGGTTCGAATGACAAGATAGTGGACATGAGGTTGTCATGTTTACGGTCTCGATAATCGCGCGAAAAATAAACAAAATACAAATGTCGCGGTGGCAGTTATTGCGTAGGTTTTTATCAAAAATATGCGCGCTTGCGCGTACAGAAATGGTCACCACTGATAACATACAGAATTACATGGCTTAATATTTGGAAAACTACTTGTTTTTCATCTAATCTTTGTCGAAAAACTTTCGACAATACTACACTGTGACAAGGCAGTTTGGTACGCTAGTACACATTTAACAGCATTCGTTCATGCTCGCGCCTAGCGTAAACGAAGGCTAGGCTGTGAAATGGAAACTAGTTCCAGGGTTCAGGCAAAAGAAATCAAACAAAAAACTTTTTAGCCAATAAACACACAAAAAATTGCCCCCTCTCTCAGGTGGCCAGAAAGTGGGTACTCATTTTAACTAAAATTTAAATGGAAAAGTGATCACCCACTTTTTGAAAAATTTCTTCGTATCATGCAAATTATTTTTTGTGACGGAAACGGTTTGCACATTCGTTTTTAGCACACTGAAATTTATCAAAAAAATATTTTGTTCTATACGAAAGTGAGAGTAAAATAATACCAGTTTTTATGTTACACCACAGTGTTTTTCTGTTTTTTTGTTTGGTACTAGTGCAGAAAGTGATCCGGACGTAAATAATAACGTTATTATTTAAAAAGCCATTCTTAACATGTGGAGGGGAGGGTGTTTTGTAGTTATTCTACTTCAACCTTACAATTGAATAAAACAAATATATCATAAAACTTTAATTAAACTTGGAAATACGATTTTAAAAATAGCGCGGATCACTCTCTGCACTAGCACCTTTTGTTTTTAGAAAACGTTCTCGATTAATAATAATTAATAATAGGAAATTCATATTAAATAATAGTAATACAAATGGAGAAAAAATATTAAACAACAAAAAAATATTAATGAAAGACAGAAAGTTAAAAACAATTTCATTCAATCGCGCATGTGCAAATTATTTACTTCCCGTGTCATCATTAACAAATTTCTTTCGTTTTCATTCAAACGAAAAATAAATAAAAACAACAAAGCAAAAAAAATTATAATTTTAAAATTATAATTACATTAGTTCGTTGAACCATTTTCAGAGGTAAAACTTCTCGTACGGTGGAAATAAGAATCGCAATTCAATTTTAACACCGTCTTCGAATTGACAATCTTTTCAAGGGCAATTACTCTCTTTTCTCCGCTGATCAAAAAATTATTATAATTTCAAACCCAATCCTAAAAATTCGGTACTTGTTCAGAATTTCTCTCCCCCCCCCCCTCCTCATCTAAAAAAAAACAAACAAAAAATACAGAAAAATCTGTATGAGGTACGCATCCGTGACGGAAAGAAAATATCGTACATCAAAATTCACGTAAATTGATGAAGTAGTTTTATTTTAAATCATCTATATATTTTATTTATTTATTTTTTATTAAACGAATTTGAGTTTTTTTGTTTTTGTTTTTTACAATACCTCCCCTCTTCCCCATGTTAAGAATGACTTTTAAAATTTCGTCCTGGAGTTATCTCCCTTATTCTTCCGGCCTATTTTCAAGATCACGTTGCGAGATCGTCGCTCTTAGATTAGCCATAAAATTTGATTTTCTTATTTAAAAAATAAAACTACTTGATAAATTTACGTGATTTTTTGTGTATAATGTTTTTTTTTTTTCCGTCACCAGTATGTACAGATTTTTCTTTATTTATGTATTGTTTAGGGGAGAGCAAGCACCAAAAATTCGGTAAATTTATACGAGAACTCTATACTAATTCACCCTGCTCTCACTCCTCCACCCCTAGAAATGAGATTCTACTTTTTAGAATTTAAGTAATTTCGAAACTAACTTGGCAATACTTTAGAATTTAGAGTAGAGGATCAGTTGGAGGTATTTTGGTTTTTTTTAATTTCTTAACTATAGCAATTTCATTGCGGTTAATCTGGATTTTGTATAGATTTTTTACTACAGTGTTATGTTATTTGCTATACCTTATTGCATTCACAGATGGTGCGTTCACAGCCTATAGGAAGTTGACTGTGGTTTGATGGGCTGGCGAGCAGGTGAACATTTATGCAAACGATATCAAATGGTTGGTCAGATTGGCTGGCTTCGAGGGAGTTGGTCTGGAAAGGCTTGCTAAACTAGTTTTTGCTTCGGTCGGAGTTCCCTGGTGCCACATCCATTGAACTATAACAGCACCAAAAATTGAGACTGATCATGATAGACCTAATAATGAGAGCAAAAGTACTGATATCAACTAGGAATCAAAGCCAGCATGTGATTCCAGTTGTAAGTTCACCCAGTGGTAATTCTGCCGTTCCTTCTAAGAACAGCCCTAGCACCAGTCTAAACTGTTACAAATGCGCCCGTAAAGGTCACATAGCGAGAGACTGCTGAAGACGTGGAATCCATTGCTACCAATGTGGCATGGTTGGACACTGAGTCCAGGACTATTCTAGGAAATGAACAAGGAGACAAAACAACAACACCAACCTATTCCTCCATCAAGATGTAAATGTGGTACTCCCGGAGATTATTGTCTACTTTGAAAGAATGCAGTGTTTGTCATTAATCGACAGTCTGCATACAATAATAGATGCAAATTGATTTCACCATTACCAAGGACAACAACGACTACGTCAAGATCAATGTTCTGGTCATGCATGTGTAGAGGGAAGATGGATCAACCAGTCTCTGAATTCATGACAAAGTCGAGATTGTGAGTAAAAACACCTTTCTCTAGCAAGCAAGTGAAATACTGTGGAGAAATAGTTTATAAGCATAGAATATTCATTCATTGTTGCTGGCGTTAGCTTTCTTAACGAGAAATAAAATATTTTGTTCATTTGCAGTTTTTTTCCAACACTTTATTCCGTGCCGATTTGAGTACTGGCAGTTGAGTATGCATGGTGATAAATTCAAGCCGGTTATTCAGTCTGCGGAAGACTGCCTGTAGATCGGGGGAATCATTGCTGGGACTTGCAGAGCGGCTGTCTGAATTTTGGTAGTCTTTAGCCGTCCTTCGGAGTTAGATTCCAGGCAGCGATGATAATGTCTTGGGTCTGATCTTTGGTATTCTTGTCGATGCTGTTTTACATCTTATAGACAGAGTCTGGCATATGTGATAACCATGGGCAGCGGTGATGGTTACTTGTGGAAATGCTTTCTGGACTGTTTAAATTTTGGCATGTTAATCTTTATACATCAGCTTTCTCGAATGTTCTAACTTGTTTACTGTATTCCTATGCAAAGGGATAAAAATGTAGTCCGGTGAGTTTGTGCGCCAAGGTGACGCATTACAACCACATTTCCTTGCGCAATACCGATTTGCATAGATGTTTTGTGATACAATCAAAATGTCCCCGCAATGAATGGATTCCGGCCGTATGAATTCTTTGGGTTTGTATTACTGTACACATAGATTCGAAAAAGTTGTCAAAAAACAAATATATAACAAATAAATGTTATCAAAGGCAAGATAAGTTACTTTTCTACCTAACTGGATATATTTTTCGTGTTTTTATTTAATGTAACATGTTTATTCAGCTCGAAAAACATATAGTGTTTACCGATGTATTGGAAAATTCAAGATGGCGTCTGATTCTCTCTTTAACACGGTAAGTTTGGGAAAAAGTGTTATAAATAAAAAACCGGATAAAATACTGTTAAAAATTCGCTTAATATATATTACCGTGACATAGGTTGACATATATTCGGCGGGTTTTTAATAGTATTTTGTATAGTTTATTATTTATTACACCTTTTTCCAAACTTACCGTGTTAAAGAGAGAATCAGACACCATCTTAAATTTTTCAATACATCGGTAAACACTGTATGTTTTTCGAGCTGAATAAACATGTTACATTGAATAAAAACACAAAAAATATATCCAGTTTGGTAGAAAAGTAACTTATCTTGCCTTTGATAACATTTATTTGTTATATATTTGTTTTTTGACAACTTTTTCGAATCTATGTGTACAGTAATACAAACCCAATTCTTTTGTTAATGTGATGAGAGATTTTGGTTAGCTGGTTATTACACATAGTAAACCCGACTGAGGTCTGATTTGTTGTTAGAAATCGATGTGCTAAAGGCATTTTTGGACCTATAAGTGCAGTTAAGATCGGCGACAGGAAAGTTCTCACTTGTGCGTGCATCTCTATCAGTAAAACTGATTTTTCTGCTATATTTGACCATCGTAGATGGGTAAAGATCGCATCATTGAAATGGGCAGACCTGAAGGACTGTGTAATGAAGTGCCAAATATTTAGTGGTTGCAGGAATCTGACCAGAATATCAGCAGGATCTCTTGGCATGGATGGACAAGGGTTGGCTCGTGTCATACCCAGAAAAAAGACTTCGACCCCCCCCCCGGGATTAATTCCATTTGTTGCAGCTAGTAATGAACTACCACGAACTTAACCATCGTATAGATGCATTTATGGCAAACACAGATGTTTGTTCTGCTAAGATGCGCAAATGGGTCCAAAAATAGGCTAATGTATCATTGCTGGATCTCAGAAGAGCATATCCCCAAGTCAAGTCTGAGTCCACAAAACGCCGTGACCATACCAGACTGTGGAAATCGATGGGAAGAGATACTGAGATACTGTCTGACACGTGTGGGGTTTGGATTGAACATGACTTCCTTATTAACATGACCTCAAAAGACGATGACTCCTATTTGACTGCACCAGTCAATTCTATTTACCGTTACCAAGTCCGGATGAAAGGAATTGATGTTATGTCACCATCAGTAGGTCATGAGCACATTCTCTACCAGGTTGGAGACTATATGTGGGTAAAGGTACTGGAAAGTCGGTGCACTACAAAATTTGGGCAGGGTTGAGTAACCGAGATAATTAGTTTACAGTCCATCCTGGTGGATGAGATGTCCCAACACCTGAAAGACCTGCATCCTCAGTACAGAGTCCTCTCATCATCAGACTATTCTGACAGTATAATATCTTCAGAGAGTGTGTCAGAGAGTTTGGTACATGACAATGAAATAGAGTAGGACATTTTCATGAGGCAGAAGTGAAAGCACATACTCCTGAGGAAGCCGATAGTTCTGAAGAAACCCCACTTCTGTGAAGGAGTACCCAACAAAAACAACTGCTGTCAGGATACTGCCTGTGTAATGATGAGAGTCATTGAACAATATACTTTTCAGTTCCTTCATTGTTGCTAATGTGTATTTCTTTCATTTCAGCAGCTGACTGGCCTTTAGCCATCTAACTCCCTTTTGTTGAGTCTAAAGTCCCATATTTGAATAGTCATAGTAATAAGTGCCCACATATGCAAATTTAGGTGTTATCAAGAGTTTGAGATGGCAGCATAAAAAGATTAATATTTTGTTTGAGAGGTGTCTTTCATTGTTTGGATGTCGAGTCTACGGTCCTGTATTTGAATATGGCATTACAAACATGTGCCACCAATGGTATTGTGGTCAGCAAGAAGTTCCGTTTTTGCCAAGACACTGTTGACTTTGCCAATTGTGCAATCACTCCCGAAGGTGTGGCGCCCTCTGTTAAAATGCTCATTGCCATCACAGACTTTCCATGCCCCACTTATCTTACCAGTGCCCGCTCTTGGTTTGGCTTAGTTAACCAAGTTGCTTGGGCATATGCTCTTGGTCCAATCATGGCTCCATTCTGTGAGTTAATCAAACCAAATTCGAAGTTCTACAGGGATGATGCCTTGGACACTGCATTTGAAAAAAATCCAAAATTGCAGTTGGTGAACTAGTTAGAAAATGTGTGAATACATTCCATATGAAATAGACAACATGTCTTCAGCCTGATTGGAGCAAAAAAGGAATCAGCTACCTTCTGCTCCAAAAGTACTGTGAATGCGCTAAGATTGATTGAATTGTATCGAAGGCTGAAAGTTGATATTCACAGATTCACAACCGACAAAGAAGTGGAGCGAAACTACTCTCCAAAAAGAAGGTGAAGCCCTTGTAGTTTCATGGGCTTTACAGCATTTGCGCTTGTTCACTCTTGGTTGTCAAAATGTCTTTGTTGCATCTGATCATAATTCATTACTGGGTATCTCCAATAATAGAGACTTTGACACAATAAACAATCGAAGAACACAACACTTAAAAGAATCGACCTTGCCATAGAGGTTCACAATCGTCCATTATCTGGGGAAGTGGACTCATGGTGCAGATGCTCTATCATGCAGCCCCGGTTCAATTGCTGCTGCTCTCTCCTCCAATCAATGAAATTAAAACATCCAATTTGATTGATGACCTCATGGATATATTGTTGAATGTTAAGTGGTGTTTCAGCCTTGAACAAATTGAGTAGTACCTCATTTGATGATGTCACCAGTGCAGCACAAGTGGACTGTAAATATCAAGACCTGATTTCTCTCATCCAAACTGGCTTTCCTGATAAACAGAATCATGTTGCGGGTCACCTCCGAGAATATTAGGCAATTGATCATCGGCTCACTACCTTTCATGGCATTGCTCTCTTAGATTAGCAGCTTGTAATCCCACAAGCATTACACAAAGTAGTATTTGATAACCTGCATGCTGCCAATCAGAATATCTCTGGCATGAAGTTTCATGCAAATCAGTGTGTATTGGCCTGATCTTGACCAGTGTATCAAAAATTACAGGGACAATTGCCTTGATTCTGTAAAACACACACGATCAAATCTACTTGACCAAATCACCAGAATATCTGCTGCAACAAATATGTAGCGACTATTTTGAACTTGGATCGCATGCATATGTGACTGTTATGGATAGATTTAGTGAGTGGATTTGTGTATATGCACTGAAACCACACAAAGTCAATGGAAAGACACTGGCAGACATTTTCTGTAACCTATTTGCTCCAATGGTGATCCTAAGTACATGAGTACAGAGTTCAAAAATTTTCTCCAGGTTTCTGGCTCTCCTCAGTCACATATCTCCAATCAAATGGTAGGGCAGAGATTGGAGTAAAAATAGTGAAAAGAATTATCTACAATGATATTGACGCGAATGTCAGTTTGAATACTGATAGAACAGCTTGTGCCATAGTGCAGTACTGGAATACTCCCCTGCCCGACATAAAGTTGAGTCCTGCTCAGATCCTGTTACATTGCCAACTTTGTGATGGAATTCCATCCCATCCACATCATTATCATCTCCATAAAGAGTGGGTCATCTCTGCACAGAATAGGGAAGCATCATTCAGGAAGCATAATGAGGCCTTGTTGAAACGTTATAATTCAAAAGTTCATGAACTCCAACCCTGTTATTGTGTTGTTACATAGTAAAGACAAGGAGTGGATGCTTGGCAACCAGATTGTATCAGTATCATGTGAAGATGCTTCATTCCAGTCAAACCACATGTGGAATAGGTGTTTTCTGAGACTGATGCCACCAAATGCGATTACCAATCATCAGTTCATTCCATCAGCTGGTGATCTGGTGACAGTTGATACTCCTCTGCCAGTTTGTGCTCCTCTTCTTGTTCATACTGCAACCTGACTCTGATGTTTCTGATATGACATGTCGGGATGAGGGAGAGATAGATCACTGGTGGTGATAAAGAATGCGTCCCAAGCTCTGAAGAACTTACAGCTTTTTAACAACACTGGTTTGAGGGAATGAACCCTCAGTACTCTTGCTTTTGAAACAGAAACGATCATGTGCTGTACAGGACTGGAAGGAACAATATACTCCTCAGTTCCTTCATTGTTGCTAATGTGTGTTTCTTTCATTTCAGCAGCTGACTGGCCTTTAACCATCTAACTCCCTTTCGTCGGTTCTATGATCCCGTATTTGAATAGTCATAGTACTAAGTGCCGACATATGCAAATTTAGGCGTTTTCAAAAGTTTGATTGTTGATTGTTTTTGTTTTATGGCGTCTTAACCTTTTTTCAGGTTATTTAATGCCAAATCCAGTGATTTTGAAGAAAAGATTTTAATAGAATACATTTGTTTTTTTTTTCAAGTCAGTTTCTATTTAACCCATAGTTGAGACCCTAACAGGTACTACCACTCCAGGTCAGAGTGGACCTGGGAGCAATGGCAATTAAGGGGTGGCTCCACACTCCTCAAAGCCTGCAAGCTGGGATCTCACCATCGGATATAGTTTAAGGTCATATCCAGGACCACAAAAGTTTGAGATGGCAGTGTAAAAAGATGGATATTTTCTTTGAGAGGTGTCTTTTGTTGTTTGGACATTGTCTTGTTTGATTAAGTTTGTTGTCAGTTAGGAGAGGAAGAAGAAAAGCTGTTTGGGTGAATAAGCAAATGAATTGTGGAAAGTGAAAAGACTTTTCCACTAGACAAGTAGAGTGAGAAAAGAAATTGAGAAATGGTGTACCAAATTGAGAGTTAAGAGTAGTTAGTGAGAAGGAGTTCCGACCCTTTTTTCTGCTTTCGTAGTTATTAGGTAAACATGTGCAATGTTGAATATTAAGTGG
This sequence comes from Euprymna scolopes, assembly GCF_053919585.1. NCBI lineage: Eukaryota > Metazoa > Mollusca > Cephalopoda > Sepiida > Sepiolidae > Euprymna > Euprymna scolopes. The sequence goes on along the minus strand of NC_136503.1, from coordinate 81,229,346 downwards.
TGTGAATTGATGTATTAATTGATGTCAGGCCAGCAATGGGAGAAATATTTGGTGCTTCTTTGGTTTTAGAACAAAAATCGCAAATTGAAATATTGAATTTTAATTAAAAATCAATTGTATCTTCTTAATTGTCCTGTTGAAATTAGTAAAATATCAAAATAATTATGAAAAACGATAAAGTAATAAATTGATCATTACTGAAAATAGTTTTTGAAGAAATTGCAAGTTATACTTATATAATAAACAAAATAAACAGGGGCGGTAACTGAAGACTGGTAGAATAATGGCAGAAATCAATGGATCACTGGACAGTGAAAGTACATATTTTATGTAATAATGCAGTAATATTAAATTAATTGTAACATGACATATAAGTAGATAACATTGCTTTTAGTTGAAATTAATATGAAAATTAATTAAATAATATTAGTTTTTAATGGAAATTCTTTTTGTTTATTTTAAATGGGGATTCATTTTTTACTTTTAATGGAAATTCAATTTTTTTTCATTTTTTAATGAAAATTCAATTTTTTTTTTCATTTTTGATAGAAGCTCAATTTTTTTCATTTTAATAGAAATTCAATTTTTTCATTTTTAATGGAAATTTAATTTTTTGCATTTTTAATGGAAATTCAATTTTTTAAAATTTTTAATCCGAGTTCAATTTTTGAATTTTTAATGGAAATTCAATTTTTGGAATTTTTAATGGAAGTTCAATTTTTGGAATTTTTAATGGAAGTTCAATTTTTGGAATTTTTAATGGAAGTTCAATTTTTAGAATTTGTAATTGTTGTGGTAGGATCCACCTAATTAGTATGCATGGAGTGTCAATCATATAGATATGGTTGGTACTGTAAAGACAGGAGAGACTCAACGCGAGACTCAGAGAGACAACGACCTCGAGAATCGATGACTACCCAGATAACACTTTCTCCAGGGACGGTCTCCTCATGACTATACCAATGGACTCTATGTAAATATTGTATATACTTTCTTGCTTTCAATATATCTGATTTATTTTACTTTTGTGTTGTAGTTATTTATTTCCATGTGTTCAGTTGAGTTTCAACAGTAATGGAAGTTCAATTTTTTGAATTTGTAATGGGAATTCAGTTTTTTGCATTTTTAATGGCAGTTTTCCATTTTCATTCTGATACCGAAGAAGCGCCAAATGTTTAGGTAAGGGAGATCACTCAAGAAATTAGCTGGCTCTGTGAAATAATAATCTATTTAGATATAAGTTCCATGTTGATATTATGAGTAACTTATGTTGCAAAAAATAATGTCCACTCCAAATATGAGCCTACTGGTTAGTAGATTTTTATGTGTTTTTCAAGAGTCCCTATTCTACAATTGAACTTCCTTGTGCCTTCTTTTCTTAATATTTTTGGTTTGTTTTAAAAGATTGGGAGTTCGAACTACTGTGTCCATTAAGACTTAAAAAAATAAAATAAAAATACTAATAAAATCTGGTAATTATATAGACTCACTCTAATATTAGAAATCGTTCTCAGGACACTTGAAAAACTCTTGAAAAACACTGGAGACAGGAATAGTTCTATAAAATGACCTAAATTACTTCTTTACAATAAAAATGTATCATTAATGTTAAAATAAAAAGGGATAAATTTGACCTTTGCCCTGGCGACAAGAAAATAAAACTGAGATTCTATTTTCCTCCTTTGCTTCTACAATATAGAAAACTAGTATATATGTGTGTGTGTGTGTGTGTGTGTGTGCAGATTTATATATATATATATATATATATATATATATATATATATATATATATATATATATATATATATATATGTGCACACACAGAAAGAACAAACTTTTCACTTTAGATTCTTAGTTTTTAATAACTACAGATCCAAACATTGTCATATCAATGTTGCAATATTTGTACATGCCTGTGTAAAAAAAAAATAAAAATAAAAAAAAAATAATAATAATAATAATAATAACAACAACAACAACAACAACAATAACAATAATAATAATAATAATAATAATAATAGAAAACAAAAGTCACAAAAACCTTTAGAACAAGGTGATACAAAAAAAAACTCATCCAAGCAAGAAGACCAGACGTATTAATAATTAAAAAGAAGTTAAGAAACTGCCAAATTGTAGGTTTTGCCATTCTAGCAATACACAAGATGAAGATTAAAGAGACAGGAAAACAAAACAAATAGGCAGAACTTGCCAGAGAACTGAAAGGAATATGGAACTTGAAGAAAATCAATATAATACCAATAATTGCAGGAGCACTAGGAACAATCCCAAAGAATTTGCAAGAAGATTAAAAGAAATCAGAATCGACTGGAAGACTGAGACTATGAAACGGATAGTAATACTGAAAATGACCAAAAACTTAAGGAGAACCCTCGAGTGCAGAAACTAATCCATATGAGCACAAATGCTAACTAGAAATATAAAAACTGCAACAAGAGTGAAACAAAAAGGTCCGACCAAGAGAACTGGAAATGCCAAATTTGACTATCCTCCTCCCCATTCAAAAAAACTGTAGAGTCAGCGCAATTGGCACCACACTAAATAGTCAAAGAGTCAAGAGGGATAGAAAGACCGAGGAGAGCAAGCACCAACCAGACCACTACTGGATGAATTCGAAGAGAACTAGGACCTTGGGGTGGTTTATTGCCACCCAAATTCTAGTGAGGACCAATAGTTGTTGTCAGCAAGAAATCAATGGTAAGCTGCTATTGCGATAATGAAATTTATTTGCAAAGATTATTGAAAGAGGTGGAAGTACTGGAAATCTGGGAAGACTTGTTACTCAGACACCAGGGAACATCATAGTTTATTCTCAAAGAGAAATTTTTTATGGCCTGTGTGAAAATTCCTAGTGAGTACATAAGGATAATAACATTTTAACAGCACAACTGAAAGAACAAAATTATCACTTCCGAGGGAAAGAAAAGATGCTGAAAAGGGAAAAGAAAATGCATGATTTATTATACAAAAACCGAAAGATTCTTAAGGAGGTAAAAAAAAGAAAATAGAAAAAAATAACATAGCCATGGCATGGATCGATTACAAAAAAGTATATGACAAGATTCTTCAAGCATGGATAATAGAGTGCTTGAGAATGTACAAAATACCAGAAAGGATTATCAATCTGTTTGAAAAAGCAATGAAAACACAGAGACTTGAACTGACAGCTGAACTGAACATAACTGAGATAAAAATACAAACAGATCTCTTCCAAGGAAACTCCCTATCACCACTACTGTTCATTATAGCTATGATGCCCTTAACAATATACTAAGGAAATGCCAGACCAAATGGGTTTACTAATAAATTTTTAAAGCTCATTACTGAGTGAAAAATGTAATTTCAACCTTTATTTTTTTTTTAAATAAAATGAGCAAAATCAAATTATATAAACGGTTTAATAAAATATACTTTTTTTTTTTAACGAAGGCTGTTTAAAAAAACATCTGAAGAAATTTGAATGTTCATACCTTCAAGTTTCGACATAAAATTCGGTACATATTTATTCTGAATACCTACAAATATCTGTAAGTTCTGGAAGCAGACCCCATCAAATAAAAAAAATATATGAAAAAGAAAATTGGAAAAGAACACCCAAGAAGAACAAGAAAACTCCTAGAAACTAAATTATATGGTAGGAACCTATTAAAAGGTATAAACACATAGGCAGTATCACGAGTAAGATACTCTGGACCATTCATAGGCTGAACCAAGGAAGAACTGAGGCACCTTGCCCAGACGACCAGGAAGCTTATGACCATGCACAATGCATTACTCCCAAAGGATGATGCTGATCAACTCTAATTGAAAAGGAAAGGCAGACTCTACAGACGAAGAAATGAAACCATAAATCACATAGTAACCCAAAAAGAATACAAGAATAAACACAACCAGCAGCAGAAAGCATTACACTAGGAACTGTGCAAGCAACTTCATCTTGAACATGAACACAAATGGTACAAACGCAAACCGGCAGCAATACCTGAATACAGAAATCATAAAATCTTACGAGACATGGAGGTACAAACAGATAAACCCATAGAAACAAGGAGACTTGATGCCATAGTAATTAACAAGACGGAAAAATTCTGCCAGATTGAAGATTTCACTGTCGCAACAGACCACAAGGAGATGGAGCAACAACTGGGAAATTGTTTTTTCTTTGTGCCAATGAGCTTGCCCAGTTGTGCAAAATTATAATACACTTGTGTGTCAACATTGGGCTGAAACAATTGTATGCAAGTTGTTACCAATAAAAGACTAACATTTTGAATATAAGCAACATGTGTGTCTATTCCTTGTAAAGTGGTATCTTTAAGAAATATATATATATATATATATATATATATATATATATATATATATATATATATATAGAGAGAGAGAGAGAGAGAGAGAGAGAGAGAGAGAGAGATAGATATAGATAGATATAGATATATAGATATATATAAAATAAAAATTACTATTAAATTTACCAAAATGATTCAAGATGGTAAAACTAAAGTACATTATAAATATTAAAGAATTAATATTTATAAAGTAATCTCAACCAGATGTAAAAGCTCGATAAAACCAAATAGGAGATAGAGCTTATAATAAGAGCAAACAGTTAATAAAACATGTTAAAAAACACTTTGAAAAAGAGTTAAAAACATATTTAATCTGAAAAGGATATACTTGATAAGTGGATAGTCCTTAATCTGTGGAGTTTCAAAGAAATACTTTCCTTCTCATCAGAGGGTAGGAATTAGCAAAATGGGGGATCGGATTTTGCATACAAAAATATTTGATGAAACTGCAAGTAAGTCAAAGATCTTACTTGATAACAAAAATGAAGCAGAGGGAATATGGTGAGGAAAAAGGTGATTACACGTGAATGGATAGTCTGGTGGAAGGTAAATTATCCAATGACGGTAAAATCCAAAAATATAAATCCAAGAAAGTTAATTGAATTTCCATTCGCACAAGTAAAATCCAAGGAAATCACGTAATTGGAAGATGGTCCAAAATAGTTGGGAGATGGCCTTACTTGCAGTTTCATCAAATACTTTTGTATGCAAAATCCGATCCCGCATTTTGCTAATTCCTACCCTCTGATGAGAAGGAAAGTATTTCTCCGCAACTCCGCGGATTAAGGACTATCCACTTATCAAGTGTTTCCTTTTCAGATTAAATATGTTTTTAACTCTTTTTCAAAATGTTTTTATGTTTTTTAACATGTTTTATTAACTGTTTGCTCTTATATATATATATATATATATATATATATATATATATATATATATATATATACTAGCAGGCTACCTGACATTGCCCAGTTGTAAAATACGCATAAATATTATATTTTAATTCATACAGAAACTGACATGTGCATGCGAGTATTATGTTTTTTTCTAAACATTTCACTTTTTTAAAATATATATAGATATAGATATAGATAATCTGAGGTTATTGTCTTTCAGAGGTTAAGTAACCAATGAAGTTTAACGAGGTTAATACAAGATTGCTCAATAGAGCAGAATATACTCTTTATCTGTTTTTACATAAGCAGTAACGTGTTGCTACACAGTCATGAGCATGTTTTGGTCAGCTTGTTACCAGTAACTAGAGACCTTTACAGGCGATACAGCTTATATGAAAGCAAAAGTTTGCAACGAAAATATCAGGTGTTCCTCGTCACAGAGAGTTAATATCAGGAGGTTCTGTCAAATGTTGTGAAAAATAAAATTTACATAAGGTCCGGGGTTCGAATCCTAATAACAGTCAAGCTACGCTGAAGAGGGGTAGGGCCCCGAAACATGCTTGTACGTAGATTACTGTTTTTAAAAAAATAATAAATAAACAAATAAAGAAAAATATGTCTAAATAAAAAATGGGCGACTTTCTAAAAAAAAAAACACCGGATCTCCAAGGTGGAAATGTTAACCTTAATATCGTTTAAAAAATCAACAACAAAAACTATATATATATATATATATATATATATATATATATATATATATATATATATATATATATATATATATAACTTCAACCATCTGGGCAGGAGCTGCTAGAAAGGACTTGTCCTGCCTTGATAGAGTTCAAAATAGACTTCGTAGCCTCGTAGGAGATGTCCTTTTCTCCTCCTTACAACCTTTATCTCACAGAAGAGATGTTGCGAGTTTGTCTCTGATGTATCGTTATTTTCATGGAAAGTGTTCAACTGAGCTTCAATCTATGGTCCCCCCTCGCCAAACTTTCACAAGAAACACTCGTCTAGCTGTAAACACTATCAATAATTTCCCCCACTCTTTATCTGTGCCTAAACCTAAACATAGATTCCATGAACAAAGCTTCTTTCTTAGAACTGCACGCCTGTGGAATTGTCTTCCGTTTTCCTGCTTTCCGGCTGACTACAATATGGTTGTGTTCAAGTCTAAGGTAAATAAGTTCTTGATGAGCCGTTCCATATAAGTTATTAAATTTACCAAATTTTCATTACTAATGATTACTATATTGACCAACTTCTACTGTACACTCTTTAACCCTTATCCTTGAGTGGTCTCTGGGCCTTGATAATGTGGTGATGCCTTTGTAAAAAAAAAAAAAAAAAAAAAAAAAACCATGTAATGCAAAAGTTCACACATAGAACACATGCCTTTTTCTAGCTCTCATACAGAACCAAAACCTAAAGACAGTGAGTCAAGTACGTAAACATTAGACAAACTTGACACGATCGTTGCAAAATGTTTTCAAACCTACTTATTCTTAACATAAAGAAGCTGGCATGTTTCACGGCCACGCATGCGCAGTCTTGAAACAGTTGAATAACAGATAAAAATTTGATGACGCTCTACGTACCAATTTTTCAATTTTGACTCCCTAACAGTCCTTTTTACTGGAAAAAAAAAACAATTAAAAAGTTTTCCACATGTCTGAATACCCTACAGATCAAACATCCGATAAGTATATAGGTTAAGAAGTGTCCTCACACACACACATTCTCACTCATATATATACATACATATATATATATATATATATATATATATATATAACTTCCATCATGTAATGCAAAAGTTCACAAGGAGAACACATGCCTTTTTCTAGCTCTCATACAGAACCATTTCAAGTGGTGAGGGTATGCGAGAAATCCAAATCTGATAGGCCCTGAACTGGCATCTAAGCTCCAGCCTCTGTCCCATCGACGAAACGTTGCATCCCTCTGCTTGTTCTACAAGTATTTTAATGGTGAATGCTCTGACGAACTGCAGACACTTGTGCCCCCACGACGTAGGCACCCTCGACAAACCCGACAGGCAGCTAAATCCCACCCCCACACAGTAGAGATCCCTAGATGTAAAAGATCTTTCTACTCCAGTAGTTTCTTCCCCAGAACCGCTAGACTCTGGAATTCCATTCCAGGTTCCTGCTTCCCTAACTGTACTGACATGCAGAAGTTCAAGTGCAACATGAACCGACATCTTGCTGCCCAAATCCCAACATAGTGGCCCAGTAGTTGCTACCCCTGATAGTAGCCCCCTACACCAAAGTGGCAATGTGCCTTGTTTGGAGTGAAAATGTAATAAATAAATAAAAAAAATAAAAATAAAAAAATAAGTAAATCATCCAAGGTAAAAGTCAACAGTGACTTTTTGTTTTATTTTGCTTTGTTTTGTTTTTTGTACGTTTTACTATCATATCTATTGTATTTTAGCCAAAAAATAAAAATGAAATGCTACTTTTTTAGGCGATTACATGTACACCGCTCGAAAATAATACCTGCATGAAAGGAGTTTTTTTTTAAATATTTTTTTTAAGATTTTAGAGTGAGGGATCACTTTCGTATATGAATTTAATTTAAAATGAGCACCCACTCCCAGGCCAATTAGCGATAAATAGGGACGTGTAACCATTTTCTTTTTAATTCTAAGTAATATATTTAGTTCAGTAGAGAGTGCGAGCAATAAGCGTAATTTTCTTTAGCATTTTGTGACAGAGAGGAAACACTAGTATACCCACACACACACACACACATACACACACCCTGGCTTGAGGTAATTGTTTGTCTAGCCGCACTGATGAGCTGTGAAACAGCAAAACAGTACTGTATGTGGATGACTATATATATATATATATATATATATATATATATATATATATATATATATATATGAGAGCAAATAGTTAATAAAACATGTTAAAAAACACTTTGAAAATGAGTTAAAAACATATTTAATCTGAAAAGGAAACACTTAATAAGTGGATAGTCCTTTTCGAAGAAATACTTTCCTTCTCATCAGAGGGTAGGAATTAGCAAAATGGGGGATCGGATTTTGCATACAATTATAAGCTCTATCTCCTATTTGGTTTTATTGAGCTTTTACATCTGGTTGAGATTACTTTATAAATATTAATTCTTTAATATTTATAATATACTTTAGTTTTACCATCTTGGATCATTTTGGTCAATTTAATTGTAATTTTTATTTTATTGTATTTTATATATATATATATATATATATATATATATATATATATATATATATATATATATATATACTTTAGAATGATGGGGTCACTTTACATAATATAAATGTAAACATTAAAATGTTCTTAGGCACAGCGAAAAACAGAACGAGTAACCATTTTTTATATTGCTAAAATGGTAGCAATTCTGGAAATACAAAGAAATGGTTATTCGTTTGTGCTTTTCTATAGTCAAGATACGGGTGATGAAAAACGCTTTTTGGTCAGGAAGCGGGTGATCATTTTACGTTATACTGAAAGCCCACTCTATCGTCTAATATATATATATATATATATATATATATATATATATATATATATATATATATATAGCAAGTATTTTCAAAGTGTTTGTGTGTAATCGCACTGAAAAATAGAATCTCATTTTTATTTATTTTTATTTTTTATTGTCTGGGTTAAGGATGTAATTAAAAAAAAAGATTTAATCTAGATTTAAGTCTTGAAACGATGTTATATATATATATATATATATATATATATATATATATATATATATTCTTATTCGAATTTAACCTACTAAAAAGAAAAAAAAAACAGTACAAAAATATTTGTGATTTACGTACCCGTCACGGAACGAAGATGTTATGTTCCAAAAATTACGTAAATTGATCAAACAGTTTAATTTTTAAGTAAGAAAATCACATTTTATGAGTAAGCAAAAAGGGACTGTCTCGCGTCGCGATCATGAAAAGAAAACAAGGGCAGATAAATCTATAATATTTAAAACTTGCGAGATCAGCATTGTAGTGCTAACGATTACACATTAATCGCTTTAAATAATTTAAGAAATGATTTTCTTTATAAAAATAAAACTAATTGATCAATTAACGTGATTTTTGGAATATCATGAAGAGCGCTACATTCATGAGGATTGCTTTGTTTTCTAGACTGAAAAGATGGAGACAGTAGATATGTTTATGTTATTGTTTGTCTGTTGGGGACAACCCTCATGGATACGCACGCAAACAATTACACTGAGCAGAAGGAACAAGTGTCCATTCGACTTATTTGTGCCCCCTTTTTATACTGACCCTTTTTTATTTTTTTTCTACTCGTTCTTACCTTTTTATTTTCGATTTCATTGCTTGGCTCGCCATTGACTTCAACTCCAGCCATATTTATGTGTCTAAAATGGTATATATGGCTTGGCCTTAGGTGATGTTGAATAGTCAACTTCCTTTCTTTTCTTTTCTTTTTTTTTTTTTTAATGAAGTCCGTCGAAAAGAAGAAGAGGAGATGTTTAAGACGAGCGAACGCCGTTGCCACGACAACGACGTTTTTTCGTCATCTACAATTATCCAACGCCTCTTTTACTTCCTTCGCTTCCTTTTCAGAATCAGATTATTATTCGACATTATTTTGAAACATTGCAAGAGAGTAGTTTTCCCGCCCCCTCTGTCTCTCTCTCTCTCTTTCTTTCTGCTAATTTGCATAATTGTACACGTGTTTCTGCGCACATGTTTCATATTTTTATGCGTGTCATTTTTTACTAACAATTGATTTGCGCGTAAAATATTTTGAGTTTAAATTTAGTGAGGAAAAAATGGGGTATAGACAACAGACGGAAAAAAGTGGTCAGGAAACGAATATATAAGTATGTAACATGTATGTAATATGTAACAAATAAATGTTACCAAAAGCAGGATAAGTTACTCTTCTACCTACCTGGATAAGATTTTTTTTTTATGTTTTAACTTTAAAGCATTTATTTACTTCGAAAAACACAAGTAGCACGGAGTTGCTATGTTAGAACGAAACAAGATAGAATGCACGAGGCAGTTATCTTTGGAGTCTCGATAATCAGTCAAAAATCGAAAATACAACAAAATATTGATAGAAACTCACTCAGTAACTACACGATGACAATAAATTAGTGGAATTTTGTTCGGATACATATATATTTAAGTTAAGAATTTATTGCTTGAAACAAGGAATATATAGAGTAAAACTATGTTTATTTCCTTAATCCATGGATTTTCAATAATGGCTTATATCATCAGAGGAAATGAAATGTAATTAGCAAAATGTTGTTGCAGGGCCGGTCGTCTGGGGACAATCGACCCAACAACTAAAAAGGTAAACACGGCCAAAAGTAAACAGCAAAAGGCAAAGAAGAATGACAGACACAGGTTGTTTGGTTAAAGATGAAGGTTCGCCTTTTATTTCCAAAGGAAGCGAAAAATCGTATGATCTGGATGCTGGTTGTTCGGAAGGTCGCACGTCACCGGAGGGTCTGGATGGCTGGAACAGGTACTCTAGGCATAGCGTGGTTGCTCGCTGGGTCTGGACGATCAGCTGGACTTCAGGGCAATCCGGAACGGATGGTGGACACTGAGAAGGTAGGGTCAGTGTTAAGAAACGAATGGCACTGAGAACGCTGAGTCAGTGTTAAGGAATGGACGACACTGAGAGCGTAGGAGTCAGTGTTAAGGAACGGACGGTCAGTAGGGAACCAGGTGAAAGCGAGGTTGCAGGCCAGAGGACCGAGGTGCAAGCGAGGTTGCCGGAAAGCTGCAGAAGGAGCTGGAAGGCACCAAGGCTGGAAGGCTGCAGGAGTGAGATGGAGGCACAAAGGGCTGGAAGGCTGCTGGAGTGAGCTGGAGGCGCTGTAGCGAACTGGAGGCACCAAGGGCTGGAAAGGCTGCGGGAATGAGCAGGAAGCCGCTGGAGTGAACTGGAGAGTGGAAGTGAAGTTCACTGCTGGTGGGTCTCAGGAGGCAAGCAGTAGTGAATCGCATTAGTAGAAAAATTTATTAGTCCTGATAACGGCTGGTTTAGCCTTGCTGAGATGGCTGGTGTCGCTGGAAATCCTTCGTCTGATGGGTTCGGTCGACGTGACTGGTAGCGTCAAGGTCGGCATTTCAGGAGCCTTCTCCTACTCCTCCAGCCAGGTCTGGCACCCAGCCAAAACTGGTCTGGTTGGGCCAAGGCTGGCTGTATTTATTTGGCCAGCATGATGTTAGAGGCGTCGCGTCCAATGAGACAAATAAACTACTCTAATTAATTCTAGAATGAAATTTAAGCAATCAAAAGTAGCTTGGGAGTGTGTTGATTCTATTTAAATTAATTTCGTCTAAAAAGTAAAAAGTCAATTGCCTGAATTATTGGCATTTTGTTTGATATATTTGAATTCCGACGTGCGTAGTGAAGTTGATGATGGAAAGAAACCCGGATATGTTCATACGTTTAGCTTCCTTTGTTTAAGAGAAGGGAAGGCGAAGAGAACAGCAGGGGCGAAGAAAGAAAGAAAAAATGGAGGCGGTGATTTTGAAACCGCGACAATGTATTAGAAGCCCATACTTGTGCATATCGGACTGGAAAAAGAATTTTTCCAAATATTTACCAATCCAAGGCCTGCTAAACTCGGGGATTCTCACACTCAAAATATGCATATATGACTCAACGTATAAGGGTTTGGAAATTTACAAACCCATGTACGTATTTCATTGTCAACAGAAATATATGCAATGGAATGGAACATTGATTCAACATTTGATGCACTATCTCTGCCCCGACAAGGATTCTGGATTGCTTCTACCAATGCATTTTTATATCGCCAATGAGGACGACCATTTTGTATGTCCTTCGAAATAACAATATGGGACAACTAAACATTCTAGATATATTGGATTACTACCTGGCAGTAAAATCCCGAAAAATATTGAAATCATTCTGACAATGGACTGCCCAGGTTGTATCAAATCCATTTTTCTAAGACTCTTATTCACCATTCAAATAACATTTTCAATATATGTGCTGAAAAGCAAAATACTTGTTTATTCATAGCTGAACATTTTGCTAATTACATTTCATTTCCTCTGATGATATAAGCCATTATTGAAAATCCATGGATTAAGGAAATAAACATAATTTTTTCTATATATTCCTTGTTTCAAGCAATAAATTCTTAACTTAAATATATGTGTATATATTTTGATTTACAGAATTTAACTTTAATCATTAAACTTATACGTTGCTATGTAATATCTGACAGGATAATTCACTTGATCTCTAATCTGTGACTTATCTCACTTTATATATATATATATATATATATATATATATATATATATATATATATATATATATATATATACACCACCTTTTTTTGGTAATAAGTTCCAAATCTCAGCAACTATTGGTCAGAATTTAACAAATGAAGACTCGTTGGAAAGGTAATGTGTAGTGGTCTATGTGGCATTTGCCCTTAAGGTCACATATTAAGGTGATCAGCTATCATCCAGAGCCTATTTTTGGCACTTTTTTACAGCCATAAAATGTTTCAGGCATAGTCATTTGTTTTCTTAGTTTTGCATATGAATTACAAAATATCTTATATTTTCCTAAAACTCTGGGCCTTTATGGAAGAGAGATTAAAACTTGCTGCTTTGGTTTTCATACATAAAGTAAATTTCAGTGTATAAGGATTTTTTGATACTGGATGTATTCATAATCGTACCCTATTTCCAAAAGAGGGGAGATATAATATATTAGAAATATTTGGAATCAAGTCTCCCCTTGCTGTTATTTCAGATCATTTGAAACCATAGCAGCAAATTTTAGTCTCCTCTCTATCAAGGCCAGTGGTTTTGGGGAAATATATATATATATATATATATATATATATATATATATATATATATATATATATATATATGTATAGTAAGTTATAAAAAATATATGGGAATTAAGCTACACAGAATATTCCGCGTTTTATCTTGTGAGAATTTGTCAGGCTTATGCAAAGAGTTGTGATTACCTCGCGTTTTTATATACGCGCATGCTATTGAATTTTTAGTTATCCAATCAGCTTCCTAGCTTCCACCATGCCCACCCTAATCAGCCAATAGACGGCACTTTCAGGGCAAAGGTACAGTTGACCTCAGGTTCACCCCTTCCTTTGTGTGTGCTTTTCAAGGGGAGTGTAGATATCTAAGTAAGCTGATCTAATTTCAACCTAGGTGTAGTTATTTAAAAAAAAAAAAAACGACAACATAGTTAGATATGTGATTTTTTTCTATAATTTGGATATTATTTTAGTTTATATATTATTTATATATGTTTATTTATTTTTATTTTACTTATTTATTTTCTGCTGTTATTGTCAATTTTAAAATTATTTTGTATCGCTATCCTAGAGTGTAGTTTATACTGTGCACACAGTTGGTAATTGTCTGTATTTTTGAGATGAGGTGTCTTCATTGATTGAGATTGTTGGACTGACTTCCTCATCTTGGTTGTTATTGTCACAACGTTTTAGCCGTTTTACCCTCCGGCTTTCATGAGGTGTTTTGTATCGAACTGGGGAACCGTTTGTTAGTGTAGTTTATACTGTGCACACAGTTGTTCACTATTTCTCTCCTACAGTTTAATAGGATAGCAAATTTTTCATTTAGGTATAATCTACATGGATCGCCTAGGTCCCTACATGTACTTGCTTGTCTTACAATTTTCCATTCGACTATCGGCGAATGTCCACTTTCTGTGTAGCTTAATTGCCATATATATTTTTATAACTTACTACCCAGCTCTACCTATGTATTGAGCACTATTGAAGTAAATACTGAAAATTTACGCATAAAATTAAATTTTCATATATTAATTTATGTGATAAAATTTAGTAGTCATATATATATATAAAATTAAGTAGTCATTTATATATATATATATATATATATATATATATATATATATATATATATATATATATATGTATACATACGAGGGGCGTGCAATAATTAATGGCTCTGACCCACTTCCCATAGCAGTAGAGTAACGAAACTTGGCACAGTTATTAGTCTTTCTCTACATAGGAACCACCCAGAGTTATGCATTTCTCCCATTGTTTGATGCAGCTCTAGAAACCGTTTTTGTAGAACACCCCAGGTTGGTCCTCCAACCACGATGTGACTTCAAAAATCAAGGTTGCATCATCTGGGAAATGCTTTCCTTTCAAAAACAACTTCATGGCTGGGAAGAGATGAAAGTCAGGAGAGTAGGGAGGATAGGGGAGGATTTCATAACTACACACCCGTGCTTCTGATCTGGCAATGTGTGAGTTATGGACCGGAGCGTTGTCCTGCAGGAGGAGGGTACTTTTGCTAATCTTGCCGTTGCCTCTTGATTTTGATAGCTTCCCTTAATTTCCTCAAAAGTGAAACATAATAGACTCCTGTAATCGTGGTACCCTTTGCCAGGAAATCTGTCATCACTACTCCGTCCTGGTCCCAGAAGACTGTGAGCATGACCTTGCCAGTGGAGGGCTGCACCCTTGCCTTCTTTGGAGGTGGTGAGTCCAAGTGCTTCCACTGCATTGACTAGGCTTTGGTCTCTGGATCATAGTGATGGACCCAGGTTTCATCCTGTGTAATCAGTCTTTTGAAAAACTTTGACTCATCTTCTTGGCACATCTCCAAATTCATCCTCGAGCACTCAATGCGTTTCCACTTCTGGAATGGTGTGAGCAACCTGGGAATCCATCTGGCAGACACCTTATGCATATGCAAATGGTCATGAATGATAGTTTCCACAGACCCTGTACTAATCTTGACATCTTGGGCTATTTAGCGAATAGTAATGCACCGATCTTCCAAAATTGCAGGCTCAACTTGACGGACAGATGCCTCATCAATGGCAGAAGGGGGCGACCAGACATCCGGCCATGTTTGAGTTCACGATGCCAACATTTTACAAGGTCATATGATGGGGCATTATCACCATAAGTTTCTTTTATTTTATCAAAAGTCTCCTGTGGTGTGCGTCCTTTCAAATACAAAAACTGGATCACTGCTCGACATTCAACAGGCTCCATTTCACACCTCACTCAATTACTTCAGAGCTGTAAATTACCACAGAACCCATAGAGATGTAAATCATTTCACATGAAAAATTTCAGCTAGATGAGACAACTAGAAGTGGATTAGGGGCATTACTTATTGCACGCCCCTCGTATATATAGTCATCCACATACAGTACTGTTTCGCTGTTTCACAGCTCATCAGTGCGGCTAGACAGGCAACTACCTCAAGCCAGGATTCAAACCCGACTGCCTGTATGACAGTCAAGGCTCCTAACCACTACGCTATCGGCAGCAAGTTGTGAGATTAACAATGTTTTGACATCGTCTGAACTACCTAAGCTCGATTTATTTACACAAAGAGCATCGCTTTATATGCTAATGGTAATTCGTGTATCACTTCTCAATATGCTCAACTCAAGATATCTATAATATAAAGCTGAATGTCTGTGTGTGTATGTGTGTTTGTGTGTGTGTGTCTGGTCACGAATAGGCTCCTATATGGTTGACTATTTTAAAAAAACTGATTACATATAATAATAGATGTATCGAGACACAGGAATGGGTATGTTTGATCTGGCAGAACAGTGGTTCATTAAAATTGTGGGGTCTGCGTTTGCACCTGGTCCACAAAGTATGGAAATAAAAAATTAAAAAATAAAAAAAAAAACGTTTACAAGTGTTTTTGATATAGATGTACATAAGAATACTTTGATAAGTATGTTTTAGCTTAAATAGGGATGATATAATAAAATTGTGGGGTCTGCGTTCACGCCTGGCCTCCATAGAATGGAAATAGGCACAAACTTTAATAAAGACTTTTCATATCTATCTGTGTAAGTATACTTTGATAATTATGTTTCTGTGTGAAGAAATATGGTATAATAAAATTATGGGGGTGTTCGTTCGCACCTGACCTCCATAGAATGGAAATATGTCACAAAGTTTAACAAGGTTTTTTAATATAGATCGACAGAATATTGTGATAAGTGTTTCAGTGTGAACATGTATGGTATAATAAATTATGGGGTTTATCTATTTTATTTTTACTTTCATACTAGCAAAAGTACCCGTCGTTGACTGGGTTCAAAAACAGCCTACGAAAAAAAAAAAAAAAAATATATATATATATATATATATATATATATATATATATATATATATATATATATATATAAATGAATTAAACGAATTAAAATTGAATTGTGAACATAGAGGACAACAGGTTACATTTCTGGATGTAGATATAAAAATTGAGGATGGGATTTTTCTTTATAAAATATTTGATAAAAGAAACGCTTTCCCCTTTGAAATAGTACGTATGCCCCATAAAGATAGCACCTGCCCTGTTTTTATGTTTTATGGAACCATTATGTCAGAGTTTTTGAGAATAGCTCGCGTTACTTTAAAACTAACAGACTTTATACCACCAGTTTCTAGTTTAGTAATAAGGATGATAAAACAAGGTAGGGATAAAAATAAAATATTTAAACAATTAAATAAAGCATTTGTTCGTTATCCTGATGCTTTTGAATCGTTTAAGATAAACCAGACTATATTAATAAAGGAAATCCAAAACTATATTAGCAATGTATAAAATGTATTTATAATTACATATAATAAATTTATATTAAAAAAAAAATGTATATATGTAAAAATATTTTTAACCTTTATATATCTAATTTTAAATAAGAATGTAAATATACTAAATACTAATCATAGTGGGGGTGATAAGTAGTTAAATGAATTAATCCTAATCTTATAAATACAAGACTGATAAATTAAAAAATTAAAAAATGTATCCATTTTAAATGTGGAAATTGATGAATCGCACAGGTAAGAAATTCATTTTTATATTATGAATAAGGTTAGTAATTGCAATTAAGAATAGAAAATTGGATCAAATGTTTAAAACATGTCTTCTTCCTAAGATTAAGGGTGGTGGGGTTTGATCAACACTGCTGGGGAGCCATGATGTAATATACTGTTTTGTTTTTAAATCCCCGAAACAGTGTTTCATAGTAAACAACTGATGATCCCTTGAAAAATAAATAAAGTAAATTCGAAAGCGAGTTGATGCAGTGATTGCAGATGATTAAATGACTTACTGACTAGATGGTTTTCAAACGAATGATAAAAAATATTTTTTTGTATAGTTTTAAAGGTTAAAAACTTCAAAGACTATATATATATATATATATATATATATATATATATATATATATATATATATATATAGGAGAACAATAGACAGGTAAAACTGCTAACGTGAAAAGTAATATGGTTAAGATTAAACTTAGAAATGTAAAAAAGGACTACTTTTTAAAACTTGAAAAGAAAAAAGCAAGATATAATATATATATATATATATATATATCGTCTTAATATAACAAATTTATAACTTAAAATATTGCAGCATTAAAAAAAATTTTTTAATTCAATTTAACATTATGTAATCAATTCTTAATATTGCAATTTTTTAAGTTATAAATTTATTAGATTTTTTACTAGAATATCTTATCTTGTCTTTTTCATGTCCAGTTTTAACAACTAGTTCTTTTACTTTTCTAAGTTTAATCTTAACCATATTAATTTTCACGATTGCATTTTTCTATATAATCTATGATTTTTCCAGGCTTTGCTTTGTCAACAATCCATAAATAAAATTATTACCAACTTCTTAAATTGATTAAATGAAAAAAAAAATCAAATAAAAAATGTAATTAAGTAAATAAATAGTCAGCAGTCAGTTTTGGTCGACAAGCCAAGGTGAAGGTTGGTTAGTGATTAAACATAGGGATGGTGAATTATCAGCGACAGTACAGCTGAATGACAGATTGAGACAGCTATGAACTATTAGCGACAGTAGTAGCTGAATCAACATAATCATAGTAACAGGGCGAACAACGCGGGCGCACAATGAATGAAAACATTGCAAGGACGGCAATATATAAGAGACAATATATATATATAAAAACTTCCAAGACTATATATATATATATATATATATATATATATATATATATATATATATATATATATATATATATAGTGGAAATGGCAATTAATAAACACTGAAGAAAGTGCTCAATACTGTTGTAGAGCAAATATGTGTTTTATTTTTTATTACCGTATCTTTCTGTTAAGTTACATTATTGTTTCAGCTACCCTGCCGTTTTTTGGCCGTCTGTAGCTTCCTCAGACTTTTACAGAAATGTTCGTTATTATGGGATGAAAGAGTGAAAGAGTGAATGAGGCCAGGGGAGGGGTGCGAGGATGGCGGAAGAAAGAGAGGAAGGGAACAAGGGGGAAAGGTGGGAGGGGTGCTTGGTATGTCGGTAATGTTTTCGTTTTGGAGTTTAAGGAACTTTTGGGGGAGGGTCTGGGAAGTTCATTGCTGGTGTGGCTGAAGGCATAGGGATACATGGAGGGGGAAGGGGAATATGTGGGGGTAGGAGGAGGGGGTTACTTTAAAATTCGAGTCTTAATGTTAAAGTTTTTGGCGTCTCGTTGGTGAGATGATTTCTTGGTAAGTATGTCTTGACCTGTTGGGTGTTCGCTTATGTTCGGAGGCCGGGGGGGGGGGCTATGATTCGGTTTATTTATTTAGTTTTTATTTTGTTGTTAATTGTTTGGAGAGGATTAGCAAGCTATATATATATATATATATATACATGCACATATATTTTATTGTTGGCTTTAAGAATTGGGTATCCTGCTTTTTCCTTATGTTAGCACTACAAACCGGAAGAACTTTCCCTTTTTTTTATATCTTGTTATGTCATCATCTCTGCCATTCCCAGCCGATTTGAGGTAGTGTAACAAATATGGTTACTATGGTAACCAACAGCCAATCAGAAAACCGTCTCTTTGTTCCTTAAAATTCTGAGAACTTTTCAACACCAGTAATTTTATCATAACTTTTGTTTTAATCAACGAAGAAAACATATTTTTCAAAATATAGCTGAGAAAGTGACCTATGAACTGTAAAAATTGTTCAAAATTTGGTCGCAAAATGAGTGAGCGGTGAAGCTTTAAAGCAGTTCTAAATGCGTAAAACTAACACTTAACCCCATATTCAAACACTTCGGGATAATCACAAGAAAGTAGAATTTCAGATTGGAGAGATTTAGTGAAGTCCACAAAAACAATTCAAACATGGACCAACAAAAAAATTAATTAATTCTTAAAAATTAACAAGTGAAGCATGCATGGTCCCCCGTGAGTGCACAGTCAATGAGGCATAAAAAAATGACTAAGTTCAGCATTTGCCCCACCTCCACCCCCATTTAGCCCCAAAAGTCCCCAGGGGATGTCAAACCCTGGTGAAAATAAACAAACGGTGCAGTTTTAGGCCTTAACATATATAAATTTAAGTTCTGCACAATGCAAAAAAAGAAATGACTAAGTCCATCATTTGCCCCCCACCCCATTTAGCCCCAAAAGTCCCTAAGGCCTTATTTAAATTTGAGTTCAACACCATGCAAAACTGCTAAATAGACATACACAGAAAATTTTGGACAAATATGGCAAAATAGCCCCAAAAATGGAGTGTTCTTATTAGCCCTATACCCGTAAAAGAACCTCAGGGGCACAGCCAAGAGTTATCACGAAGTATAGACAAACAAAATTATATAGAAATCAGTTAGTTACAACTTTTTATAAAAATTCAAGGCATCAATTTTTTTTAATAAGCACAAAAGTGTCAATTTTAGCCATTTAAACCCAAAAGACACCCCTGGGGGGGGGGGGCCGGAGTTTTCCCAGAAAATCCGTTCTGTTACTTTTTTACTCATATCATGTTTAATGCTTGTGCAAAATTTCAAAAAATTCCAAGCAGGAGTTATTGAGAAAAGGGCAGACAGACAAACGGACGAATGGACAAGGGCGAATTTACAGGTCCACCCTCCTTTTGTCGGGGGACCAAAAAAATAATTTTATATTTAATTTTTTTATAATCACCAATAAATGTTGATCATAAATTATTTTCTTGACAAAAATGTTTTATTTCATTTTTAAACATTCGTAGATACTGTATTTTTATAAAATTTTTGTTGCTTTTTTTTGCCACCAATTTGTAATTATAACTTTTTGTTTTGAAAAAAAAAAGAAAAAGGTATTAATTAGAAATCTTCACCCTATGCTTATCCACGGGGAAGGGAAAAGGCAATTCTGTATTTTTTAGGTGATTACATGTAAACAGTGGCAAACAATACACAGATATAAAATATAGAATAGATTTATTCTGTTAGGTACAATAATAGACGTCCATGTCGAGTAACAACAACTCGTGAGTTGACAAATAAACTGCTAAGTGTTCTTATTTAAACTTCAACTGATTCCAACTAGTTTTACTGTTCTTAAATATATGTGACCATAGTTACGTGTCCGAGCTATGCCATAACATCTCCCCCACCTATTTGAAAGTTCTTATGTCCTCTGGACATTACATTTTTTCCTCTTAGTTCCATTGCTTCAGTTGAGATCCATTTGCGTTTGCTTGAAGATATTTTAGGAATTAAGGAAGATTTTTTTTATGAATTGAGAAGGGTTTAGGTATGCCGAACATGTTGTACTCTATATCCATAAGCTCTGCACATCTTTCATTCACTTCTGGTATAAACTTTTTTTATTTGATTACTGTGCTTCCACTTCTAATGTTCAATTGTATCATTTTTACTAGCAGACCGCCCGGCATTGCCTGGTCGTAAAATACACTTAAATATCATATTTTGATTAATAAAGACCGTATTTATTATCTATACTTCTATAAAAAAAATTTTTTTTTTGTATTGATATTCATATTAAAAACCCTTTTTTCGTATGGTTTCAAAGTTTAAAAAATAAAAATGACTTGTGCGCCACCACCAAGAATCGAAACCAAAACGTTTAGGCTATGATTTACTTTTTCTTTTGATGTTAATGACTGTTTTATGAACACATGTTTACTGCAAAGCTATAAATTAAAACATGAACCAATAGCTATTATGTCAATCATGCATATTCGTAATGCCATCATTCAACCGTCACCTGGCAAATTTCATTTTTTTAATTTTCACACTTTTGCACAAATTTTACCTGGTTAAAACCCAAATATAAAGTTTTGCATGGGTTCGAATACCCTACATATGAAGTTCCATGCCTGTAAACCAAAAACTGACGGAGGAGTTTGGTAGGTAAAATTTTTATACAAATATATATATATATGCATATATAAATATATATAGAATGGGCATTAAACTTATGAAACGCCAAAGTAACATATTGAAAAAAAATAACACTGGTTCTTATAAGATGTGTGTATCCATTAACGAATACAATAATAATATTCAAAATAGTATCTCCTAATCACATTCGCATATGAAATTAATTTTAGGAGCATACTCACAAATTGAAAGCCTGCCAGGCACGTGCCTTTTTCTTTTTTTTTTTGTTTAAAGTCCTTTTAGAATTTTCTCTCCCTCCATGTTTGCGTGCAACCCATAGACCCACAGATTTTTTTCAGAAGCAAGACCATGTCGCTTGTCCTGATTATTTTTTTTTTACCGGGTTTTCTTGTCATGTAAAAAAAGGTATTTTCTTTAAAATAATTTCACTCCTTCTAAAATATGTGCAAAACCGTAGTCACATAGATAATTTTCAGAAGTCTGTCTCATCACATACCCGGGGTTCTTGTCGGGTTTTCTTCTTTGAAGGAGGCTCGTTAAAATTCCATTTTCAGCACAGGGCAATGAACCAGTCATCCAATCTCCACGTCCGCGAAATTTCAAAAGAGAAAGAATCTCACGCTGGGCTCGTGACGTCATCACGGAATTAACATTTTCCTTTTCTCCAAATTAAAGGGAGTTTCGTACAAACCCAAAATATACAAAACTAAAAATCATAAAGGATACGAAATACAGAAAATCATATATAAGAACCAGATAAAAAATAATAAATGAAAACAGGGGGGATGCACCATTATTGGTACAAAAAAAAATCCAACATGATGAATATAAGTAGTATATTGAAGTTGTACTACTGACTGACACCCTTTAAATGTATTAAAATTTGTTATATTCCTAAATACTTAGGAAATAAAGACAAACGTGAGTTACACCGAGTGGTATGTGTAATGGGGTTTATTTATAATACAGAAACGTAAGGCTGCTCGCCTAAGGTAAATAGAAGTACATAGTAACAAGTATGGGGAAGAAAGTCTGATAATCAACACGTAAGACTATCCGTCTTACTGCGACTGCTTGTCTGCCGCTGTCTGCCGCTGTCTGCCAAACAGTCCAATATATATATACAGTTTGTAACCGGTGTATAGCCAGTTATGTTCCTTCACAACACCTCCCCCTGAAGCTGAAATCTTCCTGATTTTAGCTTAAATACCTCTTCCTTTTAGGGTCAGGGCTTAATCTCCTGGTAACTTTTCTCTTTCTTGCGTTTTTCCTTCTGGTCAGCGTTACCCGGGGTAAAGGTTTCTGTCCAGCCCGTATGGTCGGTTCAGGCGAAATATTCATTGTTTGCGGTACACACGCTGGTTTTGGTATATCAAAAATATCGCACAATGTTTCCATTGGTGTCTCTTCCACATTTGGAGACAGTCTGGGACGTATTTGATTTCTGTGTCTTTTGCAGACAAAACTTAATCCTTGGATGGTATAGACCATGCTCCCAATCCTTTTTTTGATAATACCTTCAACCCACTGATTTCGTCCATTTTGAAAATTTTTGAAATATACATTTTCACCTGGGGAGAAGCACTTGGTATTAAGGTTTTCTTTTTTGAAAACTTTCTTTTTCTCTGGTAGCAGCCTATCGAAGACAGATCTTATCTTTCTTGCAAACATTAGCTCAGCCGGGGAAGAATTGACATTATTATTAGGATTTGGTGTCACCCTGTAAATTGCTAAAAATGTTTGAATACATTGTTCGTCTGTGTCCGTAGTAAGATTTTTGTTAAGTGCCCTTTTAAACGTATCTACAAATTTTTCGGCCAACCCATTCGATCGTGGATGGTACACAGGTGTTGTTATATGTAGAATATTTAGTGAGTCACAGAATTCTTTGAATTCATGAGCAGTAAATGCTGTTCCATTATCGCTCACTAAGGTTTTTGGCACTCCAAAACGGCTAAAAATTTCATTAAGCGCACTCACAGTGTTTTTTGCTGTTGGATGTCTAAACTTAAATATTTCTGGCCATTTTGAAAAAGAATCTACAATAATCAAGTAAAAATAACCATTTATAGGTCCCGCATAATCAATATGCAGACGTGACCAGGGTAGGTCCGTCTTTGGCCATGGCGTCGTTTTTACTGGAGGATCTCGAGCTGCTAATTGACATCCTCTGCATGTCTTGACACATTTTTCAACTTCCTTGTCCATACCAGGCCAGTACACATATCCTCTCATAAGGGATTTCATTCTCGAAATGCCCGGATGACCTGTATGAAATTCCTTCAGAATTTTCCTCTGTAACGTTAGTGGAATTACGATCCTCTCACCATACATGAGCACATCTTCACAGATGGAAAAAGGCGTTGTTTGATCTACCTTTTTATTTTTTTTTATCCATCCCAATTGATTTTTCATTTTCTTAATGAAAATGTCATTTACTGCCTCTTTTTTTATTTTTTCGAAAGTTACCGGAAGTTCACGTATCATATTACACATTAAACTTGTACATTCACTTTCGTCTTTAAGCGCAGCAATTACCGTTTCTTCGAAACTTTCGCTTCTTTTAGGGATCAACCGTGATAATGCATCTGCGTGTCCTAACTTTTTTGAGGATACATGTTCCATCTTAAACTGATAGTTTAAGAGGGTTACAGCCCATCGCTGTAATCGATTCGCAGTATGTGTGGGAATGCCTTTCTTTGATCCAAATATGGTAAGTAGGGGTTTATGGTCGGTTTGCAAAATAAAAGATCGTCCATGGAGAAATCGATTGTACTTTGTAATTCCAAATATTATCGACAGCGCCTCTTTTTCAATTTGGCTGTAATTTTTCTCCGCTGCAACCAACGTTCTTGAAGCATGGGCGATAGCTTTTGTCCTACCATCCTCACACTTGTGAAGTAATACAGCGCCAACACCGTAATCACTGGCGTCCGTTGCTAGTATTAGTTCCTTTTCTGGATTGAAATGTGCCAATGCTAAGTCTGACAGTAGACATCTTTTGATATTTTGGAAAGCAGATTCACATTCCTTATTCCAGTTCCATTTAACACCCTTTTTCAGTAACTCGTTAAGAGGAGCTCTTAAATTATGTATGTTAGGGATGTAAATTGCATAGTATTGAACTAATCCCAAAAACGATTTTAATTTTGTCACTGAATCTGGAGCAGGCATCTTTTCAATTGCTTCAGTCCTTTGTGGATCCGGTCTTCGACCCTCTTTGTCGATTATTTGACCTAGATATTTAATTTTTTTCATAAAAAAATCGCATTTTTCTGGGCTCAATTTAAAACCAAATTCCTGTATTCTTTTGAATACTTCTTTTACATGCTTCTTATGATCTTGCAAATTTTCACTTTTAATTAGGATATCGTCAAGGTAGGCCATTGAAAATTCCAACCCTGCCAGCATCGTGTCCATAATTTGCTGGAAAATAGCAGGAGCAACCTTTAATCCAAAAGGAAGCCTCTTTAGCTTAAAAATGCCCTTATGAGTATTTATGCCTAAGTATTTGGAGCATTCATCGCTGATCTTAATTTGCAAGTAAGCATCTGAGAGGTCTATCTTAGAAAAAATATTTCCTCCGTTAAGCTTAGAGAACAGATCTTCTGCGGACGGAAGGGGATAATTATGGTCCAATAGACAGTCATTTAAACCCGTTGAAAAATCTCCACAGACCCTTATTCTGTTATTTTTTTTCTTTACATACACGGTTGGACTTGCCCAATCTGTGTGGTTAACTTTTTCAATGACTTCCAGTTGTTGAAGTCTATCCAACTCTTTTTCGATTGCGTCCATCGCTGAAAAAGGCACATTCCTTTTAGGTTTGAATACTGGAGTGGCATTTTTCTTTAATTCAAATTTTGCCTCTGTCTTAATACAGAGTCCTAGTCCTTCGGCAAAAACATTGGGAAATTCAGTTTTCAAATCCTTCAGGAAGTCTTCCCTTTGGTTTGCTTTTTCTGCAGTTAAAACGTTACAAAACGAATTTATGGGTTTCTCCCATAAATTAAACAGGACAATCCAATCTACCCCAAACAGGCATGTATTCTTTCCTGGTACGACGTACACTTTGGATTTATGAGTCTGGTTAGCGAATGTCACTTTGCATTTTAATTCTCCCTTGAACTCTAATCTTTTGCCGCACACACTTCTCGCCGTCTTTCTGGTTTTCGTTAATTCAGGTCGACCTATCCTTTTCCATATATCTTCATTTATAATACTAATATCTGCACCGCTATCCAGAAGCAATGTAACCAGATGTCCATTTATCCGAACATCAACATATTTCCGTCTTTCGCAGCTTTTTTCTTTATTCATGCGAAGCGTATTTACATTATCGGTCCCTTGTCTTTTCTTCTGGGCACAGTATGTTCCCTTGTGACCTCTGAGACCACATTCATAACATATTTTGTTCCTAAACCAGCAGGTCTTATTGTTGTGTCTTAAACTACCACAACATTTACACTTTAGCTTTGGGTCTTTGTATCCTTTAAGGATCCTGTGTTCTTGGAACCTGGACTTTCTTGTGGTCCCTTGCCTTTTTACTTGCTGCACCTTAAAAATATTTTTCTCTTCAATGCGAGTGTTGTCTTTCTTTATGTTAATCAGACGTTGACACTCTTCAGTGACTTTTTGCAATGTTATGTTAGGATCCGCCTCCATAATTGTTAGGATCCGTGAACGTATATCTTTGTCCCTTGGTGCTGTGAGACCTTGTACAAAGATTAAACATTTAAATTGGTCTGCGGAAATTTCATTCAATTTAAATGATTCGCATAAACAGTTCACAGTGCAAGCATATTCTAGATAGTCTTCAGCTTCTGCCTTCTGAATGTTCAAACATTTGTATCTAGAGTGAAATAGGCTATCCCTTTTATCAAATATTTTCGACAAGGTACTAATTGTTTCCTCGAACGAAACCTCCTCCGGTTTTTTTGGTAGAATTAGATTTGCATACTTGGTGTTTTCATCAGTACCCAGTTTTTGTAGTAGCAGGGTAACTTTTTCCTCATCGGTCCAGTCTAAACATCTTTTCGTAAAAATTGTTTCGTATCTTCTGTAGTATGCAGGGAAAGTAACACCAGTATCCGGGGAGTAACGAAATTCCGTTAGTGAATTTGAAATACCCTCGGCAGAAAAATTAGTCTTCTTCCCGGTCGACGTTAGAATTAGCTTTTCTAAATTCTTTTGCTGTGTCGACATTTGTCGTTGTAGTATGTTTGTTTGTTCTTGTTGTGCCTCTAAAGTTTTTTGTGTTCTTTCTTGTTGTTGTTGCAGCTGTTGCTGTAGCTGTTGTTGTTGAATTTGTTGTTGTTGTTGTTGTTGCGCTAAAAATTGTTGAGTCATTTTTGTCTGTTCCTGGATGCTAAGGGCTAGAGCCTTAGTTAACTCTGCTAATTGTTCCATGTTAGCTTCTAGTACAAAAATGTCTTTTCGAATTCTACACAATAATTCCAAAGAAAAATCGTAAATTTACGTATATCGTAAATTAGTAGCAATATGCAGACACAACACGTTTCAACAAAGTTCATCCATAGTAATTCAACAGGCTTTGTAAAATAATTCTTTTTTTTTTTTTTTTTTTTTTTTTTTTTCAACAACGTAAGTTCATACACAAAATATTTCTTACTTCCCACGACAAATAGTTCCAATTATTTATATAAAGGCAATAACAAACAATTAATTTTCCAAAAAAAAAAAAAAATATATGGCTGCCGTTCCCACGTGGCATAAAATGGTACAATAGTCGTTGTATTTATATTTTTTCTTTCGAAACTCGTAATCCTTTAGTGTAGTTTCGAATTCAACTTGCGACCATTTTTTTTTTTTTTTTTTTTTTTTTACTTGTCAAAATAAATATAAATTCCACTTTACCTTGAACATGTTTCTATAATTTCTTGTGAGTTCTTTACGAAGAAAAATCCGTACTTTTCGCTACTTTAGGTAGGAAAAATTTTTAAATTCATTGACGCACGTGGTCAAAAATCCTTGTGTAGTTTGTTTTTTTCGTAAAACAAAAAATCCTTGCATTGTACACAGTCCTTGGTACGGTAATTTATCTCTGTTAAGAGAAAGAACATCCTTTCGTCGCCATTGTTATATTCCTAAATACTTAGGAAATAAAGACAAACGTGAGTTACACCGAGTGGTATGTGTAATGGGGTTTATTTATAATACAGAAACGTAAGGCTGCTCGCCTAAGGTAAATAGAAGTACATAGTAACAAGTATGGGGAAGAAAGTCTGATAATCAACACGTAAGACTATCCGTCTTACTGCGACTGCTTGTCTGCCGCTGTCTGCCGCTGTCTGCCAAACAGTCCAATATATATATACAGTTTGTAACCGGTGTATAGCCAGTTATGTTCCTTCACAACAAAATTTAACATTAATTTTTGTGCTTTCTGAACTTTCAGATGAGAATTGGTAATTTTGATCATTTGGATTATTCAAATTACTGTTCTTATCTTGAATGTCCCTATTAACCCTACTGGATATATAAGACAAGTGGTTGTCAAACCTGAGATTGCTATACATTATTACTTTCAAATAGTTATGACATTTCGAGAATGGCACAAATGTGTCTTGAAATCAAATCCTATGGATAAGGACAGGAGAGAGATATCTAGAGAACAATAGCACAACTGTAAGCATTCTTTGTTACCTTGACGGAATTCAGAATTGACTTTTAAATCTGATGGGGGATGATCTCTTCTCGTCCATAAAGCTCCTTTAACATAAAATGACCCCAATGTCAATCTCATTCTTAAACCAGATAATATTTTATGGTAATTAACCAGAATTCAATTTTTTTTAAGAGGTAAGTTCTGTGCGTTTTTTGGAGGAGTGTGTTATGCTGAAAAATAAGTAATAAAAATAAAAGATTTTACTTGGGATTACACATGGTTTTATGAGTTTTCTTTTTTGTTTTGTTTTTTTTTGGGGGGGGGCTTAATAGTTAGTAATAGTTAGTAACAGGGTTTTTGTTTAGGTGAAATTTGCCACTCGGACTTAAAGTTAGTAATAGAGTTAAGGAAGTTTTTTTTTTAAGATATGGACTTCTAACTAGAACTTAAGAGTTAGTGGTAGGGTTAAGGGAGTATTTGGGAAGAAGTATTATGTTTAAATAAATTTTCAACACTTTAAAAAATGCACAGAATTTATCTTCCTTTGAAAAAAAAGTGTCCCTTTTATACGTGAAACTAGCTTCTAAAATGTTTTGTTTTTCATCAATTCTTCCAGAGTGTTTAACATTCAATTGGTTAAAAAAAGTAGAATCTCATTTTTTTTTTTTCAGATGCAGAGAGAAGTTATTTTAGTAAAGAGTATTAATCTACAAATTTATCAAAACAATTTATTAGGGTCAATTTTCTATATGCAGTTAGCATCTCACACTTATACTCCAAAAAATAAAATCAAAAACATTGTCTTCTGGACAATCAAGAAAAATGAAAAAAAATCGTTTGCATAAAGAAATGGTTTCATTCGCTAAATTTCTGTAAGTATTGAAATTCTTTATATATTTATTCTGCATAAGTTTGTACAAGCATTAATTTATCAAATCGCACATATGCAGTTTAGGTTGTAAATATAACCTCTAACTTTTGCATGAAAAAAAGGGACAATTTTTAGATTACACTTTTGTGATGTCGAAAATGGCTGGGTAGATTTTTATGAAATTTCATACAAAGGTACTTTATGTGCCTAAGCAGTGTTCTTAGATAAGTTTTGATAACCGAATGTTTTCAATAAGTATGGATGATCACTAATTGAAGTAATCCAATGAAAGAAGGAACAGGCAATTTTGACCAAAGTTAACACCTTACACAGCCTAACATCATGAGTGCATTTGAGACGTTTTATTACCACACAAGCCGAAAGGCTCGACATCTAAAACCGACACTAGGTTATTTGATATGACAGCAGTGCGTTTGAAATGAACGATTCTGCTTAAGCACAATTGCAGCATGATACTTGACCATTTCATTTTAAACTTAAATTTAAGTCATTATCACTGCACAACCAGTAAAGTCAAGAATATAAAAACAGTAGGTTCTTTGATATGACAGAGGCGCGTTCGAAATGAATGTTTCTGTTTAGAGCACAATTGAAACATGGTACTTGACTTTTGCATTTTAAACTTTGATGCAAGTCATTATATAGCAAAAGAAGTCTATAGAATTAACAGTAGGTTCTCTACATTTCAATGTTGACTACAATTCATTGTGAACTATGTGAACGGGAGAGATCAACAGCTACACCTTCTTAGCTTTCTAAGGTTTTCAGTCTACAAACAACTTCTAAAAATAACATGGCCATCTCCGACATATGGTCTATTCACCTCCACCCCTCACCTTTTCTTCCTCCTTTTCCTCTCTAGGGTTAATCCCTATTCATTGTTATTGTTGGCAAAACTCGCATGTTAAATAGAGATTGTTAAAGAATAATCATCTTCATAATGATGATGGCTTTTTATTTTGTACTTTAAAATTATAATTTCTAAAGCTTCCTTCTTAGAAGTGCACGCCTGTGGAACTCTGTTCCGTTTGCCTGTTTCCCACCTGACTACAACCTGGATGTCTTCAAGTCCAACAAACAAATTCCTGATGAACCGCTCCCATAAGACACTTTATCAAATCTCCAATACTAACGTACTGTACATGCAATAACCCTTATCCCAGAGTGGCTTCCGGGCCTTGATAAGTGGTGACCACCTTGTAAAACAAAAAAAAACAAAAAAAAAACTAAGTCACTCTGAGAGGCATGTGAGCTTCTCTCCCGATACACCATGATGGGTCCCCAATAAAAGTAGGCAATCAATCGATTTGATTTAAAAATGACAATAAATCGTTTGCATAAAGAAATGGTTTCATTCGCTAAATATCTGTAAGTACTGAAATTCTTTATATATCTATTCTGCATAAGTTTGTACAAGCATTAATTTACCAAATCGGCACATATGCTGTTTAGGTTGCAAATATCGCCTCTAACCTTTAAATGACGAAAAGGGACAGTTTTTAGATTACACCTTTGTGATGTCACCTAAATAAATGTAAATGATTGATTCATTGATTCATTTTTTTTTTTTCACTTTATAATAATATTCTTTTATATCTAAATCATGTTAATAAACATTAAACAATAAATTTATAAATTTAAATAAAGAATGTTTTATTTCTTAATCATGTTAATAAATATTAAACAATAACGTTTTTTTTATTTTAAACAGAAGGCACTTCTGTATGACAGGTACATATTAGTAACAGAGATGAGTTATCGACCCCTTGTTCTTAGAAAGAGAACTGACATCTAGTGGGCATTATGTGAACCTCAAATATAAACAAGTGTTTACGATAACGTAAAAATATATAATAACGAAATAAATAACACAAAAATATATGAAAAAATGTATAAATATATTAAAAAAATGTACTAAAATATAATTTTAATATATTGATATAATTTTTTTTCAATGAGTGATTCATAACTGAAAATGAAATAATAAATATAAAAACATGAAACATTTATAGATTGTTTTTAGAATTATTTGGGTTTTTTTTACGGTAAGGTTGTATAAAAATGTAGCAAAATATAATTAAAAAAACATGAAACATCTATAGCAGTTCAAAAATAATTTTTTTTTGTTTTTGTTTTTTTGTATAGAAAGATTGTATAAAAATATAGAAAAGGAAAAGTTATCGACCCCCTCACAAGCGACATCTGTTGGTGGTTCTTGAAACTAAAATACTAACATTCACCTCATGCAGAAGTGCCAAACGGAATATTGTTCACAGATGCATTTGATGATATGTGGAAAATGTCTCCTTTTTCTCTTCATTGCCACAAGAATTCCATATCAAACATAATCTCTTTATTCCCAACCTTTCTCACTTTTATTTTAATGAGCTCATAAACTTTCAATGGTTTGTGCATGGATCCACAAAGTTTATTTCATCATGATCGTATATGCCATTCTCAAATTGTTCGAGATCTTCATAGGTTGCCCATTCATCAGATAAGATCCTCATCCCTAGTAGAATACAAGATTTCATAATTGGAAATAATGTGTCTTGATCCCTCTTCTCCACAACGGCTAAATTATGATGGTTCAACCCATATTCATTTTGACTGTCTCCAGGAGCCAGTTGAGGTCCTAAAAAACTCATCATGAGCCCCAAAAAAGTCAGCCGTATCAAGCCCAGCATGTTGTAACAACAACATTGATTCCATCCTCGTGACGTTAAACTCGTGCACACCCATTATTTAATTCTTCACGTTGAAATGGACTTTTTACCCTATTCTTATTTTTTGTTGAAATAAGCAATTGAATTTTGTCTTAGTTATTTTTAACCTAGAACTTTGACTTTTTCTGCTTCATTTCATAAAGAACATTTTATTACCTCAGTCGCAGGAAGAGACTCTCAATTAAGAAACTTTCCAGTCTTCTCTTTCCACTTTTTACGATTTTGAGAAAATAAATTTTGTATAAAATTTATTTTCTTCCTCGGTTATCCTTGTTTTGGTTGTTCAACTTCATTTTACATATTTAAAAATTTTATTTTTGAGCTTGTGAAGCTAACATCGATGCCCACAGTCCCGCAACAAGTGGTGACCTGACGTGAGTTGTACAATCAAACAAGATGACTAGCAACAATACCAAATATGATCCCTCCATCAGCATCGCTGTGCCCCTGATGTACTTACTGACGTTCAATGAAAACAACACCAAGAATTGATTCCTCCAGCCTGAGGCGATTTTCGTGGTCAGATGGATCACATTTGAGCAATCGAAATTTGTCAACGTAGTTCAAGCATTACCTCCCGCCGTGGTCGACGAAGTGGCCGACTCACCCGAACATGTAATCTGAACATGAACTAACACCGAGCTCTTGACTTCATACGAGACGTAAAAAGTCAAGCTTAGCAAACAACACTTTTCAGGACTTGCAAACTTTCTCCAACGACTGATTCGACAAACCCAAACTCTCACGGAATTTCGTCAAGCATATAAAATACACAGACATCAATAACAATCACCTACGCAAATAACTTTGTACTTGTAATGGAACGTGCAAGAATACAATGTCGTGATTTGCCTATCAGCACACCAGATAAATGGACTACGTTACGCCTCATGCATAGAGATACAGTAATAGTCTAGAACGTTCCAGAACCCGGTTATTTAAGGATTTGTGCGCATAAATTAGTCGAGACCAGTCCAGCATACTGTAAAACCAACACCAATTCCGTATGATGTTAAACTCGTGCGCACCCATTATTTAATTCTGGAAATGGACTTTTTTTTTTACCCTTATCTGAGTTTTGCTGAGTTAAGTGATTGAATTTTGTGTTTTTCCTTATTTCCAACCTAGAATAATAAGCTTTTCTACTTCAGTTCAGAAAGGACATTTATTACCTCAGTCGCAGAAGAGACTCTCAAATAAGGGGAAACTTCCAGGATTTCTTTTTCCACTTATTTACAATTTTGAGAAAATAAATTTTGTATAAAATTTATTTTCCATCTCAGCCATCTTTGTTTTGGTTGTTCAACTCCATTTTACATATTTAAAAAAATTTTTTTTTTTGAGTTTGCAGGGCTAATATCGATACCCACAGTTTCACAACAGTTTCTTTGCTGTGTGCAACTTATAATTTAATAATAAACTAGATAAATATGAAAAGGTGTACTTCCTTTCCTCAATTTCTTGGTTACTGACTATTTGATCCACAATATTTTCATTTTGGTGATAAAAATAATTTACCGAATAAAATGTAAAAAAAAAAATAATAATGTGAATAAAGAAAAAAAATAAAAGAAACACAATAAAAACATAAGCAAATGAAATTGAAATTCTTCTTTTTAATCAAAATGAAGGTACTCTTGCATAATTTGACCCGAATTCTCGTGAATTCCCGTCAAACATAGATCAGGCGAGACCGGCAATCATCAGTGTCAGCCGAATCTTGTTCAAATGTTGAAACACTAACTCGACATTATATTTTATATATTTAATTTCTTTTTCTGTTATGTTTTTAGTAATTTTAAAGGTGATATTAAGGAGGCGGGGTTGACTTTTAATTTTCTGATTAGTTACTTATTTATTATTTATTTATTATTATTTTTTAATTGAATTTTTGGGAGTTTGATTAATCAATGAAAAAGCGCTATATAAATGGAAGCAGACGACATTCGAATTGGAAGAAAGCTGACAAACAAATATATTTTCAAACTCGCCAAACAGAAAAGTGTCAGGCAAGAAAATAAATCTATACATGTTAGAAAAAGAAATGAAAACATCGATGCAGACAATCTCATATTGTCAGAAGAAGAAATTGCTGTCCTAAAAAATGAGGTGCAACAATTGTAAACACAAATGTTTACTTAAAAAAAGATGGAGATGTACAAATGGACAGTGCCACCAAAAGAATTTGACTGAACAACAAGTCTTGAAAATAAAAAAAAACAAGAAAAAAAATATGGTTACAAAAAAGAAAATGGTGCTAATGCAGAGAGTGATCTGCGCTATTTTTTTCAATCGTATTTCCACGTTTAATTAAAGTTTTATGATATGTTTTTTATTTAATTGTAAGGTTAAAGTAAAGAATAGGTACAAAACACCCTCCCCTCCCCATGTTAAGAATAGCTTTTAAAATAATAACGTTATTATTTCAGCATGGATCACTCTCTGCATGAGTACCAAGAAAACAAAACAAAACAAAAAACTTACTTACACCTAACAATTATACGGTTAAAAAATCCTTTCTTGGAGAAAAAAAAAAGCAACTTTCTGTTGATAAATATTTTGAAAAAAAAAAAAAAAAATATTAAATACTAAAATGAAATAAACATATTTTCATTTTTCAAGGTAGGTTGGGTTTTTTTTGTTGTTATTTTTGATAATTTGCATGTGTATTTTTTCCGGTTTGTTTTGTGTTTTTTCATTAGTCTGCGTCTGTTACGACACTCGGCTGACACCGATAATTTGTAGCAAGTTAACAAACTATTTATTATGAGCGGATCAATGCCCTGTGCTAAAGTGATTCGGCCGCACTGACCAATCCGTTGGCAGGGCTCATTGATTTGAGCTGTCCCCTTAAGAACTATTTTTTTAGCCCTTTGGGATCTCAGCTACTATCACCAGAGAGACGCCAGCATGTGACCTGTACGAACCTCTCTCCCTCACTCCTCCCACTGCTACTTGTTGACAACTGCAATCTGATAGCAGACGACACTTTAAAACAAACATTTATACTTTCTTTCTTTCTCTCCAGTCTGAGATAAAATCTCGCCTTTTCTAAATAAACCCTTTGTTGTTGTTTTGTTAAAAGAAATGTCGTTTGGCCTTGTGTTTATTTAAGCAATTATTTCCCAATAAAATGGTAACCTCGACGTGATACGAACACGCAGCCTTTTGGAGCAAAATCCACTTTATTGGGAAATAATTGCTTAAATAAACACAAGGCCAAACGACATTTCTTTTAACAAAATAACAACAAAGGGTTTATTTAGAAAAGGCGAGATTGTATCTCAAACTGGAGAGAAAGAAGAAAGAAAGAAAGTATAAATGTCTGTTTTAAAGTGTCGTCTGCTATCAGACTGCAGTTGTCAAGTAGCAGTGGGAGGGGTGAGTGAGAGAGGTTCGTACAGGTCACATGCTGGCGTCTCTCTGCGAAACCAGCTGAGATCCCAAAGGGCTAAAAAATAGTTCTTAAGGGGACAGCTCAAATCAATGCGCTCTGCCAACCGATTGGTCAGTGCGGCCGAATCACTTTAGCACAGGGCATTGATCCGCTTATAATAAGTTGTTAACTAAGTTAACACCGCCAAAACTGGGGGGGCAGGTCAGTACTTTTTGACGGACCGTCTTTTTAAAAATCTACCAAAAATCAGGTAATTATCCGATCAATACGAAATTTTCAGCGATTATTAGGAGAAGAATGAACTTTATAACAGTGTACTTATTTTTCATAAACGATATTTATATATATATTTTTTTTGCTTACAAACCCCCCCCCTTGTTTTGAAGTGGGAACAAATATGCTTAAAATAATCATCTGAGACTGAAATCAACATATTGTGTTGTAAGGGACAGAATTATAGATTCAAAAAAAAAAAAAAAAAAAAAAAAATTGTTTGCATACCTTATTTTGACGTCTGAATATCAGAACTTCGATTGTGTTTAATTATCCCGCTTTTGAGTTTTGAAGTGTGAAATTCGGTGAATATGTTAAGTAAAATAATTAATTTAAGTTAAGCAAAACAAAAAAAAATTTTTTTTAATATTTATACGAAAAAAGCTATTTTAAAATTTTTGATAAATAAATTAACAATTTTTTTTTAGCGAGCCGAATAATGCATGACCATTATTAAACAGGGCATGCTTTGAATAATCGATACCAAAAAAAAAAAATTCGATAAATATTGTGCCCTTTGTGTTAAAAATAGCATCTTTTTTTTCGATCCCGTTTGAAAACGTTTGCCGCCTTTGACTATGGTGGACCAAACGTGCTGAAATAATTTTTTTTTATTCTGCTTTAAATTGCCCCCCACCCCATTTTGGGGAGTCTGGCCCCCACACACATACACATTAAAAACCAAACGCATACAAATGGTCACCCATCTGGTACTGGCCAGCCTCAGCTTAATAATACATTGAAATTTTCGTCACTGAAAAATAAGTTTTTTTTGGCCTGTTTGGTCTTCCATAGTTTGCTTTTTATCAGACGAAAACGTAAACAGAGTCGATCTGAACTCTACGTCAACGCGAATATCTGGTTACCTATATGAATAAGTGGAATTATTTGAAATTCAGGTACTTATATTATAATATGTTTGCATATTCTCTTAGAAAATCATCCTAAATCTTAGTTAGACAATAAATAAATTAATTAATTATTTCAAAAACCCTTTTTTTTTTAATATTTAAGTACGTTTTTTTGTGCAAGACAAAAAATGTCAATTGTTAACTTTTTGGGAAAATTTAACATTTAAAATTGAATTAAAAATAGTAGAAAAAGTTTTACATTATTCTGTTTTCTATATGATAAAATTCAGGGTTTTATCTTTCTGGAAAAAAAAAGTTACTTAGAAATAATGGATTTTAATAAACGTAATTTCGTTTTAAAAAACAACAACAACTTGATTTTGCGGCCATTTTTGGCGGTGCCTCTATAAATTGTCGGTCTCGCCCGATCCATACTTGACGGGAATTCACGAGAATTCAAGTCAAATTATGCAAGAGTACCAAAATGAAAAATACAATAAATGATTTTTTAAATGCCTAAATGATAAAACTATTGAAAATTATATATATATATATATATATATATATATATATATATATATAACTTTTGAAAGTGCTTAAAAACAGATAAACGTCCGTAATCATATAAATTAAATTTTAACTACGTGTTGAATATAACGCAACGGTGTAATCTAAAAAAGCTGTCCCTTTTATTCATGCTAGGGTTAGAGGCTATCTTTACAACAATTTTTTAACTTGCACACCTGCCACGTGTAACGTAAAATTTTAGCATTTTAGAAATTGAACACAAAAAGTCAAAGCGGAGTGGACAAAGTTTGACAACAAACACGTGCTCTTGTTTTGATATAAACACCTGACTTATCTCCCTTTAGTCTGTTTCGTATAAAGTTAGTGCATAACGACAAAACTTTGTTTTCTTTGTTTTTAATGGGCAATCCTTTCAACTATTTGATGTAAATAATTTAGATGTATATTTGAAAGGCTTGATAATAGAAAGTATATCTTTTTCCTGGATTATTTATATTTATTTATATTTCTCTCCTTGTCCGAAGATAAGAACTTTTCAACATGGCGTCCACCGCGGGGTTAAAACAGTTAGGAATAATTCTGACCAAATTTCATATTCGCCCTGTGAAGAAAATCAGTTTTTCTTTCAATCCATTCTTAGACAATGTCACTTCAATCAGGTGCGTATCAGCTAAAGTAACATTTATTTTGTCTTTTTATTTTCCGTTTTAAAAAGAGGATGTCCTTGTTCTTTCTAGTCGGTGACTTCATGAAAGGTCATCTGTAACCGGTTTATTTATTTATTTCGCGTTGGGTCATAACTTATGAAGGCCAACAACCACTCGAAAATAAAGGTTAATGACATGAAAATAATTGTCAGTCTAAAAATTAGGAACAATCGATGGTATGAATTAAGTTTGATTATTTATGAAGTTACAAGAAAATTAGGGTTTGTATTACTGTATACATAGATTCGAAAAAGTTGTTAAAAAAACAAATATATAACAAATAAATGTTATCACAGGCAAGATAAGTTACTTTTCTACCAACTGGATATAATTTTCGTGTTTTTATTCAATGTAACATGTTTATTCAGCTCGAAAAGCATACAGTGTTTACCGATGTAATTGAAAATTCAAAATGGCGCCCGACTCTCTCTTTAACACGGTAAGTTCGGGAAAAAGTGTTATAAATAATAAACTAGACAAAATACTGTTAGAAATTCGCTCAATATATGTTACCGTAACATAGGTTGGCATATATTAGGTGATTTTTTAATAGTATTTTGTCTAGTTTATTATTTATAACACCTTTTCCCAAACTTACCATGTTAAAGAGAGTATCGGGCGCCATTTTGAATTTTCTAATACATCGGTAAACATTGCATGTTTTTCGAGCTGAATAAACATGTTACATTGAATAAAAACAAAAAAATGTATCCAGTTTGGTAGAAAAGTAACTTATCTTGCCTTTGATAACATTTATTTGTTATATATTTGTTTTTTGACAACTTTTTCGAATCTATGTGTACAGTAATACAAACCCGAAAATTAAACAAGAAAAACATGGAGATACAATAAATAAAAGGTAAAACTTGCGGAGAATGCTCTGTTTTACGGTTGTTGTAAAAATGGAAGGGAAATTTAAATTTCGTTGCGTTTTAATCTTTTTTTTATTGTGCCCCCCCCCCCCCCCAAACGAAAGTAATCGAAAGAATCACATTCGACAATCATACTTTTTAGATATAGCTTACTAGCAGTACCCACTAATTGGCGTGCTCGGTAAAAGTTTGCTCCCCCCTCCGCCTCGAAAAAAGTAGTTGTTGTTGCCCAACCAGCAGAAAATACTATCACTAATTTCCCCCACTCTTTATCTATGCCTAAACCTAAGCGAAGATTCCATGAGCAAAGCTTCTTTCTTAGAACTGCACGCCTATGGAATTGTCTTCCGTTTTTCTGCTTTCCAGCTGACTACAATATGGTTGTCTTCAAGTCTAACGTAAACAAGTTTTTGATGAGCCGTTCCATATAAGTTAACAAATTTACTGAATCTCCATTACTAACGGTTACTATATTGTCCAATTTCTATTGTACACTCTTGAACCCTTATCCTCGAGTGGCCTCTTGGCCTTGATAAGTGGTGATGCCTATGTAAAAAAAACAAAAAAAAAAAACTGTTACCGACGACTTTCGGAATAGACATCCCAAACTCATGGTAAGAATGGCTATCGGAATGTCAAGAACGGGTGGAGAGAGTATTGATCAACCCCCAGCCGTAAAATATAGCGAGGGGGAAAAAGAAAAGAAAAAAAATTGACGCAGTAGACATGCCGGTTGGAGAGAGAGAGAAAAAAAAAACAAGAAAAACATCCATTTAGTCGTTGAAGCAGTGTTGACTGGTTAATTACCAGCCTCCTCGTTTGAATATAGTTGGTCTCAAAGTTTTTTTTGTTTTGTTTTTTTACATGAGGGGGGGGGGTCACCATTTATCAAGGCCCAGGGGCCACTCGAGGATAAGGGTTAATGGGTATACATTAGTCATTGTGATTTTAGCATAGTGAACATTAGTGGGAATTTTGTAACTTGGATTACTTAGGGGAACAGTTCAATAAGAACTTGTTCACGTTGGACTTGAAGACAATCAGATTGTAGTCAGCTGGAAAGCAAGCAAATGGAATAGAGTTCCACAGGTGAGCAGTTCTAAGAAAGAAGCCCTGTTCATGGAATCTATGTTTAGTTGTAGGCACGGATAAAGAGTGGGCGAAATTATTGATAGTGGTTCTGGCTAGACGAGTGTTTTTTGTGAAAGTCTGGCAAGGGGAAACAATAGATTGAAGTTCTGATGAGCACCTGTCATGAAAATAACGATAAAGCAGGGACAGGCTCGCTACGTCTCTTCTGTGAGAAAGAGGTTGCAGGGAAGAGGAAAGGGCATCCCCCACTAAGCTATGAAGTCTATTTTGAACTCTGTCAAGACAGGATAAGCTGCTTCTAGCAGCTCCTGCACAGATTTGGCAACAGTATTCCATCGTTGGCCGAACTTGGCTTTTATATAGGTAGAGAATTGCATCAGGAGTGAGATATCTACTGGAGCAGTAGAAGGATCCCACCATTTTTCCAGCGATTTTGGCAATGGATTTGATATACATGTTCCATTTCAGACGGGAGTAAAGGTCAAGCCCAGAAGCTTGTCAAAACATGAAGTGTCCCCAAGACAAGAGCCATTCATTTTGATTGATGGCAGCTGGGCAACAGAGCATTGATGATGTAAAGATAGAAGCTTGGTTTTAGATGCATTAAAAGTAACCAGCCACTTTTTTCCCCATTGTACCACATGCTCAAGATCAGAGGAGTGAGAGTCAGAGAGAACGTGGTCATTTACGGTCTTCGAAGTGCTACCATTGATGGCAGTGTCATCAGCATAAATGTCTACGAATGATCTAAGGATGTGGTTTGGAAGATCATTGATGTAGATCAAGAAGAGAGTTGGACCCAAGATGAGGAACTACAATATTAATACTGAGAGCTTCTGATTTCTGCCCATCAACCATTACTCTTAAGAACCTATCACAGAGAAATGATTTAATAGTTGAGAAGACATTTTCAGCTATACCATGACTGGAGATCTTATGAAGTAGACCTTTATGCCATACCTTATCAAACGCCTTTAATATGCCAAGAGCAATTGCCCTAGAGAGGAAGCCTCCATCGAGGGATTCGCCAATCCTATGAGATATAACTGTGAGCTCGTCTGCTGTAGATCTAGCAGAACGGAAACCATATTGCATGTCACTAAGAAGTTTATTTTTGCTGAGAGGGTTGACTACTTCCTTATTTAGCAGAGATTCCAGCAGCTTACTCATGATGCATAGGAGACTTATTGGTCTGTACTGAGAGGGAGATGAGCGATCACCTGAATTCTTAAATGCAGGGCAAACTGATGAGATTTTCCAAGGTGTTGGGAAGCATTTCTCTTTAAGACAACGCTTAAATAACTTTGTAAGTATGGGCGCTAGTTCCGGTTGAAGCCTTTTGAGCACTATAATTGGAATGCCGTCAGGGCCAGTTGCTTTACTGGAATCAAGGTTTTTGATTAGCTTGGCAACATCACGTACAGATATTTTTATATCACATAGCATGTTTTCTGATATACAAGAAAATACTGGTGTTGACGGCCTTGGTTATAAAGGGTAGAATTAGCTGCAAAGTTCTTGGTAAAAAGATTGGCTTTGTCTAATGCTGACGAGATTAACTCGAGAGGTCCATTGATGATAGTTGGGATAGAGCTCACACTTCTGTTGAGGATTCTGTTTGCTATTTGCCAGAACTGATGGGAACCAAGCCACTGCTCAGCTACCTTGGACTTGACGGACTGAGCATACAACTCTCTCGCCTTCTTTATTACATTTTTACAGTCGTTGCTGGCAGTCTTGAAAGCGGTTTTATTCTCAGTACATCTATTACGTTGGAAGCCATGGAAAAAGTGATTTCTGTGCACAATGGCAGCAGCACATTCTGGAAAGAACCACGGCTGGCTGTTAGGTTTTTGCTGGAATTATTTTGAGGGTATGAAACTGTCTATACCTACAGTTAACCATTCCGTCAGGTCTGATACTATAGAGGACACATCCTTTTTAAACATGGCACATAGAGGTAGGTCTGATATAAATGTACGGAAGCTATCCCAGTCAGCCATAGAGTATAGATACATTGTACGATGGAGAGGTCTGTCTGAAGACCTATTACATTTTGTTTTTATCTTAACTGATACAACAGAGTAGCCGGAAGATCCCAGTGGAGACCGAACGGAAAATAAGCACAGCTCAGGGCAAGTTGTGAGAAAGAAGTCTAGGAAACTTGCATACTGATCGTCAGTGTCGGGAGCGCAGGTGGGTTCTT
This sequence comes from Euprymna scolopes, assembly GCF_053919585.1. Lineage (NCBI taxonomy): Eukaryota > Metazoa > Mollusca > Cephalopoda > Sepiida > Sepiolidae > Euprymna > Euprymna scolopes. Next base: position 81,187,661 of record NC_136503.1, on the reverse strand, counting down.
GGACAATCTGAGTGAGGTCATAAGCAATGGAGAAATCGTGGCAGAACCTCCCCTCGTCATCGGTCTTGTTTCAGTGGGTTAACCATTCCACGTTGTGAACATTGAAGTCCCCACAGACGTGGATGTTAGCTGAGGGATACTCACAAGACATTGTCAATTTTCTCAGTTATGCTATTAAAAATAGTAATTCCACTGTTGTGGGAGCGATAGAGTGAAAATATAAACACAGTAGTGTGAGCGAGTGCAACTCGGAAGCACATGTAAGGTAAATTAGGATCTTCTCTAGAGATGTCCTTACCATATGGAAAGTCGTCTTTAATGTAGGCACATACTCCATGCCCATGGCGATCTTGGGGGTCGAATTTAGAGGTTAAGTTAGAGTATCCTTTAATTACGAACTCATCTAGGGAAGAAGTCAGTCCAATGCCAGTTTCGCTTAGGAATAATAAGTCTGGCTTAGTCTCCTGTAATAGAGTTTGAACCTCTGGAAGGTTGGAACATAGACCCCTGATGTTGGAGAAGGAGACATGGTAGTTGGGGTCTGTGTTGTAAGTTGGAGATGTGGGTTTAATCAAGTATTTTTTCTGGAAACCTTTCATGATTGAGATTTGGGATTTGTGGAATAGGTCGACAGATTTGCTTAGAGCAGGGCAGAGGGATGAGGTAAGGGAAAAAGAAAGGAAAATATTTTTATTTTGTAGCACATGATAAGGTAAAGCCGTAACAATTACCCACTTATATGGCATCGAGAGGCCCCACTAGAAGCTACTGCATGGTCCAGAACTCATTCACCAAATGGCAATACAGCAGCCCCAGTACTTTGCACCTGCTGATGAGACAGCCTCCTTAGGGGTTAGACAAAGGTTAGGGTCCCTGACTATAAGGCGGATAATGTCAGCCCAGTTGAAACGTTTACCTCCAGCACCCTTACTAGTGACATAGCCACAAGGATAGACAAAGGAACAGAGTTTCCAACATCTCTGGCAACTGTTCACACAAGATACTGCCAACAGCTTTTTCTTCTCTCTTTGTCAGAAAAATCACTCATTGAAAAAATGAGGACTGAGGGACAAATAAGGACAAGCAAGAGTAACGAGAGCTGCCAATAATGCATCCACAATGCGTTGTCTCCTCTCCATTAAAAAAAAAGGTTCAAAGGACTTATTAATATTTACTTAGCATAAGTCCATAGCTCTAATTCGAAATTAAAGATATTTGAAGATAAATTCCCCTCCCATATTTACAAATGAATTTATATTGTGGATTCAACGTGATACCGTCAGTTATAGTTACCATTTTTTTTCTTTCTTTTCGGGGGGGGGGGGATAGTCTAGATACATTTGCATTTAACGACTGACTGAAATAAATATTATATTAGACAGAAATTAAGTCAAATAAAGAAATCTAATAAAAAGAATTTAGCACCAAAAAAAAATACCGGTGGGGGATTATCACATGTTGAGATATTCTTCCCAAACATGTCGATTGAAAACGAGAACCTTACAAAAGCAGCATTTGGTTTGGCTTCCTTGGTCAGTGAGAAGATAAAACAAAATACAGTAAAAATGGAATGCGTTACTGTAATTGCCGTTTAAAGGTATTAAACTTTTTTCTACTTATCAAAGAGACACCCCCAATGCATTGAAGGTTTCCATTCATCGAACTCATGCGTGTCAGTGCCTATAGCAGTCGGAGGGAGGAAAAGGAAGGTGGCAGGAGGAGGGAGGAAGATTTTATTTATATTTATAGAGAAAATAAAGTAATAATCCTAAACCAAGGACAACTTTTTTTTTTCAGAAATTTTATTTAAGGACTAAAGCGTAATCCTATTTTAATCGAATGAAACAAAACTTCTGTGTATTTATCTTTGATTATTGTTTTTATTAATTACTGCAATAATTTTACTTATCACCGTAATCCCCCAAAAAACAAAACAAAAATAAATAAACCCAAAAAATCACACAAAAAGAAAACACCCCAAAACCAAATGATGAATAATTATATTGCACGTACCCATTATGGAATAAAGTTTTCATACAAAAAAATCATTTAATTTGATTGTATTTTTTTTTTCAGAGGAAAATCAAATTTTAATGAGATCGATCGTGTCGCTGCCATCTTGCCTATTTCGCAGACAAGGAAGGGGGTACCTTTAAACGAAAAAGTGATTAACAAAGCACAGAATAAAAAAGGGATTAAAAAAAGACATAGACACTCTGAAAAAGAAGTGAAAAAAACTAAAATATTTATCTAGGTATTTTTTCTGTTTCAAAATGATCTTGTCAAATTTTGACAAACTTTAAGCAGTGATTGGAGTTATCGCCCTTGGCGTCCACGAAATAGGCAAGATAGCTGGGACTTGAGTGATGTCATTAACATTTGATTTTCCTCTGTAAAAAAAAAGAAATACTTCATAAAATTAAGTGATATTTTTGCATGAAAACTCTATTCCATAATGAGTATGTACAATATAATTTTTTTTTTACAATATTTTCATTTTTGAAGATCTTAATTGAATGAAACAAGTACCTTTTTCGTTATGATACTTAAATGAATTCTTGTGATGCTTCTATATTAAACAAACAAAATCAAATTAAGTAAAACAAATGATAGCTACATAATTGTCATATCGCAAATAGTAACATCTCCATCTTTTCTTTCTGCTGCTACATCTGCAGCTCACCCCGAAACACATAGTCGTCTGACCATTTTTTTTGTTTAAAGTTTAGATTGCATCTTGTTTCAAAAGTTTCTCTCACACTGACTCGTGCTTCCAAGTCCTCTGGTCACGGTCCATGTGATTCCTTTTTTTTTTTTCTGCTTTTCTTTTCCTTTTCTTCCTCTGTTGTGACCTCACCTCCTGCCACAGCTTGGTCATTTACATTTGTGAGATGCCAACTGCCGCTGCTGCACAAGCACAAGCAGATCTGTTACAGCTGAAACTTGGTGTACAAGTCCTGCTGTGATGAATATGTGTATATGCAGGTTCCTTCTCACAAGAATATGATTGGCAGGTTAAGCCATAAATACGAACTAGTAGAGCAGCTTGGGGAGATTTTGAAAGGTACGTTGAAAGCCTTAAACTCAAGCATATTACTAACTACAACTACCTGTTAAGTAAGGTATATTTACTAGATTATTGCTCAAAAATTGTAGCTAAGACCACTCACCTCCCATAATCTTGAACCCGTGGGGGGGGGGGGCATAGGCCATCTACAACTTTGTAGGTGTTTTTGTAGCGAGTTCTTTTTTCGGGGTGAGGGTGCTGGCCCCACGCTCAACCTTCCCAGAATGTACATACAGCACCTAGCCTTCCCAAATGGTCATCCATCTGGTACAGGCCAGGCTCAACATTGCTTAACTTTGGTGATCTGGCGAGAACCAGTGTGTCAACGTGATTGTGTCGTACAAGACCATTCATCTACTTCAAACAAATATATCCCTTTCACAGGACATATCAGTAGCAAATGTGGTTGGATTGCAGAAATGCTGGTGAATTTTATCAACAAATCCATGGGTGGCATTGTGTTTCAGCGTTAAAAAAATATATATTGATTTTGTTTCGTAACATGAAAGCAAATCTTTATGTTTTTGTTACCTATTAATTGGATTATTCAAACTACTGTTCTTATCGTGAGTGTTATTTCCACAATATTTCAGTCTCCGACCTTCTCTAAGTGTGTCTTGCCGAATTCTGGGAATCTCCACGGAATTTCGAACAGAACCCTTTATTGAAGGTAGCATACTTTCATTCTGTCAACCATAACTGGGTAGAAGTTCTTAGTAATTTACAATTGTACTGCACTGAGGATTTAAGCTTCAACCTCCAGAAGAGTGTAACTTACAACTGAATTTTACCCAGTAAACGACAGGTCTAAATAATCCAGTTAATACGAATTATCAATCCTAGTTTCAAAAATTTAGAAACCTTTTTGTCTTTTGTTTTGTGTTTATCATTGCAGGCAATCTTTATTTCAACTGAACACACCCAATGTGAAAAATTCCAATCCAAAGGCAGAATTCATGATTGACGTCAGATCCAATCTTTGTGAACCAGAAATGAAAGTGAATTTTTGTAAGTTTTGTTTTATTCCATTACTAGCTGGGATACTCATCTCAGGACAGATCTGTACTACTACTACTACTAATAATAATAATAATAATAACTAGCGGGACCTGTGGAAATTCCACAGGGGACTCATTTATATGTAATATATCGATGTTGGCATTCTGTAGATGTTCAGTGTAAATGGAGACGCTCTGATATTATTGTAGCTTTTATGTTCAAACTGCAAAAGTATTTATCTAAAGCTAGCACAAACGCCTATCAAAACCTGGTCGTAAAGTACGCTTAAAAATTTTAATTCTTGCAAATTTCATATATATTATTATAGATTTAATGTTCTATTGATTTTTATAATATATAAAGTTGCGATTTCAAAAATAAAAAAAATATATCCATATGACTTTGGTGCATTATCTTGAATCGCAACTGAAATAAAAACTTATAAATATATATATATATATATATATATACTAGCTGTTCCCTGCCACGCGTTGCAGTGGCTCAATTTGGTGTAATGGAAAAATTTAATAAAAGAGAAAATACATGTTTCTTATATTAGTACAGCAATCCACTGCAAAAAGTAAAAAAGAAGGCGAAACTGAAAAAAATGGTACTCTTGCAGAATTTGATCTGGATCCTCGAGAGTTTCTGTCAATCATTCATGTTTTGGACTTGACCAACAATCAGTGGATGAAGCCGAATGTAGCAAAAATGTTGAAACGCTAAATGGTTTTCTTTTTTGTTGTTTTAAAAAATGTGATTTAGTAATTAATATTTGGTTGATGGTGGAGGGAGGGGGGGGGTTACTATACACAGATTCGAAAAAGTCGTCCAAAAACAAATAAATGAAAGCAAAGGTAAGGTAATTTACGTTTCTACCTAATTGGATAATTGTTTAGTGTTTTTATGTAATATAAAATGTTTAATTGGCTCAAAAAACAGAAATGGTCGCGAATTCTGTTGAATACGTTAAGTTTGGGAAAGTAAGTTGAAAACTAAAAACTATACAAAACAGTGTCTGAAACTCACCGAACATATGTTACCATGACATAGGCTGGCATAATGGATAGGTTTCTGACAGTATTTTGTATAGTTTTTTTAGTTTTAACTCACTTTCTCTAACTTAAAGTAATCAACAGTGTCCACCACCATTTGTAGCTTTCAAATACACCAATAAACACTGTTTTTCGAGCCGACTAAACGTTACATTAAATGAAAAGGGTTTATATTACTAAACACAGATACAAAGAAGTTGTCAAAAAATAAATATATAACAAATAAATGTTATCAAAGGCAAGAAAAGTAAGTTTTCTACCTAACTGGATAAGATTTTAGTGTTTTTATGTAATGTATAATCGGTTCAAAAACATTCAATGTTTATCGGTATATCTGAAAAGTACAAATGGCGGCAGACTGTATCGAACACGTTAAGTTTGGGGAAATTTTGGGAAAATGAGTTTAAACTAAAAATACTGTTAGGAACTCACTCAATATATGTTACCATGATGTAGGCTGGCATATAATCGGTGGTTTTAAACTTTTGCTCGATACAGGTGACGACTTTTAAAAATCCCTTTTAGTGATTACCTGGTGTGAGGATATTTGTACAACTAAACGGCAAATCTGCTCAAAAAAATCCGGTATTATTTTATTTTAAGGCCCGTTTCACGTTCATATATAACGAAATATTTTATTGTAGATTTCAGTGTGCTAAAAACGAATCTGCAAACCGTTTACGTAGCAAAAAAAAAGTTTTCATGACATTCATGAAATTACTTTTTCGAAAAGTGGGTGATCACTTTTCAATGTAAATTTAACTTAGAATGAGCACCCACTTTCTGGCCACCTGAGAGAGGGGCATTTTTCTGTTTCTTGGCTAAAAAGTTTTTTGTTTGATTTCTTTTGCATGGTAATAACCCATGAACTCTGGGACTATTTTCCATTTAACAGCCGTAGCCTTCGTTTACGCTATGCGTAAGCATAAACGAAAGCTGTTTAACCAATAAACATGGGAAAAAATCCCCCCTTTCTCAGCTGGCTAGAAAGTGGATGCTCATTTTAAGTTAAATTTACATGGAAAAGTGATCGCCACTTTTTCGAAAAAGTAATTTCTTCATATCATAAAAACTATTTTTTTGCGACGGAAACGGTTTGCAGATTCGTTTTTAGCACACCAAAATCTACAAAAAAAATTTTGTTATTTACAAACGTGAGACGCACAGCCCTTAATGGAAAATTATATCAAAAATCCGGGGGAAAATAGTTTTCAATAAAAACAGCAAATGAATTCGATAGAAAAAAAATGGATGCTATTTTTTTTTTCTTTCTGTGTGTTTCTTGGCTAAAAAGTCTTTTTGTTTGATTTCTTTTGCATGGTATTAACCCCTGAACTCTGGGACTATTTTCCATTTCACAGACGTAGCCTTTGTTTATGCTATGCGTGAGCATAAACGAAAACTGTTAAATATGCATTCGCGTACCAAACTGCCTTGTCAAAAAAACCTTTAAGCCAATAAACACGAAAATAAATGCCCCTTCCTCAGTTGGCCAGAAAGTGGGTGCTCATTTTAAGTTAAATTTAGATGGAAAAGTGATCACCCACTTTTCGGAAAAAAAAAATTTCTTCAGATCATGAAAACTATTTTGATACTCCTTGGGCGTTGAGTTCCATGGCGACCCGCATACTCCTTGGGCGTTGAGTTCCATGGCGACCCGCAGAATTATTTAATGGTCGTTTCCTTAGTACCCCCCTAGTCAAGGCTAACGCATGCGCACGTAACATTTTTTATTTATTTACTTACGTGGTGGAGTTTCTATACTGATAGGTTTTTTGAAATTTTTTCACTGGATTATTATTGATTGAACACTAACCAGATTGTGAAAAAAAATTGAAAAAAAAAAAAATCATTTCAACATTTGAAAGGGATACTCACTTTTTAGTTACCACATTCTGGTAAATCGGTCACTTTTTATTTATTTATTTATTTTTTTTTTTTGTAAATACGGAAGTGTCTTCGGGAGATATAAAATGGTCGCATGTTGACGAAGCAATGTATCGGGAGGCGTACGGGATTAAAAATTATTGGTAAATTTTTAGATTAGGTCCACCTCCTCAATTTTCTTTTAAATGACGACTTGAAATGGTTTTCGACTGAATACGAAAATTGCATCGAAATTTTGCAGAAATAAGTAGTTATCAAGATATAAAAAGTTGTATTATGCATTGTAATCTTTGGCGGCCATCTTTTTTACGTGTGTTTATTTGTTTATGGCGCGTGTGCACGTAAAAAGATGGCCGCCGAAGAATACAATGCATAATACAACTATTTATTTCCGCAAAATTTCAATGCAATTTGCGTGTTCAGCATACTCGGAAACCTATAAATGTCGTCATTGAAACGAAAATTGTGGAGGTGGACCTAATCTAAAAAAATACCAAATTATTAAACATTTCTCCAGCATGTTAGTGAAATTTATAATACTTTAAAAAAATTAAAAAGAAACAAAACAAAAGTTTTGAAAAAAAACTCACCTTTCACAAAAACAATTTTAAAAAAAAAACCACAAACTGACTAAATAAGTAAAAAAAAAAAAAAATAATTAAAAATCTCGAAACTTTATTTTCATGAAAACAATAAAAAAAGTCCTGTTCTCTCTATTTTTTTTTCTTTGAGAAACAAATATATTTCTGACTTACAAATGCGGTAGAGACTCATTATTTTTACTTTCTATGGTTTTGATATACCGCGTTTTTATTGCTTACAAAATGGGTGACTGATTTATCAGAATGTTGTAACTAAAAAGTGAGCACCACTTTCAAATGTCGAAATAATGATTTCTTTTTTACATTTTTTTTTTTTTTTTAATAATCTGTTTAATTAGTGTCCAATCAATAATAATCCAGTGAAAAAAAATTCCAAAAACCTATAAGTATAGAAATTAAGCATGGCAGTATACAACAACGTCGCCTTTCGCACTTCTTTTACAAACATTTTTTAAAAAAAGTAACTAAACCATTTATTGATAATTTGTCACGTGTACAAACATTTATTTATTTACGTAGGCTTAACTCCTTTCATGAATAAGAAAAGTTTTACTCTTTAAGAATAATAAAAGGAAAAAGTTACTGAACATTTATAAAAGGACTTCTTTTCATGAAGGCCAGAGGAATAGTTGGCCGAAAATTCGTGAAACAACAACTAATAAAGATGAGAATAATAGTCCGCAATAAATAAAAGTGTGCTAATGCAGAGAGCGATCCGCGCTATTTTTTAAATCATATTTCCACGTTTAATTAACGTTTTACGATATTTTTTTATTTTTTATTTATTCAATTGTAAGGTTAAAGTACAGAATAGGTACAAAACATCCTTACCTCCCCATGTTAAGAATGACTTTTTAAATAATAACATTATTTCAGCACGGATCACTCTCTGCATGAGTAATCTTATATAGAAAAACAAAAAAAAAAAAATCAAAAGCAAGCAACAAACTTTTTTTTTTTTTGGGCCTTATATAATAAAGAAAAGATGTGTAAATTAAAAAATTTGGAAGATAAACAAATGAAATATGTTTTTTTTTTTTTTGTTTTTTTTTTTTACTTATCGAGTTAACAGAAAATGAAACCTTTCGTCAATTCGTGACTGTGAAATGAATCGAACCGGAAGTTCAGTTTTATCAACAGAACAGATTCGCAGAAACGATTAAATAAATATATTTATTTTATTTAATATTTTAATTTTAATTAGGTAAATTTATTTTAATAACATAAAAACATACCTCGACTCTAAAAATGGGTTGTCTGAAAATTTCAAATAAATTGGTAACGTATAAACATGGTTTTATTTGTTTAGAACGAACCAACTTTACATTTTTATATATATAGATAAATATATATATATATATATATATATATATATATATATATAACTTGAGTTCCTTTAGCCATAATCGAAACTAAAACCAAAACTTATGAAGAATTATTGATAAAATTATTTATAAAAAACATAGATTACTGGAGTGCCATCAGTTATAATCGAAACTGAAACCAAAACTTATGAAGAATTCTTGGTAAATTTATTTATGACAAGAAATGGAAGTACATAACAATTAAACGACTCGGATGTAAGTGTGACACAGAAAATAACACACATGCTATTGTATTAATATAATAATAATAAAAATCCTATGCTTGCCTTCTTTCATCTATTTGTATAATTTACTTTTAATGATATTTTCTTTTGAAGTATAACCTTCCTAATAAAGTTTAATTATATTAAGCAAAAACTGTCTCTCTTTCTGTTCAGTAAAAATTAGAATTAACATCACATTTAGTAATAGCTTTAATAATAAAGTATGGGTACCTCAGTTTGTTCAAACTGCCAGGAACTGAAACATGTAGAGGAGAGCAACACACTGTGGAGGAGGAAAAAATGAAGAGACAAGATGAAGAAGAAGAGAGCGAAATGAACAACCTCATCCTCCCCCTACCCTGTGAACACTCTTCCATCACAGACGAGGCCTTCAAAGCCATGCTATTCATGAACATTAATAAACAAGAGAAGCAAATAACAGAACCCAATACTCAGACACAAGTGGGAGCCGACGATGACATCAGTGTTCTGTACTGAGTCTGTTGCTTTTCATTTGTATCTCGGAAGTATTGTCCACATAGTTTTAAATGAGTTGTTCAGAAGAAACGCTGTGTGCTGATGTTTGTTGTTCATTTTCAATGAATTGGATGGTCATTTTTAACATTTGTTTCCCCAATATCTTTCTAGCTAGAATTCTTTCTAGAAAGACATTAGGTGCTTACGAAAGGAATCATGTGAAGGGTGCTAATATCCTGAAATGGAAGTGTTTCTGTTGAATGAACTTGATTCAAACTTGGCATAAGCAGGTTGGCAGTCTGTGTCATTAATCACTTAGCCACCATCACCTCCTGTATTTTGATGATTTAGTACTTGTATTTCTTTGTAATATCATTCGACATCTGCATTTCTACTACATTTTGTCTAGGGAGGTAAACTTTAACCCCTTGTTTCAATTCCATCAACTACACTGGGTCTATTTCCATTTGCCGCTAGGTTATCCTGACATGTACTCTATGTAACTCTTGCCAAAATTTATACTAGTTAACTGGCATAGGGTCCCAATATATAACAATGACAATACATGTATAACTGATTCGTCCTTAGGATACCTTTATTCTTTAAGGATATCCACCGACCTAACGTGTTGGTTCTGATGAGATTTCTCATTGCAGTTGCCTCACCAAAAGCACTAGTTCCCATCAGCTGACTGGGCATCTGGCCTATAAAAATCTTACCTCAAGTAAGGAAATAACGGTTAAATTTAATAAAGTTGTGTCATTTTTGTCTCCACTTTCTGTTTAGCGGAGGTTATATCGGTGTATATCAAGGAAAAGTACCTTTTGATTAATAATTGAAAATATAACAATGTTAATTGGTCTTTTTCTTCAGATTTTTTGCTAAAATGAAATATTTTAAATGTTTATTTTATATTACCAATAATCTATTGAATTAGGATTGAGAATTCTTTTTTTTAATGCAATTTTAATTGTTTTTTTTCTCGAGATTTTTTTGCTAAATTAAAATAGTTGTTAATGGTATATTATAAATACCTTATATAATTTATATTTTATGGAAACCTTTAAACTTTATTATATAAAACCATTCTGAAAAAATATCTAAGTAAAGACTTGCAAATACATTTTGATTATAACAAGTTTTATTAAAAGTAAAACAATTCGGAAAAAGAAGCATTTGAAAGTAAAGACTTTTTATGCAAACTTTTTAAATTAAACTGGAATTACGTAAATATTAATCAGAAGGTACTATTTCGTTTCGCTAAACAGCTGAATTCAAATGACGTAAGTTTTTTGTTTTTTTTTATTGAACCAAAATGATTTCTAAAGAAAATTGGTTGCATTTCAGACTATGTAATTTGAATATTGGAGGGTCTGGTGAGATTGTTGAGTTTCTTCAGAGATGTATTGAGCTGTATTGTGTCTAAGAAACTCTTGAGAGGTAAAATAGCTAGAATGATTGTGGGAAAGAAAGCACTACGCTGTATTGGATTGAAAATGAATAGGGAACAGGTGCAGTTGGTATTTTCACTGCAGAAAAAAATGAGTAAAGTGATGGAAGTTAATTGTGCAAATGAATAAATCATACTGATGAAGTTGATAAGAAATTTTCCCCACTATATTTGTTTATGCACCATATTGTGGCTTCAGTGAAAATGTGAAAAAGGGATTAGCACTTGTACATTTAGATTAGGAAAACAATTTTTTTTGTTTTCATTTTTGGAGAAATTCAAGAAGATTTTAAAATTTATAACTTTTCATAATTATTTTGAGTTACTTTTCTGAATTTTTAGATGGGGATTCGTTCTTTGAATTATTTTGATTCCTTGTACTACTGTTCTCATCTTGAATGTTATTTTTGCAATGTTTCGGTCAATGTAACCTTCGACCTTCTTCAGGTGTTTCTCTCAAATTCAGGAATTTGGATGGAATTTCAAATGGAGTCCTTTATTTACTTCATGGGAGTAACATGCTATTGTTCCGTCAGTCATGACTTGATAGATGTTCTAAGTAATTCACAATTGTATTTTTTTGGTTGCTCACACTGAGAATTGAACCTTTGACCTTCAGGAGAATATTACTTTTACAATTGATTTTCCAAGTTCTTTAACTACTGAACCACAGGTTCTTACAAACTGTTCTAGTACGGATTTTGGAAGCTGTAAACCTATTTTATTTCTAGTAGTAAATAGCACTATTTATTACTAATTATTATTATTGTATATTACTGTGTGTGTGTGTGTGTGTGTGTATATAATAATATATATATATATATATATATATATATATATATATATTATTGTTTACCTATTACGATATATATTATATATTATTTATAGTACCTACATTGTATTAAATTCTATACTAGGTCATTGATTGTCCCCCAGCATATGTGCTGCTTCTTTGAGTCTTTTTACTCTCCATCATTCTTCTCTGTCTATAATTTTTACTTCGTCCAATAATGGGAGATGGTTTTCCTTTTTCCTCCAGATATGGTCAGCCATACCCCACTTTTCACTCTCTCCATGTATTATGGCTTTTCGATGTTCTTCTAACCATACTTTTAGTGGATGACATGTCTCGCCTTTGTATAGTTTTACATGGAATTTCATATACACAGTTCTTAGTCATGATTTTTTTCTGTAAGGAGCTGTTTCTGATGAGTTGAATTGCTTCTGAATACTGTCCTGATGTCATATGGTGTTCTTTGATGTCTGGTCTAAATTTCTTGGTGTTGATGTAATGCTCTCTGGATAATTGTTTCAGTGGAGGATTTCTCTTATACTGTTCATCTCTTGATATGCATTGCTGTTACTACATATTGCTTTTGCTCATTGTTGTATGCAATGGACAGTTCCTTTCTTTGCATTATATGGATGGTGGTAGTTGAAATTTAGGTATTGTCCAGTGAAAGCTGGCTTTCGGTATACAGATGATATAAACCCCTGTCCAGTGCGTGTTATCAGCACATATAGTAATTATAATTTGTTATTATGTTCTTTTTCCATCATAGGTGGACAGAAAGAGTTCACCACATGGTCTAGTAATGTTTGAACATCTTCCTGGTGGAGGCAAAGTATTAATATGTCATTCATATATCACAAGTCGGAGATTATATTGACCAAAATGTGAAAATGACACTAAAGATGAGAACAGTAGTCCGAAGATTCCAAATAATATGTATTTTGAATTACTACAAAAGTTTAATTTTGTAAAATTCCGTTGATTTTTAAAAGGTCATACATTTTCATGTAATGACCACTTTTATGCATTAGAGAATTCTCTTTTCTTAGACTTCATTAAAAAGTAAAAAAAAAAAGCCATACATTTTCAAAAGTGGTTTAAGTTTTTTTTTAAACTGTACATTTTCATATAAATATAGAAAATCCCTGTTATAATTTATTCTTAAGTTCTAATTATTTTATGTATGCTAAAAGATTTATTTCAATTCAGTAAATGTTCAGATAATGTTTTATTTTGTGTTATTGTTAATTTTGTGTTTGTTTTGCTTTTACCAATACGTTATTTGAATTGTCTCACCTTGGAATTTTTCAAAAATAAAAACAAAAATATTGGCCTTCAAACCTAAACTGCACAAGTGTCAAAAAGTTTTATGACAGGCTTATTGCAGCAAACCAGTAAGGTTGAGGAGAAGGAAGTATTTGCTGTGGCAGGAGATTTTAATGGTGATGTTAGAAAGACCTATGGTTATTTTGAGGGTTGACATGGAGGAAATAGATATGGTGATAGGAATACAGAAAGAGGAAGTATTTTAGAATTTGGTTTTCAATGAACATGTTGTTTAAAACACACTTTTTAAGGGAAAAAAAGAAAAGCAATCTCATTATATATGAATTTGGTATGGCAAAGCCTCAAGTAGATTATATGCTGGTTAGGAGAAAAAAAGACAAATCTTTGTGAAAATGGTGAAAAGATTGTATTACAGCACAAACTGGTTAATTGCATTTACCTTGCGGGAGTAGCATGCTCTTGTTCCATCAGCCATGACTGGATAGAGGTCCTAAGTAATTCGCAATTGTATTTTTCAGTCACCCACATTGAGAATTGAACCTTAAACCTTCAGGAGAATGTCAATTTTACAATTGATTTTTCCATTACAGGTCCTTATGGTTCAATTCTCAGTGTGGGCAACCAAAAAATACAGTTCGGAATTACTTAGGATCTCTATCCAGTCATGGTTGACGGAACGAGAGCATGCCACCCCCGTGCAGTAAATAAAGGGTTCCATTTGAAATTTCGTCTTCCCAAGTTTGACAAAATACACCTGAAGAAGGTCAGAGGTTACATCGACCGAAACGTGAAAAATGACACTCAAAATGAGAACAGTAATTCGAAGAATCCAAATAATATGAATAACCAATCCTATAAAATTCAATAAAATAAAAATATAAAATTACTTGACTTTCTTTTGGGGCTGCCCCAAACTCTCCTTTATTCTATGAAAAAAAATTTTTTAAAATAAAGATCTGTATGATGTATGTGACCATGACGGAAAGAAAATATCTTTCATCAAAATCATATAAATTGATCAAATAGTTTTATTTTTATAAAGAAAATCATTTTTAAGCAAATTTGAGTTGATTTTTTTTAATGCCTTATTCATGTTAAGAATGGCTTTCTAAAATTTCAATTTGGAGTTATCTCCCTTACTATTTTAGATTGATATCATCGCTTATAGTTTTGCCATAAAATTTGATTTTCTTGTTTAAAAATAAAATTACTCGATCAAACGTGATTTTTGATGCATGATATTTTCTTTCTGTCATAGGTATTCTGAACAAGCATCTTTAGATAGTCTAAAGAAATACAGTCGAAGGGGGATAACTTTGATTCTTTTAGTAAGAGTTAGTATTTATTAATTTTGTAGAGATATCTTCAATGCAAGGTCAATATAACTACTAATACTAATGATTTTCTTTTTTCTCTTTTAAAATACCAGTGGACGGTTCATGTGTCCTTTATAAGACGAAAAATCTAAATGCTGTGGATATCTTCAGCCATTTGTCAAACTTGTGTGAAGTGAAAGACGTTAAAGAAGAAGTGACAGTTGTGTTAACCAAATCGGCAAAGAAAAGGCGAAAATAACGTTGATGATTTTTGTTTTGTTTGTTAGTGTCTTTTCATCATAATCACAAGAAACAACTTTTGAATAAGTTTTGCTTCTTGCAGAAAAATGTTGCAAAATAGTTGGTTTTCTTGTAACAAAATTTTGTAAATAAATTTTTTTTTTCGTAACAAAAATTGACTTTTTGTGTTTTTTACATTATACAAAAAATGCAGAAACAAAAATTAACTTTTTGTGAATTTTGTATTTTTTTTTTTTTTGACCGACAAAATTCATCCATTTGCTTTTAATAATTGATTATTTTTTTATGCCAGCATTCTTGTTATCATTGCCGACTCTCTAAAGAAACTTCTTGCCATGTGGAAGGAAAATATTGAATCTAAAGACTTAATGAAAGTTCTTCACTGTATACATGGTAGTGTTGGGACGATTAATCTGAATCAGGAATCAAAAAAATCAGAACTTTCTGGCGTATCAGAATCGGAAAAATGTGTGTTTATTTTCCAAAGCCAAAAACGATACTTTTTATTGATTCGTTTTTTTTTTTTTTTTTTTTTTGTCTTTATTGAAAACTTAATTTTCTACGGTTTTTAATAATGATAAATGGTAAATATTTATTGATGTTAAGCCATCAGTAAAACTAAAATCTATAGATTGATAGATTATGCTCAACAAGAGTATTTTTACATTTGCAAAAATATATGCACATAATACATTGATTTTGCGGTAATCCCTGCCCCCTCAATAAAAAAAAAAAAAACAACTATATATTTAGAAATTTAAAATAATCGGGATTAGTAATTGTATCTGAATTGGAAATGGGGAAAAAATAAATAATTGCATCAGAATCGGTAAAAATATTGGAATTGTTCCATCACTAATACATGGTTTGAATGAATGACAGAGATCTGGTAGATGCGCTTGTGGAGTCTGCTAAAAGAGTTGGTAATAATTCCATCCACTGTTCTTTGCGATTGCACTGGGTTCACAATGGGTAGATTAGTGGATGATGCTGGGTTTGTGTGTTTGTGCTGTAAAAATCCTACCTCTGTCCCTGATCGAACTAACTTTGCAATTGGTGACATTTTTATATGTTATCTCTACCCTCTGCTATCTTGGAGACATGATAGGCAGCAATCGAGGGTGTATACATGCTATCACACCCAAGGTACAATCAATGTGAAAAAAGCTTCAGAAAGCACATTCCATTCAACAAAGTCATACTCCTGAAGTCCCATGAACAGGTCTTTGGTGATTTAGGAGTTATGCTTCATGCCACCAAAACTTGGCTATCACTGTTCATAATACGAACATGCTTGTGAGAAATGACAATGCCATGGTCAGATGGATCTGCTCTTCAAAAATTATGAACAAGAGTTTCATGACAGATCTGGAAGAACATCTTGGCATCCCCTCTTTGAAAGTTATCCTGAGGCAGAGAAGATTAAGATGGTTGGACATGTAAAGAGAATAGATGACAACCTTTGAAAACATAGTATGCTGTCCTTTGATGTAATAGCCAAATACAGCAGCTGGCCAAAGAAGCAATGGTTGGACAGCATAAAGATCGGCCATACGTTCTAAACATCACAGAGCATCTGATTAATGATCACAATGCCTAAAGAGAAGTCATTAACACCAACAGTAACACAACATAAAGGTGTCCAACCTCAGCAGCTGGGAAGAGAAAATGTCAAACCGTGCAGTAGTAGTATTGAAGCATATACAACTCACCAATTTCCCTGGCATTCCATGGCTATAAAATTAAAATATTTTAAATGTCTATTTACTAGTGGAGCAGCCATCATGCAGATCGATAAAGTAAAAAAAAAAAAAAAATAGCGCAATAGAATCGTGTTATTTTTGTGCAATGACAAGATTTCACTTATGCAAATGAGCATTGTTTTGCATGTGCAAATTCTTGTTGAAATATATAGAGAGTATAAAACTTTTCTTCCAAGGAAAGATGGTAAAACTGATGTAACAAGAAAAAAAAAAAAATTGTTGGGCAATTCAAACATTTGTAACTTGGGTGCATGCTCCACTTCAAAGAAGTGCACAAATCAAAAGGCCACGACCACCCTGTGGAGGCAGAGAGGGATCACAGCTCTCATGTGGATCTATAAGGTAAAAAGTGAATGCTGTATCGTATATTGTTCATCGGGGATTAAACACAGAGCATTCCACTTATGAGCTAGAATCTTTTTATTTTTATGCAATGATAAGAGTTCACTTCTGCAAAGGAGCATTGTTTTGCATGGGTGAATTCTTGTTGAAATAAAGAGTAAAAACTATCCTCCCAAGAAAGTAAAGTTTCCGTGATTATTTGGGATTACGTCGAGTGTTCAGTGAGAGTTAAATTTGTATCGTTTGTGTCAGGTTACTCAATTAAGAAGATTTTTATTTTGGAGAATTGTTAATTACAATTCAAGAGTCATATTTTTTTCTTTTTTTAGAGTTAGTGTTGTGTTTTGGCAAATACTCTTATGGAAATTGCCTCAAACAAGGCATGACGCCATTTGATGTAACAAGATTAAAAAAAATATAACTTCAAGGTTAAAAATTAACCAACAACAAATATTAGATGAACATATTCTGACCCAAAAAACAGTAATGAAAATGAGATTTAAAAAAAAAAACTAATAATAACAAATATTCTTTCAAACTCCTTCTTGCCAACTTCTGACTTCAACTGTAATCTTCAGTGTCTTTTCTCTCTGTCTATCTTTATTAGCTGTTCAAAAAAATAAAAAACATTTTGTGCTTTCCAATTTGTCCTTTTTACAGCCATCATTATCCACATATGCAAATTAAGCCGTCTGTAGACGAAAGTTTTTCTTTTCTCTTTCCTCCCTTGATTCTGTCACCTGACAGGATAGACAGGGGTGCTATCGCTTGTGTAAGTCACGTTTTGCATTACTTTTGCCACATTAACACAATTTGAGAAATGGACTTTTTTATTTATATATTATTTGTTTGCACGTTTTAAACTTTCACAACTATAGTAATATTGTATCCAACGATGTATCCAATATTGGCATAATAATTTATGATGATTTGAATTTTTTTTTTAATTTTGTGGTAATTAACTTTAACCAAAAAATGAATTTCACATACGAATTATGCAAAAAGCCATCAAAAATTTCTGGGAGTTAGAGTTACTGTTTTGTTTTCATCCACGAAGATTGCACATGTTATGTTTTCATTAACGTATGATTGCTCAGTTCGTTCTCA
This sequence comes from Euprymna scolopes, assembly GCF_053919585.1. Classification (NCBI taxonomy): domain Eukaryota; kingdom Metazoa; phylum Mollusca; class Cephalopoda; order Sepiida; family Sepiolidae; genus Euprymna; species Euprymna scolopes. The sequence goes on along the minus strand of NC_136503.1, from coordinate 81,169,667 downwards.
CTCATGAGCAATCAAGTAACCAAATAGAATATAAAGGGTGCTTCTACACTATCAGAATGAAATTTTGTAGTCGATAAATAGTTTTCAGATAAAAAACAACGGTTTCTACTGATTTTTTTTTTTTTGTCAATTATAATAAATTACAATGGTAGCTTCCAAATTATGCAGTCAAAATTACCTGAATATTACTGAATTATTAAAAAAAAACAACTTTAATCATGTTAGTAGTTGAAAAATTACCTCCCTTTTGAATTCTCCTTTGTCTTACGATCGTTTTTATCAAATTCTATTTTTTATTTTCTTTAATAAATAATTTTCTACCTTATCGATTTTCGTCATTTTTGGATATAATTATCTTAAAAATATGTAGATACCATTGTTTTTATGTGATACATAGCTAATATAACATACTGACCCGTTGGGTCAGTATGTTATATTAGCTATGGAATTCATGTATGAGCGTGACACTTGTGATGTAAAGAAAATAGAGGGTTTTTTTGAGATAACAGAAACATTTCTATGAAAGTATATTAAAATGAAAAATCACTCAAACATGAAAAAAAAATCCTCCCTATTCGTGTAAAGTTACCTATTTTTCTGAATAATCGCTCAAAAATCGAAAATTAAACATGATTTTCCTATGAATCGAACGCCGATGAAAGTCATTTAGCAGCAAAAACGCACATGAACCTACCAATGAGAAATATAAGAATGAAAAACCCATATTCGAAACCTTCAACCAAGTTATAGAAACTTAAAATCTAAAAAAAAATAATTAATAAAACCTGAAGCAAAAAATAAAACCTAAATAAATAAAATAAAATAAAACTAATATTGAAACAGATTAGTAAATGTGTCAACAAATTCACCGTTCTCATACAACTATTTTGTATCTAGAAATGTAAACAAAAAATAAAAAAAGAAGGAAGGAAAAGGGATGGATAGAGAGTAGTAGTAGTAGTAGTAGTAGTAGTAGTAGTCTTAGCTTTACTACAATTGTTCTTATGTTTGTCAATGGGTTAAAGTTGTTTAGTTGTAAGAAAATAGCAACAGTATAGTTGTAATAAAGAATAGTTGCAAAACACCCCCACTCTTCCCATGTTAAATAATAATTTCGAAATAATAACTTTAATATCTCAGTGCGCAGGTCAAAATCTGCAAAAGAAGCGATTTGTGTTTATTTGTTTATGTTGTTATGGGTTAATGTTTATGCGCGCATGCGCAACCGGATGTCATAAACTGGAAAGTGGGTTACATCACTCGTTACAAGGTCATTTGAGTTTTATAATTATATAGATTCAGTATTACAATTTCCGAAATTTCATCCTAATAGTGTAGAAGTGCCGAATAAAGTATTTTTATGCATACATATTTACTACATCGATGCTTCATTCGTCGTCACCATATTTCATGTGTAGCTGTGATCATCTAAGTTTGTTGATTGTCTCGTCCTTCTAAATTAGGCAAAATAAACTATGCATGCATGAAAATGTAAGGAGACTTTGCTGAGTTTTAAAGGTTTTATAAGAGAGAGAAAGAGACTACTTAGCTAAAATTAATTCCTTAATTTATTTTTCTGACTTGGAAATTGAAAGATGCAGATGAATATAGTTATAAAATAATTAGAGTGATGATGATGATGATGATGATGATGGTGACAAGGTTTATTTGGGATATTCCACTTTCCTTTTTTAGGGGTGCACAGCAGGATAACGTCCAAAGCGAATACAGGTAATAATATATAGATAATAATAATAGTGGTGATAATAATAATAATAATAATATAATTAAATAATAATAATAAATCATCCCAAGGTTGTATATTACCTGATTTGAAATGTGGATGAGCTCCCACTCTCCTATAAAGTAATTCAAAATACATACTCAAATCTTTAGCCTCTGAAAATCTAATCATACTCCTGGCCTTCTCGTGTGGTTTAGTCTCTAGGCCCGGCAGACTTGTGTTACTGATGGCAGCGGGTGCATCAGGTGAATAACTGGTGCCTTAAAACCAATATCTCTGTGTAGGTGGTGCTTGACAGTTTGGTAAAACTAACCATCTAGGAGAAAGAAAACTCTGATTTCACACCACTAGAGATGGTGTCTTGAAAAAACAAAACACCAATGGTTGTGTAACCTAAAATTTTCTAAACTTTGTTTGAATGAAATGGCAAACCAAAGTTTGGAGAATAATGGCATTAATCGGACTGGAAGCGAAAGTGAAGGACGCAAGCCTGGCAGGTGTATCTTGGAACAGCAGCGAGAACCGTCAACCTGCAACTGCTAGAATGAAGTGGAGTAAAAGGGGTAACATAATAATTATGGAGTGCTTCTTCAGAAGCAATCCTTATGATGAAAATAGAAAGCCTATTAGGGGGTACAGAAAACGTATGTTTAGAGAATGGAGAGAACGAGGAACATTTGAATTAACGGAACAGTGCGTGTGTGATCAAGCAAGAGCAATATGGAAGAATGGATAATTATCAAAGCTGGAATTGGAGGCCATAAAAAGACAGGTCAGCGTAGAAGTTATGAGGGATGACACAGCAAGTGAAAGAGATGTGCAGATTGATGAGGAAAGGACAGAGAATGTAGTGGAAGATGCAGATGAGGTGGCAGGAAATGGAGAGGAAACAAAGTACAAGGTAATTAGTAATAATAATGGAAAAGAAGAATAAAAAATTAAGAAAGGATGTGACTTTGGGCGCGAGGAAGACAGAAACAACTGAATGAAAAGTATAGAGTGAAAAGAAAGGGAATTAAAACTGTCCTAGAGGAGATCAAACAAAGAATGCTAGTAAAAAGTGAGAAAGTGAAGAGATATGCAGAGAGAACTCTACAGTTCAGAGAGAATAAATTATTTAGTCTGGACCAGAAGAAGTTCTAGGAAGGACTTAATAGACGGTCAAATAATGTAAATGAAGTACTAAAGTCAAAAGAGTGCACAAAGTTTTAGAGTGTAAAAAAGAAACATAATGGAAGTGCTTTGTGGCTGGAAGATGTGAGGAATGAAATACAAAGTAAGTTCAAGCAACTTCAAGATATACTGAAAGTGAGCAAGGAGAAAGTGATTAAAAAATGTAAGAAAATTTCAAATTGGAAAGCTCCTGGACCAGATGGTGTACAGGAGTATTGGTTAAAAACCTTTACCACCTTGCATGGAAGGATTGCATCTCAAATTCATAGAATGTTGACAGGAAATGAAAATTCCTAAATGGAGTATGCATGGAAGAACAGTGCTCTGCCAGACGGATATTTCAAAGAGCACTGCAGTTGATAACTATCGACCCATCACCTGCCTTCCACTGATGTGGAAGCTGCTGAGAGCCTTTTTGGCAGATGAGATTTACAAATATCTGGAACAGCAAGAGATCTTACTGGAGGAACATAAGGGGTGAAGATGAGGTAGTAGATGGACCAAAGATCAATTGCTTATTGATAGAACGATACTTTAGGATTGTAAGAGAAGATTCATAAATCTATGTATGCCATGGATAGATTACAGCAAAGCATATGATTTGGTTCCACATAGCTGGACTAAGAAATGTATGGAAATATTTGGAATAGCAGCAAATGTGAGATTTCTTGGAAAGAAGCATGAAACAATGGAAAGTGTCATTAATATCAAATGGAGAAGATCGTGAAGAGAGGAATTTTCCAGGAAAATATTAGGCTCTTGCAAAAATGATGTCATTTTTTGATGTTCAACTTCAAAAGATCATAACTCTTTTCATAATAAACTTTATTAATCGAAATAAGAACCATTAGAATCGACACATTTTTGCCAACAAGAAACAAGTTTATTTATCCCATTACCATAGAAATCCGGGGTTCTGGAAGTGGTGAAGTCATTGAAGGCTGATTTGGCATCATCTCAGCTTTTGAAGCATTTTTCGTGCAGGAAGTTGCGGAGATGATTGAAAAAGTGATAATCAGTGGGCGAGAGGTCCAGTGAATATGGTGGACGAGACAGAGTCTTGTAGCCCAATTTGTTCAGCTTCTATAAGGTTGTTGCAGAAACAAATGGGACTTTTTTCTTCCTCGAATCAATGCCTCTCCCCTGTGCTATTCGGCCACATCTTGACCAGTCAGGAGTACGGCGCATTGATACTTCCTATCCCCAAAGGAAATCGGCCAACATCCGGTTTGAAGAAGAACAACTCATTCTTACGCAGAGAGACACCAAACAGAATGGACCTCCTTTTCTTCTCACTCTCTCTCCACCTCGGTGTTATCTTTACGGTATCGACGATTCCACTGGAATAACTACCACGATAATACCAGGTGCCGGAGTCCAGCTTTCTACAAGGAAAATACCACATTCTCCTCAATAAACTTTTTCTGTGACCTTTTATGAAGTTGTTGCGTTTGTCATTTCAGAAGCTTGTATTGAATTATTTATTTTATTAGGGTGTGCCCTAAAAGCATTACAAATCCTAAAAGGTCAGTTGAGCAACATGCAGGCGAGCGTTGTCAAGGAGGAGAATTGGTCTCTTCATATTGACCAATCCCAGCACATACATTAGAGCTTCAATTTGTCGGCAGTACTTCTCCGCCGTAATCATTTAACCCGGATTCAAGACCGGCCACAGACCACCAAACAGTCACCATAATCTTTTTTTTTTGCGTAATTTTGGCTTCGGGAAGTGTTATGGAGCTTTTCCGGCATCCAATCACTGTGCCAAATGTTGCCAGTTGTCTCAGAGGATCCACTTCTCATCACACATCACAATCTGCTCGAGAAATGGGTCAGTTTTTTTGCGAAGAAGAAGCTGCCTCAAAACGAAAATTTTTTTTATTATCATTCAATTCATGCTGAACCCATTTATCCAACTTTTCTGACTTCTCTATTTGCTTTAAATGACGAATGACTGTTGAGTGGTCGACCTTGAGTTAACCAGCAACTTCTTGTGTGATTTTGCGAGGATCAGCTTCAATTAAGGCTTCCAAATGTTTGTTATCGACCGGCCGCGACCATCTTCATCTTTGAGGCTCTCATCACAATTGCAAAATTTCTTGAATCATCATTGTGCCACATGTTCATTGGTAGTTCCTGGGCCAAATGTATCATTGATATTACGAGCTGTCTTGGCAGCTTTTCGGCCTAGTTTTAACTGGAACAAGAAAATCGTGCAGATTTGAATTTTGTTCATGCTGTTGAAAAGCCTGAAAAAAAATGAATGACGAGATTAAGAACAGTAACAAATAACACGGTTTGATAGAGCGAAAAACACACTTCAAAATGATATATAACATGGCTATATATATATATATATATATATATATATATATATATATATCAATGAATTAATTCATAAATCATATATAAAAGTAACATGGGAAAAAACAATATTGTTTTTGCACTAACCTACAATCAACCTATGCCAGAGATCTGCTCATGAACCCCCCAGCTAAACAAACATATATATATATATATATATTTCTTTTCAAGGGAAATAAGGTAAAAAAACCCGATAAAAGTGCTCGATATGTTAATAGAGCGGTATATAATTTTTTAATTTTTTATTGAGCCCATAATAAATTTACATTATTGTTTCCATTGGACTTTAACCCCAAGAGATGGGGTAGAGTACCAATTTCATCGGAATTTATAGGTAAACTCCTATAAATTCCGATGAAATTGGTACTCTACCCCATCTCTTGGGGTGAAAGTCCAATGGAAACAATAATGTAAATTTATTATGGGCTCAATAAAAAATTAAAAAATTATATATATATATATATATATATATATATATATATATATATATCGATGAATTAATGTAAAAGTAACATATGTGAGAAAAGTATATTGTTTTTTCACCATATCTTGTCACCATTGTTGTTTGTTTGGGGTATGGTACCCTTGTTGTTCATATTACAAAATGTAAATGCATCTTCTGAGTGGGAAAAGGAGTGCCAGGTAAAACATATTTATTATTTATGAATGACTTAGAGTTGTATGCAAAGAACAAATACCAGATAAATATGTTTGTAAGAAGTGTTCAAATGTTCAGTAATGACATAGGTATGGAATTTAGCATGAAGAAGTGTGGTTCCTTGAAATTGAAAAGGGGAAAAATTGGTGAAAATAAAGGAATAAAACTTTTGAATGGGGAACTGATACTCGTAAAATAGGTTGGCGAAGAAGGATACACCTACGTAGGGATTAGATGAAATAAAAGAAGCTGAAATAAAGGAAATGATAGAAAAAGATTACAAGAGAAGACTACGGTTAGTTCTTAGGTCAAGATTGAATGGGAGAAACAAAATATCCACAGTAAACACATGGACAGTAGCTATATTTCGATATGGGGAGAGTATTATTCAATGGAAAGAAAATGAGCTGAAAAACACGGAAAAAGATGGCATTGAATGGAACTCTTCACCTAAAAGAATGATGTCGATAGGTTATATGTGAAAAGAAAAGAGGGTGGACAAGAACTAATAGGTGTAGAATGATGTGTAAAAGAAGAAAATAGTTTGAAAGTTTCCATCTCCAACTGTAAGGAAAAGCTTATAAAGGGTGTGGCAAAATTTGAAAAATTGCATGATAGTAAACTAGCAAGAAGCAAGGAATTTAAGGCAATAAATGAAAAAAAAAATGAAAGACAAATGGACTGAGAATAAAATGCATGGCCAGTTTAGTAGAGATCTACCAGAGGCAGTGGACAAAGGAAAAACCTGGTGATGGTTGTCAAAATGTGGCTTGAAGGTTTGGACAGAAGCCCTCATATGTGCTGCTCAGGAGCAAGCATTCAGGACAAATTATATGAACTTATCACATTGATAAAACGGCTGAAAATCCCCTGTGTCGACTGTGTGGACAGAAAGGTGAGAATGTGCAACACCTCATCAGTAGTTGTGAGAAGTTAGCTCAAAAGGAAAACAAGAGAGGATATGACAATATTGTGACAAAGGTCCATTGGGATATATGCAAGAAAAGAGGGTGAGAAATGATCATGTTCCAGAAGGGGGGGGGGGGAAATAATGTGAAATTATTGTGGAATATGAATATCCAATGTGATAATGTGATGGAAGCAAGGAGACCAGATTTAGTTTTGTTGGAAAAAAGGAACATAAGGCAATAATCATTGATTTAGCAGTGCTTGCTGATGTGAATATGGAGAAAACAGAAAAGGAGAAGGTAAAAAAATACCAAGACTGGAAAAGGGAGATAAAAAGATTTTGGAAGTTGTACCATGTTGTGATGGGAGCTCTGGAATACGTCAAAAGACTGCCTTGTTGGGAACCACCAGAATCTTGTAGAAATACTGAAAAAAAATGCTGATAGCCTATGTTCATTTGTTATGATCTGCCTATCAGTATAAAATCAGCAATCCCAACAACCAGACAATAATAATAATAATGCGAATAATAATAAAATGGCTTTATTCAGTAATACAAAAATATACAAATGTTAGGCAGCAACTTGGACTTCCTCCCACTTCCTTTGATATCATTTAACCTTCCTTCCACTACTTCTTTTATAATCCACTCTTATTTATTTGACGGCATCCCAATTATAGTGTTAAAAAAGCTTCAACCAGAACTTGCTCCAATACTTACGAAACTGTTTAAGCGTTGCCTTAAGGAGAAGTGCTTTCCAATTCCCTGGAAAACCTCATCAGTATGCCCTCTATTTAAGAATTCAGGTGATAAGTCATCTCCCTCTCAGTACAGACCAATAAGTCTCTTGTGTGTTATGAGTAAGTTGCTGGAATCCATATTAAATAGAGAAATAGTCAACCACCTCAGCAGAAATAACCTTCTTAATGACACACAATATGGTTTCCATTCTGCAAGATCTACTGCAAATGTGCTAACGGTTATATCTCACAGGATTAGTGAATCTCTTGACAAAGGCTTCCTTTCTAGAGCAATTGCTCTTGACATATCAAAGGCCTTCGACAAGGTATGGCATGAGGGCCTACTTCACAAGATTTCCAGCTATGGTATAACTGGAAATGTTTTCTCAATCATTAAATCATTTCTCTCCGATAGGCTCATAAGAGTAGTGGTCGATGGACAAAAATCAGAGGCCTGCAGTATTAATGCTGGAGTCCCTCAAGGGTCAATCCTGGGCCCAACTCTCTTCCTGATCTACATTAATGATCTCCCTAAACACATACTTAAATCATTCGTTGACATCTATGCTGATGACACGACCAACTACAACAACACATCAAAGGCTGTAAATGACAAAGTTCTCTCTGATTCTCTCTCCTCTGATCTCGAGTGCGTGGTTCAGTGGGGGAAGACGTGGCTGGTTACCTTTAATGCATCTAAAACCAAACTCCTATCTTTACATCATCAACGCTCTGATCCCCATCTGGCATCAATTGAAATGGATGGCTTTCGTCTAGGAAAAGCCCCATGTTTTGACAAGCTTCTGGGTTTGTCCATTACTCCTGATCTGAAATGGAACATGTACATCAAGTCTGTTGCCAAGGCGCTGGAAAGATGGTGGTATCCTTCTACCGCTCCAGAAGATATCTCACTACTGATGCAATTCTCTATCTATATAAAAGCCAAGTACGTCCAAGGATGGAATACTGCTGCCATATCTGGGCAGGAGCTGCTAAAAACAGCCTATCCTGCCTTGACAGAGTACAAAATAGACTTCGTGGCTTAGTGGGGGATGCCCTTTTCTCTACCCTGCAACCTCTCTCCCACAGAAGAGACGTTGCGAGCCTATCCTTGTTTTATCATTATTATCATGGCAGGTGCTCGTCTGAACTCCAATCTCTGGTCCCCCCTAGCCAATCCTTCATAAAAAACACCCGTCCAGCTGAATCCACTGTGAAAAATTTCCCCCACTCTTTATCTGTGCCTAAATCAAAACGTAGATTCCATGAACAAAGCTTCTTTCTTAGAACTGCGGGCCTTGATAAGTGGTGACCACAGTGTAAAAAAAAAAAAAAAAAAAAAAAAATTTGACTTTCCTCCCACCACCTAAAAAATGCATGTAAAGATAAAAAGTGTTCATGGTAAAGAGGTAACAAGACATTGTCAGAGTTTTAGTATAGTAGATAACTGCCAACCCGTTGGGTCAGTATTTTTTAGATATACTATAAAATACTTAGAAATTCTAAAATGTTTTCATATTTCGAAATTGGTTCAGACTTCAACATGCCTGCAAATGATCTGTAGAAAGAAAATGACAAGAAGTCTCATTCTAACATTTAAAAACAGCTTTATTGACTATCTTGGTTAATAGGTTTGTATAGAGAAAGGGTTAGTATAGGGAAGAGCTTCCGTGTGCAGACATTGACGAATGATTATACTGTTGAAAGAGAAAGAGTTCATGTATGTGTGTGCCTAAGTTAAACGTGCATCCATGTGTATGGACGAGCACAAAAGATTAGAGACAGCACTGTAGGAAGATAAGAGTTCATTTATATACCATATTGAAGTTTAGTTACCATGTTTGATTATTTGTATTTCGTCTTAGTCAAACACCAGGCCCGAAGGCCGGGATGGGTTGTATGGTGTCCCAAGAGAAACTGTAGGAGACAGATCTGTGCTATGTGGAGTTGTTGTCAGTCCAAGATCCGGTTTAACATGCTGGTTTAAACCTTTATAAACTCGATCACGTGACTGAGAGCTGGCTTCAGATTATAAAAGCCAGAGGGGAAGTATATTCAAAATCTTGAGCCACAAGAATTCACTTCTGTTGGTGTTCCTTGCAATCCTGTCTGCTACAAATTCACTAGATGTTGATAAATGCTGCCATATTGCAGTAGCTTCTCTTCCAGACTTTGGCTTTTACTTTCAATGATGACATTCCTCAGCTGAAGAAAATGAGACAAAAGACCTTCTGGTCAACTCATCTAAACATTGTTAACAAAGCAAGGAGTATCGTATTTCTCATAGGAAGTTCTTTCTGCAAACTCACTCCTGAAATATTTTCCCCTCTTTTTGTCTCTCTCATCGTACTGTTAGAGTATGGTGTCCAAGCCTCTTCTCCATATCTCGACTGAACTCCACTCTATCGTTCCATCTTGCCAAACTTTCACAAAAAATACTCGACTAGCTCCACATTAAAAAACGACCCTGGTGTCTATATCTGTCCCGTGGGGAGGTAAATAGGTACAACCACTATATGCGATTTCCCCCACTATGCCTAAATCTAAACGCAGATTCCATGAACAAATTTTCTTTCCCAAAACGGCCCACTTGTGGAACACTGTTCCATTGGCCTGATTCTCAGTTGACTACAACATGGTAGTCTTCAAATTCAATGTAAACAAGTTCTTGTTGAGCCGTTCCCATAAATAATCAATTTCTACTCAATTTACACCATTAACGATTACTACACTACCACCTTACATTCATTAATCCTCGAGTGGCCTTCGGGCCTTGATAAGTGGTGATTTCCAAGAAGAAAAAAAAAAATTAAAATACATGATATCTAGTATCTGGAGAGAGTTCAAAGACTGGCTACTCGAATGGTGCAGTGTCTATCAGATCTACCTTTTGAAATCTGACTCAAAAATCTTTTCTTTTTTGAGCGCTTATAATTACACTGTAATTTTATTTTGGCCTACAATCTCATCAACAGGCATTATGATACACTTTAGGGCCTAGTATTTACTCCTGCACCAGAAAGAGAACCATGTGGACATTACAAGAAACTGTTTCACTGCAGATTTTGATTGAATCGAAGGAGGGCCACTTTCTTAATCAGAATTCCTGGACCTTGGATTAGACTTCCAAGTAAGGTAATAAATGCATCAACAGCGCAACAATTCAAGGTGAATTTGGACAGCTGCTAGGCTACTGTGTCCTGCTCTGTGTAAATTTCTGTCACCCTTTTCAAAGTTATGGCTGCTGCTGCTGCTTTTAAAACAACATATTTATCAACTTTTATGATGTCACACTGCTTTTGGTAACTGTCAGTCATCCTTTATGATGTCATCCATCCATTTTTAAAGCATGTTATATCAACAAAGATATATATATATATATATATATATATATATATATATATATATATATATATATATATATATATATATATATATATATATATATATATATATGTTTGTTTACTCTTTGCTAGTATATAGGTTTATATAAGTTTGAGAATTAGTGACTTTAAATGCACCTAAAACTAACATTGTTTTCTATCCATTTTGAATGCTTTTATTCTTGTAAAGTTTATCTCATTTAAAACCAACAGCAAAAATATTGAATTTGTTGTTGCATCTAGAATTAAAAAAAAAAAAAAAATGCTGGGATCCTATTTTCCTAAAAAAGTTCATAAGATTGGTAACAATCATTTTCTGCCAACAATTCCGGCTAAAAGAACAAAAGCAATATGGAGTGAAAACCAACCCGAGTTTTTTCTTCACAAAACCGATGACACTGGAGAAGAAAGGTCTGGCAACATCAATTCTGTGAAGGAATTTTGTCCGGAATTGCCAAGCAAATTTAATGCGTATCAAAATTCTGATCATCTTCCACCATTACAAAGTCATTATGAGACAATGCAATTGGCTCAAAATCAGAGAAAGAAATTCCGAAAGGGTCGGGTTAAAAGTATTAAAAACACAAAACAAAGTCACTTGACTTTGCTGAAAGAAGATGGGAGGTCATCTATAGAAATAATTCCATCAATTCTGAATGAAGAGAAGAATCCTCTGCTATGGTATAATTACCACATTCAACATGGCATTCACACCATTCATGTAGATCCCATGACAGCCACCTGGCAACAGAGTATCGCCACCCGCATACCAGAAAAACTGAGAACTAATTTTGCAGACAAATTAAAAGACTTATTTAGTGAAATAAAAGAAGATTATTTGATAAGTGTCAGAAAGGCAATGACCGAATTTGTTCTAAAAGATCCGATGGATCAGAAAGAGTCGAGGGAAGACGTATTATTGACCCATCAACAGAACATGGCAATGCTTCCGAAGCCATGGTCAAAATCTTTTCATGAAAACCGGAAAACAATGAACAACATTCTGCACACATGTAACCCTGTTGTTAGTCGACTTATGAATCTGTGGCACAAGTCGTTTAAGGATTTACGATTTGTGGATACCCGCGTTTTTGAAAAGGAAGAAAAAGCAATGGAGGTGAGTTATTTTCAAAACATTTGTCTGAAAAATATCAAATCTGTGAAAGATTCGCTGTGCAATGACTGGATCAACTCCGTGCACGAAATTTTATCGAGTACTGTTAAGCGTAACTTGCTTAAATCATCGGAAGCAAAAAAGGATTCAAATTTTTTTAAATGCGTCAACACGTTGATGACCTTGCAATTGCAAGAGTTGACCCGGCAGTCCATCATAGAATTTACTGAACTTCTACTTAATCTGAATATGCACTCTGGAATCGTTGTAAATTTAATTCCTTTGAATGGTCTCATAAATGTTGTGCCTAATGTTAACTTCATTGAATCAAATTTTCTGAGCATTTATGAGGCAATCATCACAAATTCAACAATGATTCCACGAATCAGAGGTGTGGGAGTGACCAACAATAAATTGTCTTTGAAGCCGATTGTCTTGGAAGAAGTTCTGGACTCTCTCCAGAAAAAAGTTTGTGACTTTCTCTTGAATCAGAGTCAACAACTATGGGATTACATTGGAAGATTCGAAAAGTATCAATCGCTTATTTCCCATCAGGCCGAAGAGGAGGTGAAAGCGTTCGTTGAACAGGAGAATAACTTTGCCGATTACTGTGCACAGGTAGAGAAATACCAAAACTTTACTAACGAGCTCACTTATTCGTCCATCCAAGTGCTACATATCAATATATTTCAGGTTCATTGTGAAGAAGTGTATAGCTCATTGTGTTTGAAAGCCGGGGTTATACGGCAGCAACTTTTGGATAAAATCCGTGTTAATTATATTGAACAAATGAAAGTAATAATTCAAAGACTAAATGTGATGACAACCAAATCTAGTGCGATACCAAGGAACACGGCACATCTGATGGAATTGAAGCAGGAAGTCATGAACATGCAGAATCAGCAGATGCCAGAATTAGAGAAAACTTTGGCTGACGTAGTGAGGCAACTAAGTTTTTTGCTGACCACCGTCCATGTACAGGCTAGCGATATGGATCTTTTCTCCAGTACTGTGAACTGGTACAGGCAGATGTCGGATGTTTTTATGGAACATGCCTACCTGATTGAGGACAAGCAGCAGCAGTTCAAGGAGCACATGAATGTGAGAAGGAAGAGACTCATCGAAGACATTGACAACTACAGTAAACAAAGTGAAGAGTTCCGAACTTTTGGCGACTTGGATAAGATGAAAGAATATGCTAGCAGCGCACAAGAACTGGAGTCAAAGTTATATGCAGCGGGCGATAAACTTGAAATAATTCAGGAAGAAGAGGAAGCATACGGAATGGATATAACAACGATTCCACTGAGACAGCAGCTTCTTTCATTCATGAGACCCTATGTAAATCTATACAATACGTCTAATGAATTCAATGATAAATTTGAGAAGTGGATGTACGGACCGATGACAGAAGTGAATCCAGACACAGTGGAGACAGACGTCGGCAACATATCAAGGGATCTACACAAGCTGTACAAAGTATTCGATAATGTGCCGGCTGCAAAGAATATCGCCAACATAATGAAGGGCAAAGTAGAGAGTTTCAAAGCACACATGCCAATAATCCAGACCCTGTTCAACCCGGGACTACGTGAGCGGCACTGGATCCAGATATCGGAACTCATCGGTTTTACGTTACGTGGAGAAGCAAGTAACAATCTTGAGGGAATTTTACAGATGAATTTGAACCCATATCTTGAGACGTTTGAAACAATCAGCGAATCAGCATCAAAAGAGTTCTCGTTAGAAAAAGCCCTTCAAAAGATGAAGGCCGAATGGGAACCACTGGAGCTAAAAGTGTTACCTTATCGTCAGACAGGAATTCATATTTTATCCTCAGTCGAGGATATCCAAATGCTACTTGATGATCATATTATCAAAACGATGACAATGCGCAGCTCACCTTTCATAAAACCAATAGAGGCTGAAACCTTAGATTGGCAACAGAAATTGATTCATTTACAAGACATTTTGGATGTTTGGATAAAGGTACAGTCGATCTGGATGTATCTTGAGCCAGTGTTCAGTTCTCCAGATATATTAACACAGATGCCTGAGGAGGGACGAAGGTTTATCATTGTTGAGAAAACATGGCGTAGTATAATGGGGGCTGTGTGTGAAGACAATCGGGCGCTATCTGTTGTACAGATCGATAAAATATACAAAAAATTATGTGACTGCAACAAATCGCTGGAGCACATTCAAAAAGGATTGAACGAATATTTAGAGAAAAAACGTCTCTATTTTCCGCGTTTCTTTTTCTTGTCGAATGATGAACTGCTGGAAATCTTGTCGGAAACAAAAGATCCGACAAGAATTCAACCACATTTGAAGAAATGCTTTGAAGGTATCGCTAAACTAAAGTTCACCGAAAACTTAGACATCACGCACATGCTGAGCACTGAAGGTGAAATTGTACAACTTAAAAATATTATTTCCACGTCAAAAGCACGAGGCCAGGTTGAAAAATGGTTGCTTCAGTTGGAATCAACCATGTTGGTAACATTGTGCCAAATAGTCGGTGAAGCCACTACAGATTACCAAATTACAAAGAGAGGGGAGTGGGTTCGTAATTGGACAGGCCAGGTTGTCCTTTGTGTTAGTCAGATGTACTGGACAGCATTTGTAACCAAAGCTATCAAAAAGGGAGAGGCTGCCCTTCAGGTGTTCCTCGACCAAAACAACGAGCAAATAAATGAAGTGGTTGGACTGGTTCGTGGAGACCTGTCCAAACAGAATCGGGTCACTCTGCAAGCGCTTATTGTGCTTGATGTACATGCCCGTGATGTGCTCGGCATTCTAGTAAAAAAGCAGGTGGACGATGAATTGGATTTTGAGTGGCTCAGCCAACTGCGGTATTATTGGGTGGAAAACTCCATGGAGACTCGAATGATCAATTCGATGTTGAAATATGGCTACGAATATTTGGGAAACAGTAGTCGTCTGGTTATCACACCACTAACAGACAGATGTTATCGGACTTTATTTGGAGCCTTGCACCTTCATCTTGGTGGCGCCCCCGAAGGACCAGCTGGTACAGGCAAAACAGAAACTACTAAAGACTTGGCAAAAGCAGTCGCAAAACAATGTGTGGTTTTTAACTGTTCGGATGGTTTGGATTACATTGCGTTGGGTAAATTCTTTAAAGGTCTTGCATTTTGTGGTGCTTGGTCGTGTTTTGATGAGTTTAATCGTATTGACCTTGAAGTGTTATCAGTGGTTGCTCAACAAATCCTTACAATTCAGAGAGGAATCGTTAATGGAAGTGACACTCTCATGTTTGAAGGGACAGAAATAAAACTAGATCCAACGTGTTCAGTTTTCATCACAATGAATCCTGGTTATGCCGGTCGGTCAGAACTTCCAGACAATCTGAAATCTCTTTTCCGGACTGTAGCTATGATGGTTCCTGATTATGCTATGATCGCTGAGATCTCCTTGTACTCTTGTGGCTTCATCCAGGCACGTCCTTTATCTGTAAAAATTGTTGCTACATATCGGTTGTGCTCTGAACAGCTGTCTTGTCAATCCCATTATGATTATGGCATGCGAGCTGTCAAATCAGTGTTGACCGCAGCGGCCAATTTAAAGTTGAAATACCCGACAGAAAATGAAGATATCCTCATTTTGCGTTCCATTCTGGACGTGAACATGCCAAAATTCCTGGATCACGATCTTCCATTATTCCATGGTATCACCTCTGACTTGTTTCCAGGTATTATTCTGCCCGACCCGGATTACGAAGTCTTTAACAAAGCTGTAGAAGATAATTGTCACAAAATGAACTTACAATGTACACCATATTTCTTGCAGAAAATTCAACAAGTTTATGAAATGATGATTGTACGACATGGTTTCATGATCGTCGGTGAGCCATTTGCTGGAAAAACCAGTTCCTATCGTGCTTTGGCAGGAGCGCTTGGAGACATTCACCAAATGGGTTTGATGGGCGAAAACAAAGTTAAAATCACAGTTATCAATCCTAAATCGATAACCATGGGTCAGTTGTATGGTGAGTTTGATCCCATGTCACACGAGTGGTCAGACGGTATTTTGGCAGTATCCTACCGAGCGTTTGCAGTGTCACAGTCTCCAACTCGCAAGTGGTTGATATTCGACGGACCAGTTGATGCCATTTGGATTGAGAATATGAACACGGTATTAGACGATAATAAAAAGCTTTGTTTGATGAGTGGTGAAATCATTCAATTGGCGGTAACCACCAATTTAGTCTTTGAACCAATGGATTTAGAGGCTGCCTCACCAGCGACGGTATCCCGCTGTGGAATGATCTATATGGAACCTCAATCCCTTGGGTGGAGACCATTATTTACTTCCTGGCTCAACACACTTCCTAAAACCATAAATGAAACATACAAAAGAATAATTACAGACTTATTTGAGAGGTTTCTAGATTCTTGTCTTTGGCTGGTGCGTAAAGGTAAGGTCCGGGAATTGTCAACCACATCGAGCAGCAACATAGCACGTTCTTTGATGAATCTAATGGATTGTATGATGGACGAACTAAAGGAAGAGACGCGAATGATCAACATGAAAGTGAACGAGGTGTCGACGTGGTTAGAGAGTATTTTCTTTTTCTGTCTTACCTGGTCAGTTGGATCCACATGCGATGAGGTTGGACGCCAAGTATTTAATGATCTTATACGTGAACTAATCGAAGGTGCAATGACCGATAAGACTTTCAATGAGTTTGACTTCATAAACCGAGTCAATGCTCCTGCAAAGTCTTATTTGAACCCGTTTCCTTCAGAAGGTAGCATTTATGATTATAAATTAGATAAAGAAGAAAATATTTCTTGGGTTCCTTGGGAAGAAGATATTAAATTGGCGCCACCAATTCCAACGGATGCATCTTTTCATGAAATAATCGTCCCCACTGTGGATACAATTCGTTACACAGAACTTATGAAAATGCTCATCACTCATGGTAAAGCGGCATTGTTTGTCGGACCTACGGGTACGGGGAAAAGTTCTTATATCACTGATTTTTTATTGAGAGGAATGAACAAAGCCAAATTTTCAGCAAACATCCTAAACTTTTCAGCGCAGACGACGGCTAACCAAACACAAAATATCATCATGTCAAAATTAGACAAAAGAAAGAAAGGTGTGTATGGACCACCGATTGGCAAAAAAGCGGTAATTTTTGTGGACGATTTAAATATGCCGGTAAAAGAAACATATGGTGCCCAACCGCCAATCGAACTTTTACGTCAATGGTTTGACCACAGCAACTGGTATGACCTGAAGGATGTCTCTAAACTTGAACTGATCGATCTTCAATTAATAGCAGCAATGGGCCCACCTGGGGGTGGCCGCAATCACATCACCCCAAGATTTTTACGTCATTTCAACACGATTACTATAAATGAGTTTAATGATAGTGTCATGTGCAGTATTTTTAAAAAGATCCTTGATTGGCATTTGGTGAAGAATAATTTTAGCAGCGATTTTGACTCTTGTTCACAACAGATAGTCAATTCAACTTTAGCGATCTACAAAGGAGCAATGGAAAACTTATTACCGACACCGAAAAAGTCTCACTACCTGTTTAACCTTAGAGATTTTAGTCGGGTTATAGCTGGGGTTTTACTTTCTTTGCCGGAGACTGTGTTGACTGTTGAATCAATTGCTAGGCTGTGGGTGCACGAAGTCTTGCGGGTGTTTTATGACAGGCTTGTTGATTCCGATGACCACAAATGGCTATTTAATTGCATTGAACATGTCTGCGAGCAAGTTATGCAAAAAAATTTCCACCAGCTGTTCAGTGATTTGGATGTGGACAAAGATGACAATGTTACAGAGGACGACCTTCGCACCCTTATTTATTGTGACTTTGGGGATCCAAAAGCAACCACAAGTTTATACAAGGCTGTTCCTGATATTGATCATCTTAGGGAAGTTATTGAAAATTATTTGGAGGAGTATAACAATATAAGTAAGAGAACTATGAACTTGGTTCTTTTCAAGTTTGCCATCGAACATATCTCGAAGATATCTCGGATTCTGAAACAGCCAAGAAGTCATGCATTGCTGGTCGGAGTCGGAGGATCTGGCAGACAGTCGTTGACAAGATTAACCGCATTTATAGCAGATTATTCTCTCTATCAGGTGGAGATTAGTAAAAGTTACACCAAAATCGAATGGAAAGATGATCTGAAAATGATTTTAAAGAAAGCCACCGAAAGCGAAAATCATGCAGTATTTCTCTTCACGGATACTCAAATTAAACAGGAGTCGTTTCTGGAAGACATAAACAATTTGCTGAATGCCGGCGAGGTACCAAATCTCTATCAGATTGATGAGAAGGCTGAAATATGCGAAAATATGCGCAAACTAGACAAGCAAAGAGACAAATCAAGACAAACTGATGGCAGTCCGGTTGCTTTGTTCAATATGTTTATACAGAGAGTACGAGATCAGTTGCATATTGTGTTGGCTATGAGCCCGATTGGTAATGCATTTCGAGAACGACTGCGAAAGTTCCCATCATTGGTAAATTGTTGTACGATCAACTGGTTTCAGGCTTGGCCTGAGGATGCCCTGGAAGGAGTTGCCAAACGTTTTCTTTCAAATATTGAAATGACGGAAAAAGAAAGGGAAGGATGTATTGATATATGCAAAATATTTCACACAAGCACATCGGAATTGTCCAAAAAGTTTTTCAACGAATTGGGGCGATATAACTATGTGACGCCAACATCATATCTGGAGTTGATGGGGACGTTTAACACTTTGCTGGGGGAGAAAAGGGATGAAAACCAAAAGTTGAAGAATCGCTATGTCGTCGGTCTTGAGAAACTATTATTAGCGGCGACCGAAGTGGCAAAAATGCAGAAAGACCTTGTCGGTCTGAAGAAAGACCTGATTGTTGCAGGAAAAGCTGTTGAAGAGATGATGGTGCACGTAGAGAAAGAATCAATTGAAGTTGCACGGAAAGAGAAACTTGTGAAAGCCGACGAAGCTGTGGCTAATGAACAGGCCGAAGCAGCGAATGTCATTAAAAACGAATGTGACGCTGAGTTAGCTGAAGCTATACCCGCACTTCACTCAGCTCTGTCGGCCTTGGACACATTAACACCGCAGGATATGACTCTGGTTAAAAGTATGAACAACCCACCACATCTTATTCGGCTTGTGATGGAGGCTGTATGTGTGCTTAAGGGTGTAAAACCTGATCGAGTGCCTGACCCATCCGGTTCTGGGAAAATGATTGAGGATTTTTGGCCACCTTCTAAGCGTATCTTAGGAGACCTTAAGTTCCTTGAGTCTTTGCATAATTTCAACAAGGACAATATACCACCACAAATTATGCGTCAGATTCGCACCAAATATATCACCAACTCTGATTTTGACCCAGAAAAGATAAAAGTTGCTTCGACAGCATGCGAAGGGTTGTGCAAATGGGTGAAGGCAATTGACGTATACGATAGAGTAGCCAAAGTAGTGGCCCCAAAGAAAGAAAGTCTGGCAAAAGCCGAGAAGGAACTCGAGGTTGCAATGCAATCACTGGAGAAGCAAAGGAGTTCATTGAAAGAAGTGCAAGACAAATTGGATCTTCTAAACTGTCAGATGGAACAGAATAAACAAAAAAAGATTGACACAGAAAACCAGGTGAATTTATGTACAACAAAAATGCATCGTGCACAACAACTGATTGGCGATCTCGGAGGTGAGAAAGAACGATGGAACCATGCTGCTGAGTCACTCCAAGCTGCATATGTAAACATGACCGGTGATGTGTTAATAGCATCGGGTATCATAGCCTATCTTGGTGCATTCACACCGTCTTTTAGAAATGACCAAATTGTAGAATGGCTCAAGGAAGTAAAACAATATGGACTGCCTTGTTCGGATTCATTTTCTACAGTTCATACTCTCGGAGATGCAGTTAGAATTCGTGCTTGGAATATAGCAGGTTTGCCCACTGATAGTTTCTCTATTGAAAATGGAATTATTCTAAGTAATGCTCATAGGTGGCCTCTTATGATCGATCCAGAGGGCCAAGCAAACAAATGGGTAAAAAATATGGAAAAATCAAATAATTTAGCTGTTGTGAAGCCAACAGACTCTGATTTGATCCGCGTTTTGGAAAACAGCATACAGTTTGGAACTCCAGTTCTTATGGAGAATGTTGGTGAGGAAATTGATCCAATGCTTGAACCACTTCTTTTGAAACAAACTTTCAAGTTGTCTGGTGCTTTGTGTCTCCGACTTGGTGACAACGTACTAGAATATTCAGAAGATTTCAAATTTTACATGACTACAAAACTGCGTAACCCACATTATTTGCCCGAAACGGCTGTAAAAGTGGCTCTATTAAACTTCATGATTACCGAAGACGGTTTGAAAGATCAACTACAAGGAATTGTTGTGGCCAAGGAAAAACCAGAGCTGGAGGAGGAGAAGAACTTTCTCATTTTGCAAGGCGCAGAAAACAAAAGACTCTTAAAAGAGATTGAGGACAAAATTCTGGAAGTGTTATCTTCATCAGAAGGAAACATTTTAGAAGATGAGACAGCCATTACAATTCTTTCATCGTCCAAATCTGTATCAGATGATATTTCAGCTAAGCAAGAAGTTGCTGAGGAAACAGAGAAAAAAATTGATTTAGCCCGAAGCGGGTATCAGCCAATCGCTTCACATTCCACAACTTTGTTCTTTACAATAACTGCACTGGCTAACATTGACCCAATGTATCAGTATTCACTGACGTGGTTCGTTAATCTCTTCATATTATCGATTGCAAATGCAGACGCCTCGGAGGATCTTGAAGTACGACTTGGAAACCTTCGTACTCACTTTACATACTCGTTGTATCAAAACATTTGTCGGTCGTTGTTTGAGAAACATAAATTGCTTTTCTCATTTATCCTCTGCATTAATATTTTAAAGGCCAACAAGGAAGTCAATGAAGAGGAATATAGATTCTTGTTGACCGGTGGAATTGGCGTTGACAACCCGTTAGCAAACCCTTCAACATGGTTACCAATAAAATCATGGAACGAAATCTGTCGCTTAGACCATATGAAGAGTTTTAATTCAATTCGTGTTCATTTTCAGGAGAACACAGACTTATGGAAACCAATTTATGACAGTTTGGCGCCCCACAAAGAACCACTTCCTGGCGAATGGGAGACTGCGCTTAATCAAATCCAAAAAATGTTGGTTTTGCGATGCTTGAGGGCAGATAAGATTGTTCCAGCGATCCAAGATTTTGTGACAGACAAACTAGGCAAAAAGTTTATTGAACCTCCTCCTTTTGACCTCCAAAAGTCTTTTGATGACAGCAATTGTTGTGCACCATTGTTGTTCGTCCTGTCACCTGGTGCTGACCCTTTAGCTTCGTTACTTAAATTTGCCACTGATCAAGGATTTTCCTCGACAAAATTTGACTCGCTATCTCTTGGGCAAGGTCAGGGTCCAATTGCAGTTAAAATGATAGAACGTGGCGTCCTAGAAGGAACTTGGGTCCTCTTGCAGAATTGTCATCTGGCTGCTTCCTGGATGACTTCATTGGAAAAAATTTGTGAAGAACTCAATCCGGACGTAATTCATCCGGATTTTCGATTGTGGCTCACCAGTTATCCGTCTGCTACATTTCCGGTATCAATATTACAAAATGGCGTCAAGATGACAAATGAACCGCCAAAAGGTGTCAGATTTAACATCATTCGTTCTTATCTTAGTGATCCAATTTCTGACCCTGATTTCTTTAATGGAGTTGAAAACAGTGGCGCCTTTAAAAAATTACTTTTTGGTTTATGTTTCTTCCATGCTCTTGTGCAAGAAAGGCGAAATTTTGGGCCAATCGGTTGGAACATTCCATACGAGTTTAATGAAACAGATTTAAAGATAAGTGTTCAGCAATTGGCTATGTTTCTAAATCAGTATGAGGAAGTACAGTTTGAAGCACTACGTTATTTAACCGGAGAATGTAATTATGGAGGAAGAGTCACTGATAACTGGGATCGAAGGACACTGACAACCATTTTAAGGAGATTTTACTGTCCGGAGATCATATACAATGATGATTACTATTTTGATGACACACACGTTTATTATGCTCCACCAAATGATGAATATGAGACATATATTACGTTCATGCAGAGTCTGCCACTAAATGCAGCACCGGGAATATTTGGAATGAATGCTAATGCTGATATCAAGAAGGATCTGGCAGAAACAAATTCTTTATTTGGGAGCATTCTACTTACTTTGTCCAAAGCGACATCAGGAGGAGGTAAATCGGCTGATGAGATTTTGGAAGAGGTTGCAGCTGACATTTTGGGAAAGCTTCCACCAAACTTTGACACTGATGCAGCACTTTTAAAATATCCAACATTGTATGAGCAGAGCATGAACACAGTGTTGGTACAAGAGATGGGAAGATTCAATAAACTTCTATCAGTTATCCGAAGCGATTTAATTAGCATTCGCAAGGCTGTGAAAGGTCTGGTGGTTATGTCTAGTGAACTAGAAGCAATTGTAACTAATATTATGATCGGTAAAATCCCAGCAAAATGGATGGGTAAGTCGTACCCATCATTGAAACCACTTGGTGGTTATATTGCAGATTTTATTGCAAGGTTACAATTTCTGCAGAGCTGGTTTGACAATGGCCCCCCGGTGGTATATTGGTTGTCTGGTTTTTATTTCACACAAGCTTTTCTTACTGGAGCCCAACAGAATTATGCAAGGAAATATAGGATTCCGATTGATTTACTTGGATTCCACTTTATCGTTCTTGAAGATGAGGAGTACAAGGATCCTCCGGCAGATGGCGTATATGTCCATGGTTTGTTTCTTGATGGTGCACGTTGGTGCAAAAATAAAGCGGTATTGGAAGAATCGTACCCCAAAGTGTTATTCGATACTTTACCTATGTTATGGATTAGCCCAATGAAAAGATCTGAGATACCTGTCATGCCATCTTACTTATGTCCGGTTTATAAAACGAGTGAGCGACGGGGAACTTTGTCGACGACAGGTCATTCGACAAACTTTGTTATTAGTGTTGTTTTGCCGTCAGATAAACTAGAAGAACATTGGGTGTGCCGAGGAGTTGCACTTTTATGCCAGTTGGACGATTAAACAAAGAATGAAGAGCATAAAGCTATTCCAATTAAAAACACTTTCCAAAAATAAACTGGTCAAATTAAAATCAGTATATTTTCCTTCTTTTGAAGTTTGTGTTATATGCATTTTTTTTTTTTCCATTTGTTGTACTTACCTACCATTGCCCGGGAGTCATTTTATTTTTATTTTATTATTATTTTAAAAAAAATATTTTTTGTTTGTTACTTTTAATTATACTTTTTCTTTTGGGGCCCTAGTGCACTTTAACTAATCGGAAATATTTTTTTGTTTCCCTCTTTGGAAGAGTTCCAGCAGAGCAAAGGGGAGACAATCTAAATTTAATGATTTTTTTTTAAATTGAATAATTTCTCCGAAATAACTTTTATTTTATTAAAGAAAAATTTATTTTTTTCAAAAGACAAAAAAAAATTTTTTTATTTACACAAATAAAGTTAATGAAAACAAAAAATGCAAACATTTAAAAATATTCTAATTTGACTGTTCCATTTTCCATTTAAATAATTATATTGGTAATCTCCAAAAATACCGTTAGGGCTTACAACATGGCCGCCAGAAGAGTCATGTGATCCGGTTGATCCAAAACATGAATCGTGCAAATGGAAAACGCAGCCTTGAAGGCAAACTTTGACAAACAATCACAATTTGTTTGTATTTAATTTTTTGTTGATATAATGTTGTTATAAAAATAGGCAAACTTTGAGAAACAATCTTAGGTTGTTTTTAGTTAAAACAGTGTTTATAAAAAGTATTTTATTCAGAACAAACAAGTGGTGGACTAGGTGTATCAGAATTTTAGGCGGAATTTTTGACACCCCCAACAAAAAACTGCGAATAAAATATATAAAACTCGTAATTTCTGTTTTTAAAGTGGGTTGTCAATTTTCTTTATGAAATATACTTCCAAAATAAACTATTACAGTCGTTTAAAACATAATAGAAGTATTATTTTTTATTTTTTAAAAACAATGTTTACAAAATGTCTACGCACGTGAAAGAGTCGGCCCAAATAAATTTTGTGAGCTAATTTGTTGCATCGCCTCCATCTATTCTGTCTAAATTTATAAAATGAAAATTAAAAATATAAACTGTTTTTTTTTACATCATATTTTTATAACATTACATCTTAAAAAAAATGAACACCTTGTTTTAAATACCATTTTTATGAAAAACTCTGAATAAAATATTTTTTATAAACACTGTTTTAAAAAACAAACAAACTGTGATTGTTTCTCAACAAAAAATTAAATGACCGTTCTAAATAAATTATTTATTATTATGATATTGAAAAACTGTTTTTGTACTTAATTATTATGCTTGTTTGTCAAAGTTTGCTTTAAATTTGCGTTTTCCGGTTTCGTAATACGGCGATTTATGTTTTGGATCAACCGGATCACGTGACTCTTCTGGCGGCCATGTTGTAAGCCCTAACGGTATTTTTGGAGATTACCATTATATTTTCTTAAAAAAGTTATATAAAAAATACATTCAAAACAAAAAAATAATTCCGGTTAGTGCCTCTTTTTTACCAAATTATTTAATTAACAAAAAAGATTAAATTATTACTGGTCAAATTAAAATCACTATTTTCTTCCTTTTTAGTTTTCTGTTTACATGCATTTCTCTCGTTCAGTAAGTTGTCCTTAGCCAGCGTCACCCGGGAGACATTTTTATTTTATTTTCATTTTTTCCTTTTTTAGCTATACCATTTAATTTGAAATTTTATAAAATCAAATAATGTTAAAAATATTTTATTAAATGATTAAAATAATTTATTTTTTCTTTTTTAAGACTTTCGGTGTAATACACCTTTTCCAAAGATTGTTGGTTTTATTTTTTTTGTCGTTTTCACTTCCCTGGTGGCATTAACTCTGGAGAATCAGCCCATCGTGGAGAAATGAAGAAAGAAAAAAGGAAAGAATCATCTTCTTTAAAACATCGAACATCTCACAAAAAAAAAAAAAAAAGATTTTAATTATTGGTTTTCTAAAATTTCAAATTAACCTTACAAAAAATATTTCCAAAGATGTGACCAAACTCCTCCTACTATCCCATTTGTTTTCTTATTTTAAGACATTTAAAAGCTGAATTATTAATTATTATGTTATTATTTGACCTTTAAATTAGGAGTTTGTTATATTTAGAATTGTTATAAGACTATAATTATGTTAAGGTAATATTGTTTAAATCTATATATAAAATTATTGGATGTAAAAAATTTGGTACTTGTACAGTTTAATCAAGACATTAAAAAATGAAAATATTGAAAAGAAAAAGTTATATTGTATGTATTCGTTTTGAACTGAAGATCTCCGAAAAAAAATTTTCACTTCATTTGATTGAGTAGTTTTTTTGTTTTTTTATAGCGGAAGAACACGTTTTTATGACAGCGTGTTGAAGGTAGACATCTTGGAATTTTAAAATTTTTGTTTGGATTTTTAGAACGCGCCACGGGGAGATAACTCAGTTTAAAGCGCCGACACTCCCTCCCCATCTTTAATCCTAGTTTTTCTTCCTAAAAATTGAACCTTTTGCTCAGTATCATAGCAAATTGTTTCATTGCTGTAAAAATACAAAAAAAAAAACAAAAAACAAAAAGAAAAACATAAAAAACTACTTGATGAAATTAAGTGAAATTTTTTTTTTTGGAGAACTTCATTCCATAATGGATACGTACAATATAAACTTTTTTCGATATTTTTATTTTTTTTATGTCTTGATTAAACTGTACAAGGGTAGAATCCAATTTTAGCGTTACAAATTCAAGAGAACTATTTGAGGATGGGCACTATTGCCAAAAAAATTATTTTTCGCTAAATAGTATTTTTTGTTTAAAAAATGAACCCTTGTAAGCGTAGAATAAAATATTGAAGCCGGTCATTTTGTTTATCTTATTGCCATCATGTAAATTTAAAAATAAAAATGTCCGCTTCTCCGTCTTTATAAAGTCATCCTTTAATCTGATTGGTTCATTTTTTTTCTTCTTTTCGACCAGGTGATGTGCCTGGATTTGGCATCCGTAGTCTACAACGCAGATCCACTGTGGCCTTGGGAGGAATGATCCACTGTGGCCTTGGGAGGTGTTCCTAGTGATCTTAGGCGTAGCTAGACTAGTTGTGTGGACATCACACATAGAGATAGTGCGAGGGGGGGGGATCCAATCTCTCATCATCACTATCTGATTTCGTATTTTAAACACCAACTTAAGATCAAAATCAGATGTGATAGAAGGAGGCTATCCTGCTCGGTATTTAGTCGTAGATGGTTTGTGCGCGTTCACGCGAAACAGGCTCGAGTACGTGTTCCCTGCCTAGGCATGGCACACGCCGACTATAAGAACAAAAAGAGAAAAAATCCCATCTTGGTGGATCAGTCCCTTAGTTAGTTGGTATGAATGAATCTCAGGGCCCCATTATTTATTTTTCAGGTGTTAGTATACCTCCAAGAAGCCCACACCCAATAATTTATTTTTTAGACCCTGTCCATCCCCATGGCACACATCTTGGAGGTCACCGTACATCCCCACAAACCCCACCCATTTGTTTTGTCCGTAGACTGCCCACTCCCACTTAGGAAATGACTCCCTTGTTTTTGGTGGTGAACTGGAAAACAGGAAACATTTCAGAATTAGATTAGGAAGGGAGGATTCCTGCTAATACATCATCATTAGCATTTTATTTGGTTTCTTTATTTTGTATTATTATTATTTTTCTTTATTTTGGCATGTTTTAAGGCCTTCACCCCCATATATCATACACACCACAAGTTCATCATTTCATATTTCGTACACATCACAACCTCATATTTCATACACATCACCCAATTTTTGTATATATAAAAAAAAAAATCCCTAATATATATATACGTTTACATATATATATTAGCATTGTAAATATTGCAAATATATCATTTTTATCTCATCTGGGTAGATTTTAAATAGCTTAAGTTTATAGAGTGAATGCGGTATTGTGGTGATTGCAACTAGGTTTTAGGGAATAGACCAGTGGACGACCCCCCAACAACCCCCCCTCCCATTCCTTTAGGGCTTCATGCCTAATCATAAAGTTGTACCATTTTTATTATATAGCATCTGCCCGGCACTTGTTGTATGCCCTAAAAAATGTATTATGATTTTCATGATAAATAAAAGCAGGATGACTTGGCGTTGCTCGGGATTGAATGATGATCAACGAATGTTACATCCCCTATATTTTTATTGTTATCAAAATTAGTGAAATAGCCCATTTTTCCAATCAAATCAATTGATTACCTGCACTAGTTGAGGATCCATCGCGGTGCATTGGGAGGAAACTTCACATGTCTTTCGCAGTGACTTACTTCACAATACATTTAGTTTATATTGCACTGTAGAGAACCTACTGTTGATAGTATATGTCAAGCTTTTCAGCTCATGAGGTAATAAAGCTTCTCAAATGCACTTGTGATGTTAGGCTGTGTAAGGTGTTA
The DNA here is from genome assembly GCF_053919585.1 of Euprymna scolopes. Lineage (NCBI taxonomy): Eukaryota > Metazoa > Mollusca > Cephalopoda > Sepiida > Sepiolidae > Euprymna > Euprymna scolopes. The sequence goes on along the minus strand of NC_136503.1, from coordinate 81,141,996 downwards.
ACTTTGGTCAAAATCCCCTGTTCCTTCATTTATCGGATTATTTCGATCATAGATTATTGATGCTTGTTCAAGACATTCCGATACAAAACCTATCTAAGAACATTGCCAATCACATAAAGTATATTAATGTGAAATTTCATTAAAAAAAATTACTTCCCTACCCCGTCTATTTGATAAAATCAAAAGTAAAACTCTTAAACTTTTGAGCCATGTCAAACGATCAACCAGTGGCCTGTCAACAGAAGTAGAGGAAAAAGGTGGAGAGAAAATGTTTTTGATTGGACATCTTTCAACAGTTAGGCATCCATCAACCAACTTGCCCTGGATCAGAAGGAATAACAAAAAATAAGTTATATGGGTTCGCAATCTGCACCAAACGGAAGGTGCGTCGCATAATGAGAGATAGATATTATCACCCTGAGCGATACTAAATGTTATGGAGAATATATATATATATATATATATATATATATATATATATATATATATATATATATATATATGATTACTGAAAAGAAAAACATACAATAAAAATTAAATATAAAAAGTCTTTTATAAATGTCTTTTTTCAAAGTCTTTTCTTTCAGTCTTTTATTCTCTGATATTTCTTCTTTCAAATAAGTCTCTTCTTGGTTAAATTCTCTTCCAGATGGAATGCTCTTTTTCTTTTTCTAGAAAAGTAAATCTTTTTTTTTTTCTTTAAAAGGGGATTTCTCTTTGAGAGTAACTCTCTCGGAATCTTCAAGGATTTTCTGATCCTAATATTTTTTTCCTCAAAATCAAAATTTCTTCCGAGGGCATTTTTTCTGGAACAAATAATTTCCCTTTTAGTAGGACCTTTTCGTCCTTTGATTAAAGGGGAATGAAACAAAAATACATTGACTTTCAATGGAGCACAAACCTCAGAGTTTGGTCAGTATGGATGATGTCTTGATATTGAAGCTGAAATTGTTCTTCTATGATGCTCTTGTCATTGTTGATGAGAAATTTGTAAACGTTTTCTTCAATTCAATTCTGAAGGCAGCCCAAAACTCTTGTTTTTTCTTTCTACTTTTGTCGATCAAAACTTTTAACATAAGTATTCCGTAAAGATGGAGCTAAAGAAAACCCAAACACTCAACAGAGAAGAAATTCAAGAACTGATTTTAAAATGGGTGTAACAGTGCACAAAGAATTCTGCGGCAATGCCTGTGATGTATCTGTTCCAATTTATGTTCCCAGTGAACGTTAAGCCAAGGAGTTTGAGCAAAGTACTTCCAAATAATGTATCATTAGCTATAGCTATTGGTGGTTGAGAAGGTTTCTTGTAATTATTAAAGGAAAAAAGCTTAGAAGCATTGAATGTTACCATCCATTTTTCTCCCCATTCCACTACAGACTGGAGGTTTTCCTTTAGGGTTTCCACCATTGCTTTGGATATGTGTTCATTCATTTTTCCCTCATGCCTGTTATAGAGTGTGCTGTCGTCAGCAAATATACCCATCTCAGAGACAATTTTATCAAGGATTGACCTCTGAGGTACACCTGCATTTATATCATATCGTCTTCATATACGACCATCGAGGACAACCTGGATTCTTCTTTTTTTCAAGACTAGCAGGGGTACCTGGCGTTGCCTGGGTGTGTTGCGGTAGTGTAGTAAGGGTGGGAATAAAAAGCAGCCCGGTGGGGTGGGGGAAAACAACAGGGTGGAGAGAGGTATTAGAAAAAAAAAAATGGTAGTAGGCTGGAACCCGTAATGCGAAGGAAGAAAAGAAGGTGAGGTTAAAAAAAAAAGTGGTAATAGGCAGGCAGGCTCGAACCTGTAATGCAAAGGAGGGAAAGAAGGTGTAAAAAAACGTAACACGTTAGCCGATGTTGCCATTGCGCAAGCAGAAGTTGCGTGCGTCGCATTTAAGCATAGTCAATCAAACGTATGACGGTTTAAATGCTTTGCCGCTTTTTCTAAAAGTTTCACTTCATACGAAAAAGCTAAACAAACACTTGAGACAACGCTACGGTGGGAATTTTGTTTAACCCGATCAAAAAAAAGATAGAGACAGTGTCCATTTGCGAATCAGAGATATTATGATCTGGGGAGTATACAAAAACTTCTTGCGGAATCTAACCTACGCGAGAACCTCAATGCAAAAAGCCTTTCATGGACATACAGAAATGCTCGATGGCCAGAAGTACCAGTGTGTTAAATGTCACTATGACAAGGATTGAGTAAGAAAAGGCTCAGAAAAAGATGAATAGATTATGTCCAGATGCTAAAAGAGAAGATATTAAAGCTAAATTTCACAGGAAAATTAGCTCAGGGAGAGGTGATGTGATGAATATAAGTGCATCCGGGTTTTTCCTCCTTACAACCTTATGATTGTCCTGGTTAAATACCATGAATACCATCTGGTAGAGCCACCCCAGAGAGCCACTGAAAGGTACGCAAGGCTCATGCTAGGAATGCCAGCATCAACTACGACACTCACCTGTATGATGACTTTCCATATTATTACTCAAACGGTAGCAAGACCCACTCAGCTACTTCAAACGATATCCTGGTTGGTTGTTTTTGTTTTACGGCACATCAACCCTTTTCGGGTTATTTAATGCCGAATCCAAAGAATTTGAAGAAAAATTTTTTAATAGAATATATTTGTTGTTTTTAAGTCGGTTTCTATTCAACCCATAATTGGGACCCTAACAGGTACTACCACTCTGGGTCAGAGTGGACCTGGGAGCAATGGTAATTAAAGGATGGCTCACTCCACACTCCCCAAAGCCCACAAGCTGGGGCCTCACCACTGGATATAGTTTTAGGTCATATCCAGGACCACAATATATATCCCTTTCACAGGACATATCAACACTCATCATAGTAGACTTGAAGATGCCAGGCTTTTTTTTTTACAAGGACGTCAGCACTTTTCAAGGCCTGAAGGCCACTTGAGGATAAGGGTTAATGTGATAATGTAATAATCGTTAATAGTGTAGATAGAGTAGATTATTGGGATTATTTAAGGGGAAAGCTCAACAAGAACTTGTTTGCATTGGACTTGAAGGCTATCATATTGTAATCAGCTGGAAGCAGGCCAGTGTTCTATAGATGAACAGTGCTAGGAAAAAAGTTTTGTTCATCGATTCTGCGTTAAGTTTTAGACACATATAAAGAGTAGAGAAAATTGTTGATAGTGGTTGTAGCTAGTCGAGTGTTTTTTTTGCAAAAGTTTGGCAAGGCGGGGAACCATAGATTGGAGCTCATGAAACTAATGATAGAGCAGATATAGGCTTGCAATGTCTCTTCTGCTGAAATTCCTTTAAGCCTGCTGCTCTATCTCCAGTGAACAAAGCCCCCAAAAGGTAAACCTACAAATACACACACATAACGAAATTTTGAAACAAACTTTCTGGCACGTTTGTCTACTTCTGATTTCTTTAAAACTTTTTTTCTTTTCTTAAAATAAGAAATGTCCAAGGTGAGTAACACAGCAGATTTGTCATCTACTGTTGATGAAATATGTAAATATGTATTATTCCTTGCGTTAGGTGGTTTTGATAACATTCTCGGAAAATAAGGTGTTGTAGATCCTAACAAGGTATATTTTGGGACCTCAACAGTGAAGGAGTGAAATTTTTTTGCTAAACGGGTTTGTCAGGGATATGTACATTGGGGAGCGCATTCCATTAAAATATTTGTAAAACAGGCACAGAGATGCAACATTGCGGTGATGGGACGGAGGTTTGAGCTTAGTTGACAAAGTTCTGTTAGATTGAAAACTCTTTTTTTTTCTTTTTATTTTACATGGAGGTCGCCACTAATCAAGGCCCAGAAGCCACTCGGGGATAAGGGTTTTTTTTTGTGTACAGTAATCAATGGGATAGTGTTGCAGTATTCATTAGTATTGGAGATTTGATAAAGTGTCATTACATAAGGGGATGGTTCATCAGGAATTTGTTTATGTTGGACTTGAAGACATCCATGTTGAAGTCAGGAGGGGAATAGGCAAGAGGTAGAGAGTTCCAAAGGTGTGCAGTTCTAAGAAAGAAGCTTTGTTCATGGAATCTACATTTTGATTTAGGCACCGACAAAGAGTGGGGAAAATTTTTGACAGTGGTTTCAGCTAGACGGGTGTTTATTGTGAAAGATTGGCTAGGGGGGAACTAGAGATTGGAGCTCAGACGAGCACCTACCATGGAAATAATGATAAAACAAAGATAGGCTCGCAATGTCTCTTCTGTGGGAGAGAGGTTGCAGGGAAGAGAAAAGGGCATCACCCACTAAGCCACAAAGTCTATTTTGTACTCTGTCAAGGCAGGATAGGTGGTTTTAGCAGCTTCTGCCCAGATGTGGCAACAGTACTCCATCCTTGGACGTACTTGGCTCTTATATAAATAGAGAATTGCATCAGTAGTGAGATATCTTCTGGAGCAGTAAAAGCATCCCACAATTTTTCCAGCAACCTTGACAACAGACTTGATGTACGTGTTCTATTTCAGATCAGGAGTAAAGGTCAAACCCAGAAGATTGTCAAAACATGGGGCCTCCCCTAGACGAGAGTCATCCATTTCCATGGATGCCAGATGCGGATCAGAACGTTGATGATGTAAAGATAGAAGCTTGGTTTTAGATGCATTAAAGGTAATCAGCCACCTTTTCCCCCACTGCACCACATGCTCGAGATCAGAGAAGAGAGAATCAGAGAGAACTTTATCATTTACGGCCTTCGATGTGTTGCAGTAGATGGTCGTGTCATCAGCATAGATGTCAACGAATGATTTAAGTATGTGTCTTTTTGGGCCCTATGCAAGAAGGAGAGGCTAGTGATAGATGCACCAGACTAGATGTGGCAACAATACTCCATGCTGGATGGCCTTCTAGAGCTACAGGATACTCTCAGGTGTGAGTAGCTTTCTAGCTCGATAGAGAACTCTCCTTTGCAGCAGCCTTCACAATATCCTAAATGTTCCAGTTCATATTGCCTGTGAATGTTAGGCCGAGGAGTTTGAATGCAGAATTCTCAGGTAGGGTGTTATTTGTCATAGATATAAGTGGTTGGAGAGGCATCTTGTAATTTTTAAAGGAGAGTAGCTTAGTCTTACTAGTAGTGTTGGGACGATTCCTAAATTTTTTCTGATTCCGATTCCAGGAAAATATTGATTAACGATTCTGATACCAAGTACGATTCTGATTCCGATTCCTGGGGAATTGTTGTTTTGAAATATGCCATTATATAATCGTAAGTTTTTGTTTAGCGAAAAAATTTGGTCCAGCGAAAAAGTGGAAATACAATTAAGGGAATTTCAAAAACGATTTGATTGTTTTTCGTAAAATTTCTTTCACTGAAGATAAAAGTCAAAACAAATTTTTTAACCATAAATTAAACATGCACCATGAAATTAATAACAATCAATTTCAGGAGTTATTTCATATATAAAAAAAATATAAAGAAAAAGTAAGTCGTGATTAATCCAACAAAAATAAAATAACTAATAAATTTCAAGGGGAATAACGTTTTGTTTATCTTTTGATATTCATTTTTTTGTTAGATTTTCTCTTTATCTTCGATAACTCTTTAAAATTTAGCATTTGTTTGCAGCTTCAATCGCTAACTGATTTTTATTTCACTTTTTAGAATATTCTTATTTCTAAATGAAATTTTAAATCTTTGATTAGATTTTTAGCCTTTTATATTCAATCATCTCAAATTATTCCTATTTATTTATTTGACTTTTTAAAAAAAATATTTTTAACAATAATAATGTTATTTTTTTAAATCTAAATAAATTTGTTTATTTCTATATTTATTTTTATTATATAATTATATACTTATCGTCTTATTTAATGTCTTAATTTACCTCTTTACTTCTATATAAAAAAGTAAATTTTTGGTAATTGTTTATTTCTATTGTTAAATAAAAGTCATTTATTGAACTTTCGAAATCGCCTCTGCCTTAATGCTGTTTCTGGCAACTTTCTTTCTTTTTATTTTTTGTTAGGGGTTGGGAAACCTTTACCTATGCTCACACCACGACTGTGATATCAGGCATTGGTGAATGTCGACCAAGCCCCTACAGTCCTTTAGTTGAACGGCTCTGAGTGATTAGTTAGTTTGCAAAGTTAGGGTTCAAAGGATTAAAAAAAAGTTAAACTTTTTTCCTTTTTTAATAAATTTTTCACATTTTTTTTTGTTTCTGTTGTGCAACGAAGTTCCAAAAGAAATGTTTAATTGCTTCATTCGCAGAATATTTTAATGAAATGTAAATTTCTAAAAGAAAAAAAATTAAATTCACTTACCGCATTTATTTAGCATATAGCAAAATGATTGTTTTCTTTTGTAGTTTTCGAAAGACCTTAAGCAGAACCGTCAGTCAGCATAATATGTAGTTCTAACGTTTTTATTTTTGGATACTTCAAAAAGCCGCATTTTTGTTTTTGGATACTTCAAAAAAGCTGACCGACAGTCAAAGTTTTGCAAACTGATACCACATGATCAGTTTCACTTTAGTTTTAGAAATATTTCCTGAAAGAGCCTTCGTTCAGAAAATAGAAAGTACATAAATTGTTCTATTAAATTTTATTGTTTTAATAATTTGACTTTGCTTGTTTTATTTTAAAAAAATATAAACATTAACAAGACATTTTTCATTTACTAATGAGATTTTTCGTTCATTTACTAATGGAAGAGTGTCGGTAAAAAAAAAAATTGCCAAAAGATAAACGCCCCCTTTTTTTTTTCATCACCCGGTGGAAAAACCACTGATTTTTAACCTAATTTACTTGCAATCAGAGCACTGTAAAATCTTTTTTCTCTAAGGGTTAAGTATTCATCAACATTTTCATGGACTTGACGTAGTTGGGTTGTTTTATACATAAATAAACTTTGCTCACAAAGGAAAACAATGTTACCATGTGGCTCCTAAAGTTTCGCAACAGTGCAAACAGATAACTAATCATGGGCCTTGAAGTTTCGAAACAGACAGACAGCATCTATGTATGTGACAGAATAAAAAACTCATTACCTTTAAAGTAGTTAATAAAATTCTTGTATATCATATTAAATATGTTATGAAAAGTTCTATGGCGTTTTTATCATGAATTTTTGACAGCATTAATCTCACTTCAAACAAACAGTTCAACTTAAAAATATAAGAGAATCGTAATGAAAGAATCGTAAATCTAAAGTATTTTTTAACGATGAGATTCCGATTCCGATTCCCCCCAAAATACACGATTCTTATGATTAACGATTCCGATTTATCGTCCCACCACTACTTACTAGCATTAAATATTACCATCCACTACAGTCTAGAGGTCATTTTCTAATGATTCGTCAATTGTGTTAGATTTAAGTACATCTGTTTTTCCCTCATGCATGTTATAGAGCGTTGTATCATCAGCAAATATACCCATCTCGGACACTATATTATCAAGGAGGTCGTTTATGAACAATAATTAATCTTCATATGAAATAACATTTCAATCGGTGAAGTTAAAACAAAAAAATAAGAAAGAAAACGTCTTAAACTGGGAAGTTTAATAAACGAACAAAAACAACAACAACAAAATGTAGGAAAACATCAAAGAAAAGTTTTATTATGGAAATATAATTAAAGGTTTCTTTCCGAATTCACTTCACAATGACACAGGTTGTTTGATTTGCTATTTGCTTTCTCCCTTCGCCTAAAAACTTGAAATAGTTTAATGAAAAATGTTTTTTTTTTTTGTTTTTTTTACTTGTGCGAAATAAAACTGGACCTAGGACTTATTCCCGATAGCCTCATAACTTTCACTAATATTATTAACATTATTAAAGAAATAATATTATTGAATATCAAATAATTGACAAAAAAAAAAACAAAACAAAAAAAAAACAGAATGTGACGGTAGAAATGGAGGACAGCAACATAATTGTGGCCACAATGGGAAATCGGAAGCAAAACAATTCAAATAGTTCACACAGTAGAAATCGATCTTGGGGTTATTTACAGCAACCTCTTAACTCTTACTTTCATTATGTTTGCCCTCTAGTCTTCACATTCCATGAGCGATGTTTCTAACAACGAGGGAAGAATTGGTGTTTTCTGGGTTCATATAACACTTATCGTTGGCTAATTTTTGACCTTGAATTGATATTTTAGCTCCTTACATCAAATGGCTTCATGCCTTGTCTGGAGCGATATCCATAAAAATAAAATAAAAACAAAACACATTGGGAATCATACGTTAAGATAACTTTTCTTTTTTTTTTTTTTTTTGGAGGATGGATCATGATGTCCACCTGGCGAGGAAATGCAGTAAGGCAAGGGCAGATAACCCTGAAATTATCAGACGCCATTTTCAAATTGGTTGCCAACGAATTGATGTGGCAGAAATTAAATTTCCATTTGCACTAAGGAAACACTTACTTGCTTGTGATATATTGATATAAAAATCGAAAAGTGAAAAATGTAGATACCCATTAAGGTAAGACTAGTGCACGTGTGTCTTCCATATTGCAATGACTTTGATAAACAATCACTGAAAAATGTGTCGTGCAAAACTATTCAATTCTGTTGATTTTATGTTTGCTTGTTTTTTGGGTTTTTTTTTCAAGTTCGTTCTTTTAACGTTTGCAAAATAATGATCTATTATTAATTCGCTTTTCTCTCTTCATTTTAATTTTTGTCGAAGTTTGAAGTTAAACAGCGTTTTTTTTTTTTTTTTTTTTTTTGCTTTTAATTAAAAATTGTGAAATTGTTTTGTAATCTGACCCTTTAAAATTCATCCAAACGATAAAGATTTTTACGTGTGACGCTTTTTTAATGTCGAACTGAAATTGTTTTCATTTCTGTATAATCTACGAATTCGAATCCTATTCGACAGAAAAGTTGTACATTTTTGACGGACAAACTTTGAAATCCGAAAAAGATTTAATTTTAACAACAACAATAATAAAAACATTGATTCTTTTACGATTATTGTGTTTGAAAATAAATCTTATTCGATATTTTTTCATTTTTTACTCTGAAACTTCCAAAGTAAATAGCGATATAAACTTATTTTAACAGAAAGACAGTTGCATCATTAGTCGAATATGCTTTTCCTACTCATTTTTGGCGTGTTTTGCGTTCATTAAAAAAATAAAATATAAGCATTTTAAGTTATAAATATCGGTTCTGAGTAAAGTAGACTTTTTTTAGTCGGCGGAAGTAAAGCTATAATGTAAACAAGTGGCAGAAGATTAAGAATTAGCTTATTCAAACTCGATATTTTTTACAACTTAAAATGCTTATGTATTACAAAACAAACAAATAAAAAATAAAAATAAAAAATAGGTGAGCTTCTCCAGAATTTGAACCGAACTATTTTTTTTTTTTTAAATCTATAAGCCTAAGTTTTTAGGTTAAATGTCGATTTTGTTAAGTTCAAATTATGTAGAAGTACTCATATTTCACAAATAAGTAGATGAAACAACTTTCACCCTATTTTTATTTTAAAATAATGGTACTCGTGCAGAATACGAACCTTGCTGTTTTTATTTGTTTTTAGAATTTTCAAGTTAAATTCAATTGTTATGGTATTTTTTTGCTTATTAAATTGTACAGGATAGTTATAAAACTCCCTTCCTCCACGTGTTTCTAAATAGTATCATTATTTCTGTACGGTTCCGTACCAACTTTTTTCTTCGAGAACCTTAACAACTTAAACTGCCTTAGGATTTATCCTAAAAAAAAAAAAAAAAAAAAAAAAAAAAAAAAAAAAAATACCCCACCTGATTCTATAACCTTAAATATTTTAGTACTTATGCTGAAATAATATTATTTAGAAAGCCATTCTTGGGGTTGTTTTGTAACTATTCTGTACTTTCATCTAACAATTTAATTAAAAAATATAATAAAACTTGATAATACTATTAAAAATGGCATGGTTACTTTTCTGAATAAGCACCGATATTTTTTTAGCGTCTTTTAATTTTATTTAAAAACAAACAACTTTTCACTCGCAATTTGTTTGCAATTGATTTTTTTGTCGATTTCAGTCGTTTCTTTTCTGTATTATTAATTATCAACTGTTTTTATTACGTAAACGTTGCAATTCGTTTCTCATAACAACAACAAAACAAGATTCGTCCCCCCCCCCTAAAAATCATTCATTTCTTTTACATAGGATCAACATTCGAGAAATCCATTTCACAATAGTTTCATTTTTCACAGTTTATTTGAAACCTGGTGAGTTTAAACGTTTACTCTTTTAATTGCTAACAGGATTTTCGGAAATTTGATCCCTTTTAATTTTTTTGTTCTTGTCCAGAATTTCCTCTACAGCGGAAAAAGAACGATGTCATATTCCAAAAATCACTTGTAGTTTTAACAAATTTTATGAGTAAGCGTTGCCATCTTGAAGAAACACGGGTAGATAACTCAACTTGTGACATTACCCTTGTACCGTAGTGCCTACGATTTCCTCATTATCTCCCAGTAGTCGCTTAAAATCATCTAAAAAAATAATTGGATTTTTGGAAAATATTTTCGTTCCATCACGGGTACGTACATTAATTTATACAACTTTTTTTAAATATAAAACCACTCTCGTCTCCAGCGCTTAGGGTTTGTGGTTTGGGTTAATGAAGGCCACTAAGTATATCGATTTTGGACTGATTCTATAAAATTACCCATTTCTTTTTTTTATTTTTTTTTATACTAATTTTTTACTCTAAATAAATGCTCGCTAAAATATGACAAAGTTATATTATTGGACTTATTGCAGAAATTGTCTGTAGTAAAACGTTTTTGTAAGATCAGTGATTAAATTCATGAAATCGGGATTAAAATTGTTGAAGTAAAAAAAAAAAAAAAAAACCCTGCTGCATGAAAAAGGTATAAAAAGAACAATATATTTAACACATCCTGACTTACTTTAAAGTTTTCTTACTACTTTGAACTTGGCCCGAAGTTTCATTTTTTTTAATTTTTTTTTTTTTTTTATTATTAAAACTAATACTAACTCAAGTTTAAAATTTAATTCGGTGAAAGTCAGATTTGTTCAGTTCAAAATTCTGCAGAAACACCGATTTCTTTGTTTACACAAATCGTTTAGAAATAAAAATTTTTCAATCCAGTTTATTTACCTACTTTTATTTTTCGTATTTGTGCAAAATACGGACCGTGCTGAAATAACATGGGAAGGGAGGTTTTTATTTATTTTATTTTTCACTGTTCTATACTTTCAATTTAATAAACAAGATACAGTAAAAATTGAATTTAACTTGAAAATCCTATATAAAAAAAAACAAAAACAAAAACTGTTCATATTTCTGCGTAAATACCTTCTTTTTTTTTTTTTGTTCTTTTAATAAAGTTTTTGAAGTCTACTCGCATGTTCATATTTTAATCGTTTTTTTTTGTATGATTCATATAAGAAATTCCTCAAACTTTTTTTTAATCAGTTTCGTATTTTCTGTATTTTTTTTTTTTTTTTAGTACCCACACCTTGTTGCTTTTTTACTCGTTTGTTGTAATAAACAGTCGTTTTTTTGTTGTTCCTTCCTAACCCTGTAATGACGCAGTTTAAGTTTGTCGTTACCTTACTGAAAGGTTTCCACTCGATCGATGAAAGTGATGTGATACCCATCAAGTGTCTTTCTCTTCACAAAACAATAATAACAATCCACAAACGCACAACAACAGAATCTTCTTGATCTCTTTTTACAATCACGTGGCATCATCACCGCCATATTGACTTGTTGTTGGCTCGACTTTCTTCCTTGCCGTTCTGCGTTCTGTAAATTCAATCTTGTCTTAAAAAAAAAATAAAAGCGATCCAACTTTCAAGTCTCTTTCTTGACTTCATTACATAAGCCCCCCCCCTTTTCTTAAGTATATCTATTCGACGACTTTTGTTTAATTGCTTTCACTCTTATCAATTTGTATATATTTTTCTCCTCTACCTGTTGTAGATTTGATCATTTAAAATTTTGATATCCCCCTTCCACACACTCAAAAAGAAATCGGATTTTCTTTTAAAGTGTAATGTGATCGATTACATAGATAAACAGCAAAACATATCCGCTAAAACGGAATTAAAAGGAATCACCTTATAAATTTAACATAAACTGAGCACCCACTTCATATCCAGTTAGCGATGACTGGATACCTGTAACCATATATATATATATATATATATATATATATATATATTTCCGAGAGTATGTTGGTTCTGGTACAGACAGCTATTGAACAGATAAAATAGCTTTTTCCCGATTGTTTACATAAACAGACGTAAGATGTCGAAGCATTTATCGAATTAGAAGGCGAGAAAAACAGGCTTGTAGTTGTAAATTAATTAAATTGTCGATTATCAAGAATTTCCAATAGAGGAAAAGGGATGAAAAAAAAAGTTAACTGTTACCAAAGGCAATATAAAAGTATGTTAGGTTATGATTAAAAACAACAAATTCGGTTTTTGTCTGGTTCAGTACTGAAAAAAATTAAAGGCGAACACGTTTAGGAAATTGATCCCCCACCTCTAAATTCCACAATTTACTTTTTTGTTTTTCTATTTTCACGTTAATCTCATCGATTATAAACTTAACTTTCAGATTTAAAAAAAAAAAATAAAATAAATTTTTTTATGACTTTTATCGTCGGGGATCAGTTTTCTATTATAAGGTTCTACTAATTTGAGCACGTATTTTGTGACCATCACCGAGAAAAATATTGCGACTCTCTGACGTGACCAGTGATTATTCTCTGCTAAAAATGGGGTTAGGAAGGGAACTTTCTTACCCCCCCCCCCATTTTTCATCTATCTTATCTATTTCATTCACGTTGTCTCATTTGAAAGCATCAAAAAAAAATATGGCCACTTCAAGAATGGACCCTTTGCAAAAAAAAAAAAAAAAAAAAAAAAAAAAAAATTTGGCACTTCTGCATGAGAACATGAGGCGACTGAGACGAGTTATCGATCCCTGTTCTCTGAATGAGAAATGCCCTCTATCGGCCGTTATGTGAACCTCGTATATAAATAATTGTCTCCGAGAACGCAAAAATATATAAAAATAACACAAACACATATGACAAGCAAAACATTTAATGTTTTAATATTATTTCTTTTCAGTGAGATTTCTAAATGAAATAATAAATGAACATTTATAGATTGAAATAAACATGAAACATTTATAGATTGTTTTGAGAAATATTTGGGTGTTTTCCAGTAAGATACTATAAAATGTAGCAACATATAATTTTTAAATCGGCTATCCGAATGAAAAACTGTTAAAAATATGGAACAGTTCGTTTTTTTTAAATTTTTTTTTTTTTTCACAATAAGATTGTATAAAAATATATCAAAATATAATTTTAGTTTGTCAATGTAGCAAAATATAATTTTAAAAACCTGAAACGTTTATAGAGGTTTTAAAAGAAATATCGGACATTAGACGGCCATCTGGGAAGTCGTGATGATCGGCCAAAAAGGGAAAATTAAACAAAATACTGGTAGAAATCTGCTCAAATAAATATAGGCAAATGTAATGTTCTACCAGTATTTTGTTTAATTTTCCCTTTTTGGCCGATCATCACGACTTCCCAGATGGCCGTCTAATGTCAGCTATTTAAAACACAAAAACTTATCTGGGTAGTTAGAAAAGTAACTTCTCTTGCCTTTGGTAACATTATTTCTTATATTTTTGTTTTTTGACTGCTTTTTTTTTTTTTATTTATCTATACTGGAAAATACCCAACTTCAGAAACGAGCTTTTTTTTTTTTTTTTTTTATGAATTTTATCAAAACATCTACTTTTGAAGTTTTAAAATTTAAAGAAGTGTTAAAGTGTATAAACTCTTTATTAAATAAATATTTTTGTTGCTCTCATCATCATATTCATGCTGGCATGTGTTGAATGTCTTTAAGAAATTCACTTTCAAACTAACCTATAGATATAGGTCTTTATCTCTTTCAAGACCATTTTTATTATTTCCTTTTATGTTTTCATTGATCTTCCCCTGTGAAGTGAGCTTACTACATTAACTGTTCTTCATTTACTGATCCAAGAACTCTCATCCATTCTTTCAACATGGTCCTTGAGGTTTCTTGTTTAACACACATCTCCTTAAACTTTCCAGATTTTATCTTCTCCAAGGGTCATCAGAATTTAGTCTTATCGTTTGCATATCAATTCTTTCCATGTAATGCTTACTTGCCAGGTTTCACTTTCATACATCTTCACAAAGTGAAGGTCGACGATTCTCTATTTTAAAAAATATTAATTTGAATATGTTTGCTACATTTTTAAATTATCTTCTAAATAAGAAAAATATTCTTTATTTCATCTTAGAAATTTAGTTTATGCCATTTTCAATTAAGAACATTTTTCAAATGAATCCATTTTCAAATTCTATAACAAGCTGGGAATGCAAGATCCCCCTTCATGAGTGAAAAATTTGCTTTCACCATGATTAATGTTTATGCAAAATTTCAAAAAAATGGGGGGCAATTTTAGCCTTATAATGCTCCCTAGGAGAGCAACCAGAGTTATCCCGGAAAATCCGTTCCGGTAAAAATTTACTTTCACCATGACTAATGTTTGTGCAAAGTTAAAAAAAAAAAAAAAATTCAAGACGTTATTGAGAAAAGTGCAGACAAATGAATGGAAGTGAATTTCTAGGTTCAATCTATTCTTTGTTGGGAAGTCAGTAATGTAAAATATTGCAAGGTAGTCAAAAAAGTGTACAATTCTTGGGACAACATTTAATTATGCTAGTCCAGTGGTTCCCAATTTTTTTTTTTTTTTTTTTTTTTTTCCACTTAAGAAATTTCTCAAACACAACACACACCTTAAAATTTCTGAATTCGCAGCTAAATACATGATTGATTCAAACTATTCAGCCATGTATTCAATGGTCGCTTAAAAACAATACTTAACCTTAAATTGAAAGCAAGAAGTTAGAAAGAAAACAAACGACACATACAAGAGTAACATACAGCCAAACACTTTGTTTCTAATCTAAACTTTTTACTTCTTTCCTGATTATCGAGTATTCACAAAATTGGCTTTCTGAACATTTATTTTTACAAGCTCTATACTTATGTTTTATCACTTAAACTAAATTCTTTCTTTGTTCATAAAAAATTTCCCATTTTCTATGAGTTTTTAGAACTTTCAGTTCTTTAGGCAATGTAAGCTTCGCTCGTCTTTTTTTTTTAATATTAATTTCTGTATACAGATGTTATATATATATATATATATATATATATTTATATATTAGCAATTTGTGTGTTTTGGTTACTATTTTCAAAATATAAATTTTTTTTTTTTTTTTTTCAATTTATTTCTGTCAGGTTTTGAAAATTTTTTTTTTTTTTTTTTTTTTTTCTTTTTTGGTTAATGAATGTAAATGATTTAATTTTAAAATCTAAAATATTAATAATTATTGTATCATTGTATATTATGTACTCACGGGGGTGCCTGGTGTTGCCGGGGGGGGGGTAGTAGGCAGGCAGGTTCGAACTCGTGACGTGAAAGCGGAAAAGAAAGTGAAAGAAAAGCTGAGATCTTACCGCAATGCTACAACACGAGAGGAAGTGAAAAGTGTTCAAATTTATCGATGTCAACCAAAAAGTTGACTTGCTAAGTGAATGAGTTCATGCAGGTACAGAAATTAACGTTGGCTGAAGGCCAGTTAAGCTTTCTGGGGGAAACAAAGCTCCCCGAGAAAAAGGGGGAACTCTCAAATGAATAGCAATTGTCAGATATGAAGAGTTTTCCCCCACATTGATCAAAGCTAATTGCTTTCAAGACGTTTCTGGCGGGAAAGCCAGCTGGCCTACTTCGCTCCAATTAGTTTTGCTTTTATACGAAAAAGACATACGCAAAAGGACAGAAGAGAGGGAATTTTATAAAAGTCGATCAAAATAAATGTGGATGACATCCGTTTGCAAAATGTAGATATTATAATCTAGGAAGTATAAGGAAAGTTCTAAAAAATAGTAACGTGGTCGAGAGCCCACCCAGAAAAAGCCTTTCACAGACATGCAAAAACGCATGCGGCCATTTTGCTTTATATATATATATTAGACATAATCTGGACTTATATCACATTATTTTATCATCGTATATTATTTACTAGCAATACCCACTGACCGGCGTTGCCTGGTGGAAGAGCCCCCTCCCCCAATTGAAGTAAGGTCATTGTTGTTGCTGCCCAACCCCAACCTCCTCATGTTATGAACAGCTTTCAGAATAGACACACCCAATTCCTCATGGTAAGAACGGCTATCAGGTTGGATACCCCCAACCTCTCCTTGTCAAGAACAGGTGGAGAGAGGTGGTGTAATAAGGATATTAAGCAAGCCCTAGCTGAAAAAAAAAAATTTTTTTTTTAATAGCAAGGATAAAAATTAAAAAAATTAGATGCACTCGGCAGCCCTCGTGGAAAGAGGTGTTAAAAAAATAGTAGGCAGGTAGGCTCGAACCTGTAAAGCAAAGGATGACAAGAAGGACGGAAAAAGCCATCCATTTAACTGTAGAGAGAGAGTCTAAGAGTCTGAGTCTGTATGTTTTGATGGACTAAATTTGTTGTTTTCAATAAAGAAAAACAGGAAATACTTTATAGGACATATCTTAGAAACTATTTGATTCCTGTAAGTACAAACGTTATTGTCGTAATCAGCAGCCCTGTAAATGTAGAATATTAGTTAGATTAATGACTGCACTGATACCAAAGATTTTTTAAAAAAAGTAAACAACTAATAATAAACCCAAAAACAAATTAAAAAAACATAAATTTTTTCGTTTCATTTCGATAATAAGAAAATTTTTTTAAAAACCTTTGTATCATTTCGATAATACCAAAACAAAAAAAAATTGAAAAAGTATGGAATCTTTTGTGTCGTTCCATATGCTCCTATTGGGTTCGATGTTTCTCTCTCTCTCTCTCTCTCTATATATATATATATATATATATATATATACACACACACACGAGCAAACAGTTAATAAAACATGTTAAAAAACACTTTGAAAAAGAGTTAAAAACATATTTAATCTGAAAAGGAAACACTAGATAAGTGGATAGTCCTTAATCCGTGGAGTTTCAAAGAAATACTTTCCTTCTCATCAGAGGGTAGGAATTAGCAAAATGCGGGATCGGATTTTGCATGCAAAAGTATTTGATGAAACAACAAGTAAGTCAAAGATCTTACTTGATAACAAAAAAATGAAGCAGAGGGAATATGGTGAAGAAAAAGGTGATTACACGTGAATGGATAGTCTGGTGGAAGATAAATAATCCTGTGACGGTAAAATCCAAATATATAACTTCAAGAAAGTTAATTGAATTTCCATTTGCACAAGTAAAATTACGGGATTTCCTTGGATGGATACTTTTGCATGCAAAATACGATCCCGCATTTTGCTAATTCCTACCCTCTGATGAGAAGGAAAGTATTTCTTTGAAACTCCTCGGATTAAGGACTATCCACTTATCTAGTGTTTCCTTTTCAGATTAAATGTTTTTAACTCTTTTTCAAAGTGTTTTTTAACATGTTTTATTAACTGCTTGCTCGTATTATAAGCTCTATCTCCTATTTGGTTTTATCGTGCTTTTACATCTGGCTGAGATAACTTTATAAATATTAATTATTTAATATTTATAATATACTTTAATTTTACCATCTTGGTTCATTTTGGTAAATTTAATTGTAATTTTTATTTTATATATATATATAGTATCGTTCAGTTCGGTACCGTGCTCAAATGTAAACAAAACAAATGTAACTCTCGCTGTTTATCTCTGTCACTCACCCTCTCTCTCTCTGTTGGTCTGTAAACACATTTAGAGAGAGAGAAAGAAATAGGTAGAGAGTAAAAGAGAAGCAATTAACTCTGAACAGCTAAGTAATCATTTTATTTAATGTAAAACGCTGGCATCGTGCATCGGTAGACGCCATATTGGATAAGGTCCTGTATGTTCGTTTAAGTTTATAGAATTGTAATCTGGGATAAGGGATCAGTCTAAGCCAATAGGAATAGTAGGAATGGTTTTCGTAATAGGGGGAAAAATCGGAACTACTTCCTGTGTAGGTTGATGCGATAGTGCTGGTGTAGCTCCTCAGATGTAATCTACGGTTTCATTTAAACACCTGGATGTGTCAGAAAAGTATTTATAAAGTTACATAAGATAGTGGCTAATAGGCGAGGCATAAGAAATTTGTGCATGGCATATGTTGTTGCAGATGCATATGTTTTAGTTCAGAGGGGAATTTCTGCAATCAAATTATTATGTATAGGAAGGATATAGGATAATCTAAACTTAATTATTGTATCATCGTATATTATTTATATTCTAAACTTATTTCACATAAATTCCATTATTATGTTCATTGATAATTTCTCATTTCAAAATCTTTTCATTCTTAGTGCAATGTGATAACTCTTGGAGTTTTGAAAATGTATTTTTCTTTTGTTTATTTCTAAGTAAAAAAAAATTACCATTTATTTTAACAATTATGGTGTGGTTTTGTTAGTATTTTCCAAATATAAAAGAATGCTTTCATTATTTTATTTCTTTGGTCAAACATTCCAAATTGAAACGGATACTGAGAAAAAGGTTTAGGGATGTCGGTCATCAGTTTTTGGTGATGTGTTCGATACCAGTTTTGGCGTTTTACTTTAGAGTGTTTTTTAATGGGAGAAGTATTTTTAGGGTGAACCGGATTCAGATATTTGCAGTGAAAAGGTTTTGCAGACTTAATAATCAAATGTGAGAAAAACGAGTCATATATGATAAACAGAACAAAATGAGTTCAGAAAGCATATATTCACAAAATAATATTTTATGTTTAAAATGGAAGTTTATAGCAATAGGAAAAACAGAATGTTTGAATATTTTAAAGTTCTTGTAAAAACGAGGGGAATTCATTAGCTGAGACATTGAAGAAATCTGAATCAATTAAGTCATATGTTACATGGTTCAGGAAAAATTGTTGTCAAAACTCTGCTCATTTATATAAATTATAAGTAATTGAAAGTTGTTTAAGAGTCAATGTTCATTTGTTTTGTATTAGAAAAGAAGTTCAGTGATATAGATTGGAAATATTTCAATAAAGTTTATTCAGATTGGCAGATGATAATAAGGCAATGAGTTGTGTCTGTATTCTCTAATGTTTGTGTGCGAGTGAGTGGAGAGATGTTGCAGAGATTAGCACCCTACAGAGAGATGCTGAGCAACACTGATCCATAGATTTGGGTCATCTGGATTCCACTAGTTTATTGAAGAAAAATCTAACTTTTAAAACGATGGCTCCCAGAAAGACCATTTCAAATAAGTTCAGAAAGTTTTCTGGTTGGTCCAAAATATAATTATTTTTATTCAGGATAGTGTATTCACAGACGATATGCATACAAACAGTTTACACTTTTTGATTTTGGACGTTGATGTGTAAACATCAACCGCTACAAAGGTAAATGTTTTTCTAATGAATGTAAATAATTTCATTTGAAAAGTAAAATTTAATTTTACAAAACTAATATTGTGAGAAATCAGAATGAAACTAATTTTGGTATAATTAGAAATAAAATACATTTTGGTTTTTATTTCATCCCTCCCCCCTTCAATTCTGTATACATATGTGTGTGATGTTTATACTGAGCATCCTCAGGAGAATAACAGAATAAATTTCAAACCTATGTAACTTCCAAAATGTTAATTTTATAAAACAACTAGACTACCCGTGACCCGTTGAGTCAGTATGTTATATTAGCTACGGAATTCATGTATGAGCGTGACACTTGTGACATAAAGAAAATAGTTGTTTTTTTTGTTGTTTTTTTTTGACATAACAGAAACATTTCTATGAAAGTATATTAAAATGAAAAAAGAATATAGATAGATTTCTATGAGTCGTTCTGTTTATTATAATTGATTATTTTTGAAAAAAAAAAATTTACAGTTATTGAATTATAAGTGGTTGGCCATACTTATAGGTAAATGTGCACTGAACAGATACCATGATACTTATTATAGTTAAATTCAAATTTTGATATATCTGCTTTTTTTTACATCGTTCATTTCTGTATTATGTTTAAGTTATTTTAAACCCCACTCTTCCCATGTTAAATAATAATTTCGAAATAATGTTAATATTTCAGTGCGCAGGTCAAAATCTGCAAAAGAAGCGATTTGTGTTTATTTGTTTATGTTGTTATGGGTTAATGTTTATGCACACGTGCGCAACTGGATGTCGTAAACCGGAAAGTGGGTTACATACATCGTTACAAAGTCATTTGAGTTTTATAATTATATAGATTTTCTCAAATTCACTTCTTCAAATATAAAATGGCTAATTAAGAAAATTAAAAACAAAAAACTGCATTGTTTTAGAGGAGTAATTAAAAAGAATAAAACGAAAGAAGTTGAAATACACTTTGATAGTCAAGCACCATGTTTTCAGTCGATTTTTTTTTTCTTTCCCCTTTTTTGCTTAAGAACTATCAGATAGCCAAGACCCCACACCATGTCCAAAGTCATCATTACGTAAGATCAGAGCAAGAATACGAATTGTCTTTTTTTATGCTAGAAAATGACAATTCTCCTTTTAAAGAAAGTAGTGAGTAAATACTTGTGCAACCGTGTGCACTCTGTCTTGTTTTACAATTGCTGACCCCCAACTTTGCTTCTGTGGTTTCCTTCTCTCATCTTTTTTTCTGTGTCATTGTCTCTAACACTGCCAACTGGTGTGCAGTGAATTGAGTATAGAAATAAAATGTTAACGAAACAAAAACAAAAAAACTGCAACACATTCTGTACATATCAGCGAGGTTCTGGGTGTGAGTGCGATACAACCAACAACCCTGTAAGCGTTAAGGTTCACATGTGTTTTCTGTTGAGGCCAAGATTGTCGTCTCTATCCGCTTCAAGCCATCGCCTGCCTTCAACTATCCCAAACTGCAAATTGTCTTTAACTGTCGCGAACCAAAGATTGTCTATAAATTGTTGTAAAACGCATTGCCATTTCTAAAACTACCCGTAAACTGACTCTAAATATATTGACCTCTATTGTTTGGTCCTTTTGTCTCTATCACTGCCATATCTTGATTAACAATCTTATCTTAGCCCCATATGTGTGTTTTGGTGAACAATTTTCTATACTTTTGTTCTGACGGTAAACTTATCATTTCCTTTTTTTTTTTTTAACGCCCTAACACTCAGTGGGGGATGGGATATGGTGATAGTATCACTTGTTGGAAACGTCTATTGCTAAACTTTTATTGCTTTTGAACTTGATTATTATGAATTGTTTTCTTCTTTCTGTTCTTTGACAGATTGATTATGAGTAGTTTGAACGAGGAGAGTCCTGCCCTCATTAGCAACTCCTCTTCTCTGGCTGCTGCTGCCTCAAATTGCCACGGATCTCACGATGCTTCCCTTAATGAAGACGCAACCACTATCACGTCTATGCTTGAAGCAAGCCTTGCAACTGCAGTCTACCAACAAAAGAACAAATGCTCAAAAATGTCTGTTAACAGCAACACTGCGCAACCAGGAGTTCAGAAATCCATCATCACTGATGTAAATAGATTTAAAGGTGACTTTGACAAGTTCCAATTAACAGCAAACCAAAAATCCGATACAAAACATTGTAAAGATGACAACACTGACAACATGAAGGATAAACATCGCAGTGGAAGTAAGAAGATGAATAAAGATGGAAAGATTTACGCAGTGAAAAAGGATAACTTTAAATGGTAAGTGGCCTTTCTTTTTAAAAATATATATATCAACAGAAACACCCTGCATTTTTTTTTTTTTTTTTTAATAAATTGTTTGCAAATATCCATCCTATATTTATGCATACATACAACTTTTAAAAGGTGTAAGAAAGTTAGATGTAAAGTATCTTTGAATCTTGCAAAAATTGTCAAAATAAAAAGTTGCTTCTGCAGAATCGTGGTATTTGAAACAAAAGCCTTTCAGGTAAAAATACTATTAAAATACTTACGTGTCATGTGGAATTCTCCTGGGTTGTAATGTACAGTATGGCCAAACCAGCAAAGTCTTCTCTTTAAGTCTCCTAACGAAATAGTGTCAGCAGACATGCAGAAAGTATAAGACTTAGGAAGGAACTGCTATTTCACCCAGCCAGAATTTTTTTATTGATTTTATTCAGTTTAATTACAAAAAAAAGATTTTTAAGTGCAATTTTTTTTTTTTTGCAGTCTATTATTTATTTTTATTTTATAGCTTTTTTTTTTTTTTCAGTTTTATTTTATTTTATTTTTTTCTTAGTCTTATTTTTTTTCCAGTCTTTTTTTCAATCTTATTTATTTTTTCAATCTTATTTATTTTTTCAATCTTATTTATTTTTTCAATCTTATTTATTTTTTTCAATCTTATTTATTTTTTAATCTTATTTATTTTTTTCAATCTTATTTATTTTTTTCAATCTTATTTATTTTTTTCAATCTTATTTATTTTTTTCAATCTTATTTATTTTTTCAATCTTATTTATTTTTTCAATCTTATTTATTTTTTCAATCTTATTTATTTTTTCAATCTTATTTATTTTTTCAATCTTATTTATTTATTTTCAATCTTATTTATTTATTTTCAATCTTATTTATTTATTTTCAATCTTATTTATTTATTTTCAATCTTATTTATTTATTTTCAATCTTATTTATTTATTCTCAATCTTATTTATTTTCAATCTTATTTATTTTCAATCTTATTTATTTTCAATCTTATTTATTTTCAATCTTATTTATTTTCAATCTTATTTATTTTCAATCTTATTTATTTTCAATCTTATTTATTTATTTTTTCAATCTTATTTATTTATTTTTTCAATCTTATTTATTTATTTTTTCAATCTTATTTATTTATTTTTTCAATCTTATTTATTTATTTTTTCAATCTTATTTATTTTTTCAATCTTATTTATTTATTTTTTCAATCTTATTTATTTATTTTTTCAATCTTATTTATTTATTTTTTCAATCTTATTTATTTATTTTTTCAATCTTATTTATTTATTTTTTCAATCTTATTTATTTATTTTTTCAATCTTATTTATTTATTTTTTCAATCTTATTTATTTATTTTTTCAATCTTATTTATTTTTTCAATCTTATTTATTTATTTTTTCAATCTTATTTATTTATTTTTTCAATCTTATTTATTTATTTTTTCAATCTTATTTATTTATTTTTTCAATCTTATTTATTTATTTTTTCAATCTTATTTATTTATTTTTTCAATCTTATTTATTTATTTTTTCAATCTTATTTATTCATTTTTTCAATCTTATTTATTCATTTTTTCAATCTTATTTATTCATTTTTTCAATCTTATTTATTCATTTTTTCAATCTTATTTATTCATTTTTTCAATCTTATTTATTCATTTTTTCAATCTTATTTATTCATTTTTTCAATCTTATGTATTTTTTCAATCTTATTTATTTTTCAATCTTATTTATTTTTCAATCTTATTTATTTTTCAATCTTATTTATTTTTCAATCTTATTTATTTTTCAATCTTATTTATTTTTCAATCTTATTTATTTTTCAATCTTATTTATTTTTCAATCTTATTTATTTTTCAATCTTATTTATTTTTCAATCTTATTTATTTTTCAATCTTATTTATTTTTCAATCTTATTTATTTTTCAATCTTATTTATTTTTCATCATCTTTATTTTTCATCATCTTTATTTTTCATCATCTTTATTTTTTCATTTTTTTTTTTCATTTTTTTTTTTCATCTTTATTTTTTTTCATTATTTTTTTTCATCTTTATTTTTTTTCATCTTTATTTTTTTTCATCTTTATTTTTTTTCATCTTTATTTTTTTTCATCTTTATTTTTTTTCACTTTTATTTTTTTTTCATGTTTTTTATTTTTCATCTTTTTTATTTTTCATCTTTTTTATTTTTCATCTTTTTATTTTTCATCTTTTTTATTTTTCATCCTTTTTATTTTTCATCTTTTTATTTTTCATCTTTTTATTTTTCATCTTTTTATTTTTCATTTTTTTTTTCATCTTTATTTTTTATTTTTCATCTTTTCATCTTTTTATTTTTCATCTTTTTATTTTTCATCTTTTTATTTTTCATCTTTTTATTTTTCATCTTTTTATTTTTCATCTTTTTATTTTTCATCTTTTTATTTTTCATCTTTTTATTTTTCATCTTTTTATTTTTCATCTTTTTATTTTTCATCTTTTTATTTTTCATCTTTTTATTTTTCATCTTTTTATTTTTCATCTTTTTATTTTTCATCTTTTTATTTTTCATCTTTTTATTTTTCATCTTTTTATTTTTCATCTTTTTATTTTTCATGTTTTTTATTTTTCATGTTTTTTATTTTTCATGTTTTTTATTTTTCATCTTTATTTATTTTTCATCTTTATTTATTTTTCATCTTTTTTCTTTGTTTTTTAATTTTTTTTTATTAATATCTTATTTTTTTGTTTATACTGGAGATGGGGCATCCTACTTGATGACAGACATTCACCTGCTATTTCAGAAACCCTAATCAAGTTCTTTTTAGGATTTTAACTCTCTCTTTAAGAGCAATTGTTTGTATCTCTTTCACACTTGGATCACTGGGTATATTTACCAGGTAGTTTTTGAAATTCTTTTTCATGAGCCTGGTTACTCCTATGATTATTGGAATCCTCCAACATTATTCACCTACAGCATTATGTCCATTCACAACAATTACTTCTAGCCTAAATCTCTTCATCTTATATTGTGTAGGTCAGCTTTCCACAGACTGATTTGAAAACTTTAGTTTCTCCCAATGTGATGTCATTTGTCATATAACATTTGATCTGTTACTCTTTGCCTCAACTTTACGTCATTCATCTCTGAGAATGATTTTGCTTTGCGGATTTGGGTTATTATTATGCACTCAATTTGACCTTTGTCAAATTTATACTAGCTAACTTAATTGCCATTCATCTAGAGTCCTTAATAATGGTGAAACAAAGTTAAAGCTGGTCTTTGCTTGTAATATTTCTATCAGTTCTCTAGTTTATTTGATATGCAGTTCGTTTAGTGTTTTAGTTTAATTATCTTATCAAGTAGCTTGTTTTGCCTGCTATTATCATCTCGCAATTTAATTCCTATTCACTAAAATTGTATTGTCAAATTGAAAAATAAAAGCAATGAAACAAAACTAATCAATAAAAAGCAGAAAACAAAACTACTGCTACCTCAGACTTCTTGTTTGTCTCTCTCTCTCTCTCTCTCTCTCTCTCTCTCTCTCTCTCATAAACACTATTAAAGAAATGTTATATTTTTTGGGCATTGAAAAAAAGAGTTATTTGATAATATTGAGTATTTGAAGCAGAAGCTGCAGTTTTGAATTCTGACAGTTTCAAAACTGAATTCTAAATTGTTGACTGACCTAACCTTAAATGCACCCAATATTGATGTTATTTTTTCTTTTACCTTTGCAAAATTCAATCATGTACATTTTCATGAACATTGCTTTAATTAGTATACTACAGCTTGTTTTGAATTTAACAGTAGCTATATGTCTTTTTCATAGAAATAACCTTTATGTAAAATAAAATGAACATTTCATTTAGCTGGCACTGAATATTATAAATAGACCACTAAGTCCCTATCTTTAACTAGTTGTTCATAAAAAGTTTTTTCTGGAGTCAACCATTACGTCATTACAGGTGAAAGGTGTTCTTCACACTATTGTCACCTTGGTATATGAATTCTTTAGAAATATATTTATGTCTGTGTTTGATTTGCATTCTATGATCCCAATCTGACAATTAGTTATTGATCATTCAAAGTTTGTTGGAAATGAGAAAAATATCAATTAATTGAGAAAGCAGTTTTAATAGTGTACAACTGAAAATGCAAACTTCAAACAAAATCCTCAGAAATGTAATGTCGTTTTGTGATGAATGCAACTTAATATAAATGGAAGCAATAGTTATTAGATCGAATCATGCAAAACATTGAAAACTGAAAAAAAAAGTGCAAAGTTCACACAAAAGTTGACTGTTCATAGAAGTTTCAATTCAACAGCAACCACATTGATTTTTCTTTTGATATATAATTTATAGTATGAAGGTCATTCCAAAAGTAAGGCCTCTTTCTTTTTAACCAAAAAAACTAAACCATTGAAGAGCTATGAAGATGGGATTGGTACCATTAAAATGAGTGACCTTTTATTTCAGAATTTATTTTTCTACATAGTCACCACCATTCTCAATGTACTTTTGCCAGCAATGAGCAATGTCTTGGTTGTAAAAATCTGGAGCGTGTTTTCTAACATCTTTCACCACTTTGAAATTGATGAATCCACCTCTTAACGGCGCCGACATCAACTGCATCAGCTTTGTAAACATTCTCACTGATGCATCTCGGCTTTTGACATGCATCCATGACAGGTTGCTTTCTTAATCTCACACCATCAATATCTGCAACTGAGAGATGAAACATTTAGGTCATGAATGCATAAGTTCATTTATTATAAAAACGCAATTTGCAATCCCCTCTGATCCATTTGGACAGAATAAAAATAAGAGGCATTACTTTAGGAACATCCCTTGTACATGGAAGATCTAGCTGGATTGTTGTTTTAATAGTAAATTTAAAAGCGAAAATGTACGTATGTGTGTTCGCTTTTTCTGTATGTCTACAAAAGGCTTTTTTCAGAGAAGCGGTCGGTCGGTTCACAACTTCTTAAAACTTTTTATATCACATATAAATCGTAATATCTCAGAGTTAACAACAGAGCTCGCCTGTATATTTAATTTGCTCAACTTTGGGAAGATAAATATTCAACATTTGTCGCTCGCCACATGTGGGTTTGTCTTTTTCCTATAACATCTTTAGGGGGGGAAGCGTTCCTGCAGTAAATGAAGGTACTATCCCGCAGTCAAACTTGACCTCATTAAGTCATTAAAACGTGCACCTGCCAAATCCAAGTAATTAAATTAATTCAAATGCGTTTCTGTTAGCATCTCGCGGTGGCGCAATGGTTAACATCGCACGTTTTTTTTTTCACACTTTAATTTACAACTTTGCCTCAAGGCTTTGGGTTCGATCCTCATACTTACCTACCAGAACATTTCACCCCCCCCCCCCCGAGTTTTGATTTACCCCAAACCACACACACCTCCAAACACCCGGGCAACGCCGGGTACTCCTCGCTAGTCAATAATAAAAAAAGAAAAGAATTGAAAAGAATATATTTTATTGAAATTGGAGTCAAAAAGTATCTATCGGAGATACAAACTTTGAAAACATGTAAAAAGATGGAAACATGACTTGATAATAGAGCAGAAAAGGATTTGAAAGTACATGTTATTGAAATTGGTGTCAGTGTCCAATGGAGGTACAACCTTGAACATTTGTAACTTTACAAATTTTGTAGAAGGAATTTAAAAACAATCGTTTGCCATATGCAAAAACATATCAAAACTGACATATTTGAACTCGGATGAATTTATGCAGTTTTGAACTTGCCAAAACAAGGACTGAAAACAAAATTTAAAAATTACTTCTAAAAGTAAACTCATTTTGAAGTTCATAATTGGGTGATCACTAACCACTTGTTCTTTGCACAAAAGTACTCTTATATGGCAAATTTCATTGCTTTATCTTGTTTTAACGAAAATACAGCATTTTTACTGAAAAAATAGTGTCAAAATATGTGGCAAAACATATATGATCTTAAAGAGGGGAAAATATCCAAACATGTGAAGCACAAAAAAGTCATAACTTATTTTTAGTCAGATTTATAAAAAATCTTAAAAAGATTCTTTCTTAGATCATAGAATTATATGAATTATTCTATTATACAGAATTTCTATGTCATTATTGAGATGTTTTAAACAATTTCAATCTTTTCATGTTTATTACTAGTTTAAACATATCTGCTCTATGTTGTATTGAGTACTTGTGAATGGGAACCATAAAAAATGTTAACATTCATTCCATTAATGTTTCTCAAAATGAATTAAGAATGACTTTGCAATTCTGTCCTAATATATACTGCATGATAACATTAAAAGTCATGTTTACTTGTCTTCAAATACCTTCACTTAGAAAAATAAGGATACCTCCAGGGCACTACTAAAACCAAAGCCCCACTATCACCATCAAGAGAAGAAATTTCTTTTTTTATAAGTGAGGAGTTAAAAATGAATAAAATTCAGGAGGCTTTCAGAGCGCTACTGAAACTCTCAAATAAAATTAAGGAGGCCTCTTGAGTACTACTAAAACAAATCCCCACTCCCGGTTCTTTGAAGAGAAATCGTTAATAATTAAGAAACAATAAATTAACTCAAGAGTTATCTAATTATTAAATTAATGCTGACTCATTTTCTGTCCTGTATTACATGATAACATTAAAATCCATCTTTACTTTTTGATAACATTAAATAATGGCCATTTGACCCCCCCATCCTCACCTCCACTCCTCAAAAAATTCATCGTTTTTAGATAGTATTTTTCTGGGGTTACGCCAATTGAAAAAAGATCAACTCTGTGGGAGTTTGTATGTTCCAAGTTTTAGCAAGACAGACAGACAGACATACAAACAGCACCCCTTTATATAATAGATGTCTGCAAATAAACAAAAATTGGGAAATAAAGATGGAAAATAAAAATGTAAAAAATATTTAATGTGATGCAGGAATGTAATTGTGTTATTTGAATCGTACAATGGTAGAAATGTGAAAGCAAATTCAATCAGCACTTTTAATATGAAATATGTAAAATGGTTCTGTGGTTTGTGTAATGATTAGCTGTTATTACTATATTTCATCATTCTAAAATATGCGGGAAAGAGTTCATAAAGGGAGTGACATGTATTCGGTTGGTGAAAAAATGTCATCTTTTGATGTTCAACTTCAAAAGACCATAACTCCTTTCATAATAAACTTGATTAATTGAAATAAGAACCATTAGAATTGACACATCTTTGCCTACGAGAAACAAGTTTATTTATTCCATTAGCACAGAAATCCGGAGTTCTAGAAGCGATGAAGTCATTGATGGTTGATTCAGCATCATCTCAGCTTTTGAAGCATTTTTCGCGCAGGAAGTTGTCGAGATGTTTGAAAAAATGATAATTGATGTGCGAGAGCTGCGGTGAATATGGCGGATGAGGCAATTTGTTCAGCTTCTGCAGGGTCAGTTGACCAACATACGGGTGAGCGTTGTCATGGAGAAGAATTGGTCCCTTTATATTGACCAATGTCAGGCACATACGTTGGAGCTTCTAGTGCATTTCGTCAATTTGTCGGCAATATTTCTCTGCCATAATTCTTTCGCCCAGATTCAAGAAGCTGTGATAGATGAGACTGGCCGCAGACCACCAAACAGTCACCATAACCTTTTTTCTTGTGCAATTTCGGCTTCGGGAAGTGTTGTGGAGCTTCTCCGGCATCCAACCACTGTGCCGAACATCGCTGGTTGTTGTAGAGGATCCACTTTTCATCACACATCACAATCCGCTCCAGAAATGTCATTTTTGTTGTGCAGAAGGAGCATATAGGACACCTCAAAACAACAATTTTTTTTTTTTTTTTTTTTGTATCGTTCAATTCATGCAGCACCCATTTATCCAAATTTGCTTTATATAGCAAACGAATGTTGAGTAGTTGACCCCGAGTTTAACAGCAACTTCTCGTGTATTTTTGCGAGGGTTGGCTTCAATTAAGGCTTTTAAATGTTCGTTATCAACCGCAGTTGGCCGGCCGCAATTATTTTCATTTTTGAAGCTCTCATCACCATTGTGAAATTTCTTGAACTACCGTTGTGCTACACATTTGTTAGTGGTCTCTGGGCCAAACATATCATTGATATCATGAGCTGTCTTGGCAGCTTTTCAGCCTAGTTTGAATTGGAACAAGAAAATTGTACGGATTTTAATTTTGTCCATGCTGTCGAAAAGCCTGCAAAAAAATGGAGAGATTGAGAACGATAACGAATAACACGATTCGATAGTGAGAAATGCATTTCAAAATGATGTATGACATGGCTATATATATCAATGAATTAATTTAAAAATTGTACATAAAATAACACGTTTGAAAAATATATTGTTTTTGTACCAACCTAATATTTAGTGTAGTATTATCTAGACATGGAGGAAATATGAAATAATTGCATCGATTTGGCAAAAATAAAAAAAAATCACTTAAGCAGGATTAAATATTAGTGTGAGAGTGAAATTGCTTCCAACCTCTCGTGTGAGTAGAAATTGCTTAACTTGAAGAAATGGTAGAAAATTTAAAGAGAACAAAGCAAATGCATATTTTCTCAATGTATACTTCAGAAATTGATATAAGTATATGATAAGCATATGAACGTTTTAGTTGAAAGCTATGATAATCAATAAAATAGGGGAAAATTGACTTTACTTTATTATATAGATAAAATATATAAAATAAAAATTAATTTTATGTATGCTAAAAATTAGTAGTACAGTTTTTAAATAAGTGTAAATATGTTTTTTAAATTCTCAATGACTTGTGATCCATTGTTATGTAGAATTTGGCCTTCAGACCCAGATCAGTTTAGTGTCTGTTCTGATGCTGTACTTCACCTTTTCTGTTCTTGGTCAGTGTGGGAGAGACCCTTCATGACTGAGACAATTTTTATTTTTGTTCCTATCCAGAGTGCGTCTTTTTGGGGAACTGGATTTTCCCCACATTAAAAACCGAGCTTGTGTCTAACTCTGCCCTTGTTGGGAGGCAAGTAAATAGGAACACTATATTAGTTGCTAAAACAGCAGCAACCAGCAGTTATGGCTGCTACTGCTTTCAAACAGTAATTTATGATGTCACACTCGTTTTTGACAACTATTTCCTTTATGAAGTCGTACTTATTTGAGCAACCATCATTTATCCTTTATAGCTTCATCTATTTTCAAATAAATATAATTTCATATCTTGAAATGTGAATGTACCTATTTACAATGCCTTCCCACGGGACAGAGTTAGACACCAGGGTCGTTTTTTAACGTGGAGAAAAGGTACAAAGTTGAACATTAAAATTCCTCTTATGGATGAAAGCACTCTGTCTTGTAAGGCATCAAATCCAGTGCTTTTGAGAATGTTTGTTCAGGATGAGATGATTAGCAATCTTGGTCTTATGAAGGAGTTGTGCTTAAATTGGCCATGGTGTTTGATTTAAAAAGTTTATATAATGACAAGGTATCACTTACCTGGCTGATAGTTAGAAAAACACTGATTCAATACAAGCTTTTCTTGACATTATATCTATTTCACTTAGCTGTGTTCATTATAATGAAGTCGGCTGATCCCACCTTTTTTTTTTTTTTAGTGTTGTGAGCTTGTGTAAGTTCTTTGAAGACTACATGGTCAGTGTACTTGACGAATAAATCTGTCTTAGAAGTCGTGATAAATGACCACTATTTATCTGTTTATTGGGTATTTTGAAAGTCATAATATTGTCAATGCATTATCATAATCATATTTTTCTCAAATCTCTCCTTATCACTTCCCATCAACTGACCCTGATACCTCAACTGTTCTACATCTACTCACCCAAAAACTGTCATCTATTATTTCAATATGATCAAACCAAGAACATTTCCTGTTCTGCACATGGCTCCCTATACTATTTAATTTTCTAAGCTCAGCAGATCTAAGCCTGTCTTTTAAAACTCACATTAATCATCCATCCTATCCTTCACATATCATTTCTCTTCATGCAACACATATTGTTAAAGAGCATCTCTCCCCCCTCTCTCTGGCTTTCTTACTCTTTCTATTTTCTCTCTCTGTGTCTCTATTAGAGAATAGAGAAAGAGAGAGGGAGGGAAAGAGAGAGAGGTGAATAACGTGGACAGTGGACACGTTTGCAGGATTCACTTGCTAGGATTCACTTCTGTAGATGAGCAGACTGTACCTATGTCTGATAAACTCTTCCTTTGATTGAATCGAAAGTGATAAAGTTCTGCCGGTTAGTAATGGGAGTAAGTTCCCTAAACTTACTCCATCCATTTCTAACTCTTGCAAATAACACCAGCACCAGCTCCTCCCTGTGCTCCAATATCACCAAGGTAATAAAACTGGACAATCTCAATAATCTTGTCATCCCAATATACTTTCTTCACATCTGAGTTCTCATCCATACACTTTTTGTACACAGATTGATTATCATACTTCAACCGATGTATAATTCCTCTGCCTTTTTTGTGTAGCTAGTGCTTACAGTTATCACAAAAAATTAAGTTGTTCTTAGCTCCCTTTCCACAAATGGAGCACAAGATCTTTTATCTTAACTTAATATGTACTACTTCCAGGCAAGTAGTAAATAATCGGCATAAAGTCATTCTTCCAAACAACCCATACAAAATTCCCTAGAAAACATTTCTAAAACATAAATGAAAAGCAAGATTCATTTGCAGATCCCTGATGTATTCCTTGCCACTAAATATGGTGTTAATTCTAACATTATTTTTACTATTTCTCTACATTGCTTTGTAGCCCAATCACATTTGTGATCCCGTCACAATAAAACAGTATAAAACAGTTAAGGTGTGTGTGTGTGTGATGTAGAAATAGGAATCCTAATGTTGTCTGTTGATAATTGGTCCCTGGCAATTTTCTTCTCCTGCCCAGCTTTGACTCCAATCTCTCTTCGGTCCTGGATATGGCATTAAACTATATCCAATGGTGAGGCCCCAGCTTGCAGGCTTTAGGGAGTGTGGAGCCACCCTTTAATTGCCATTGCTCCCAGGTCCACTCTGACCCAGATTAGTAGTACCTGTTAGGGTCCCAAGTATGGGTTAAATAGAAACCGACTTGAAAAAAAAAAAAAAAAAAAAAAAAAAAATATATATATATATATATATATATATATATATATATATATATTTTTTTTTTTCTTCAAAATAACTGGATTTGGCATTAAATAACCTGAAATGGGTTGATATGCCATGAAACAAAAACAAATTCCTATCCATTGTTTTTCCACCAACCACATTTTCCTCATGTTTGTTCGCCTGATAAATCTATTTCCTATTCTGTTATATTTTGTTTTTTTTCTTCCCTACTTCCTTTACATATGGGGAAGTGTGCGGTCTTTATAGTATCATATCTTGAACAATCTTCATCAATGACTTGCTTGCTCCTGTTGGCACTTGATGAAAGCCTTTTCCAAATCTACAAAAGCAAAACACTGGTTCTTCTTATCAAGATATTTCTCTTCCATTTGTCTTGGGATAAATAGGGCATCAGTGATACTTTGTTCAAGTGTAAAACCAAACTACATTTCATCTATGTTTATCAGAGTTCTTATTTTCTGCTCAATTATTTTCTCAACCACTTTTAGGATTTGATCCATCAACTTTGAGCCTCTGTAAATTATCTCAATACTGAGCTCTTTCTTTACCTTATATGTAATGGTTCATATTAAGATCCCAGTCTTTCCAAACAACCCTTTTTATGATCTGATTTGTTAAGTCATCTCGATCTCTGTTTCATTTTTGTAACAACATTTGAGGATCCTGTAGTCTTACTCTTCTTCATCTTCACAGCTCCTCCTATCAGTTTTTTCTCAATTCTTATTTATTGCTGGATCAGATATTGCTTCTGCAACTTGGTCCCAGGAAAACTCCCTATTCAACAATCTCTGTGAATAGCATTCCCAAACATATCTCTTGTATTGTTCATGTCATGTCAAATGCACTTCTCTCCAACAATATCCATATTTGTCTTTTCAATCTGTTTAACTATTCTGAATACTTTATTCTTCTGGTCATCCCTTTGTAGTATATCTGGAAAGTTAGCTTGCTCAGCTTCCATCTTTGCTTTATATATTGCTTTGCTTGCTGTGCTCTTTGCTAATCGATACATATTCTTATTGACTTTTATCCACTCTCTCCATTGTTTCCACTTTCATTCCAACAACATCTCACCCTATGTATTGGAGATCTTTTCATTCATGCACAAGTCTGGTCTGTTACCGCCAGATTCCATTTCCACACTTCCTGAAGTGGATCTGGTAACTGAATGCTCAATCATTTGGTCTCTACAATAATCTTGAACTTTCATATGCTTAAATGATCAATATTCCACAAGGAATTTTCTGAGGAAAGAGTTTTTACTTCTCTAATTCTCCTTTTCAAACAATAATGGAATTAGGTTGGAGCGGGAAACACACTGTAAAAATTTGTCTAAAGGTGAGCAAGATGCTTGTGACAATATTGGGTTATTGGTGCTGACTTTGTGTGGTATTTGAATGTCAACTAGGTGTAAGGATTTGGGTCTGTTAAAAAATATGAGTCGATGACTGAAATGAGCTAAGTTTTAGACTGTGGATCACATTTTGTATTATGTAAATAAATATTACAAGTTTCCAATGATAGTAAACAAACTGCATTGGCCTTTGGTCTGAGATTGTATTGTAAATTGTTTTGTCTTTGATCAGAGAAGAAATCCTTCTCTACTGGGGCAATGTAGATTTTTCTTCCATTCGAATAAGTCTCCAAATTTCCAGACAAATACAACAATAATAAAGGCAAAAACAAGATCTAGACGTATCATAAGTATTTGGACACATATTCTCATTTTGGTTGTTGTTTTCACAATGTTTAAGTCGATATAACCTCTGACTCTCTTTAGGTGTACCTTGTCAAGCTCTGGAATCTTTCTTCATCCGTTACTCAAGGACTCATATTGTAATGGATAAAGTAGTTGGTAAAATTTCAGTTGTGACATTTGTGAAGTTGAAGGTTCAGTCATCAGTGCAGGCGATACTCAGATTACAATTACTAATTACTTGAGATTTCTATCCGGTCATGGCTACCCCCATGGATTGAATAAAGCGTTCTATTTGAAAGTCTGTGTAGATTCCAGAGTTCAATAGAAACATTCCGGAGTTCAACAAGATGCACCCGAAGAAGGTCGGAGGTTCAAATATTGTGAAATAACACTCAAGATGAGAACAGCAGTCCAAATAATACAAATTATTGATCCTCATCTAAAAAATTCAGAGCCATAAAATCAATAGTTATGTTTATCGTTAAAAATGAGTAAAATCTTGGGTGTTTTTTTGTTAATTTCCGTACATTAAGCTAATTAGCAAAAATATTCTCACTTTTGTTACATATTTTTTTAGCACTTGTTGTTCCCTGTGCACGCCCCCCCCTCCTCCCAATGAATAAATGAATCAAAACAACTTTTCTTTCAATTAAAATAGCAGTGTGTGCCTGTGCGTCAAAAAAAAAAGCTGTGATGTCCGGGCTCAAGCATGAAATACTAAAGAGGGGAAGAAGGCAAAAAGCTACGAGCAAACGCATTCGCCCACATGGCCCGAGTGCTTATGATGTCATGATATTGCAAAATAAGATTTTTAAACATAGTTTTACTTTGATATGCGTGTGATACTTGCGAAAACGACGCGAAAATGGACCCCCTCGTTCCAACAAATGGTCCAGTTGACTGCTACAGAATTAATCTTTTTTTTTTCTAATTTTCACATATTATGCATCTGAGGCATTGCTCTTTCTGATAGTACCAGTTTCAACCTGGTTGGATGTTACCGACAAAAATTTTTAGCAGACATACAAATGCACACACACAAACACAGACAACTTCCCTTTATATGATAGACTAGTGGGGGGGGGGTACCCGACGTTACCCGGGTGTTTATCGGTGTGTGTGTGTGAAGGGGAAACAAAAAGTTTTTGTAGGCAGGTAGGCTCGAACCCGAAGCCTTGAGGCAAAGGCGGAAAAGAAAGTGATAACTTGATAGCTTACTGCGACGCTAAGAGGGCAGAGGAAATGAGAACGGTTGAAATTAAACGATTAAAAAGTTAAGTGACTGAGTTCACACAGGTGCATAAATTTAATGAGGTCAAACATCACGCCATAGGGGAATGAAATCCCGTACTTAACTTTGGCTGCAAGCCAGTGCTGCGTATTTGTTTGTTTCCCCAAGATGTTGAAGAAAACCAGCTCCCCATAAAAAGGGGAGTGTCCAAATGAATAGCAATTATCTGATATGACTGGTTTTCCCTACATTGATCAAAGTTCATTGCTTTCTGGACGTCCCTGGCACAAGTGCCAGATAGATGCATTTGCTCCAGATTCAGTTTCGCTTCTTTATATGGAAAAGTCAAACAAACAGGCGAGAGTAAGAAATAGCACGAAAATAGCGTGTAAAAGTCGCTAAAATAAAAGTTAAGAGATGACTTCCTTTCGTAAATCGTAGATATTATAATCTGGGGAGTATATAAAAAGTTCTAAGACATGATACCCCCGTCCCCGAAAAAAGGCTTTGCCAAACATACAGAAAAAACGCACACACACACACATTTTCACTTTTATATAATAGACTAACTTGGGTACCCGGAGTTGCCCAAGTGTATCAAGGTGTGTGTAAGGGGGTTGGTTAAGCAGAAATAAAAATTAATTAAAATGACTCAAAATAACAGTGAGTACCCATGCAAGCGCAAAAAAAAAATTAGGAGTATTAGGCAAGCTCAAACCTATAATGCGCAAGAGGAAAAGGAGGTGCAAAAAGCAAACCGTCTTATTGTGCGCCCACCGTGATTGATGTCACGGTCATTCGAAATAACCTGTTTCATGCGACATCGTTCACGCGAGGTTTGAATGACTTGTAAACATGTTGATTAAAAAAGTGACAGCCATCTTCTAAAAAAACGGCCCAGTTGACGGTGAAAGAATTAATCTTTTTGGCCAATTTTTTGATATTTGTCGTTCAAGACATCGATCTTTGAAACAATACCAATTTTGTCACGTTCTGAGACACATCTGTCGGAACTTTTTGTGAGACATAGAAACACACACACACAGTTTGCTTTTTATATATTAGAAGAAGACTAGCAACAATGACCAAGTGGACATGAAGTTCGGTTTGAACACAGCTGCTATACTAAGGATATACCTTCACAACAATTTAAAAAAATGAAAGAACAGAATCGTTAAAAAAAAAATAGGTGACAACTTCCCCACTAGATATTTTGGCTGAAGGGATACGAAGAGGAGCACTTTTTGTTGTCTGTGCACTGGAACCTCCCCTCCCCGTCTAAAAAAAAAAAAAAAAAAAAAAAACTGAATAAAAACAAGTTTTCTTTCAATCAAAATAGCAGCATGTGTCTGTGTGACCAGAAAAAAAAAAAGCTGCTGCAGCTGGGTTCAAACCTGAAACGCAAAAGAGAAAAGGAAGAAAAGGGAAAAAAGTTACTGGCAAATGTGCTGTTACGGTCATGACTGCTTATGATGTCATGCTGCAAAATAACGTTTTTAAACATAGTTTCAGTTTGATACACATGCGTGACTTGCAAAAAACGCGATGCG
This sequence comes from Euprymna scolopes, assembly GCF_053919585.1. NCBI lineage: Eukaryota > Metazoa > Mollusca > Cephalopoda > Sepiida > Sepiolidae > Euprymna > Euprymna scolopes. The sequence continues at coordinate 81,104,702 of NC_136503.1, read as the reverse complement.
AAAATCCCCCCCCCCACACACTTCCTTTCTAAAAAATGATCCAGTTGACCACTACAGAATTAATCTTTTTTTCTAATTTTCACATATACATCCGAGAGATTCCTCTTTCAGATGGTACCAGTTTCAACTCCGTTTGATGTGGCTGATGAAAATTTTTAGTAGACATACACACATACATACACAGGTCTCCTTTATATAATAAACTAGCATTGCTCAGTCATAAAAATGATTAAATAAAAACGGGACTTGGATGCCATTTCATGTTATTAAAAGAGAAATAAATGGTGGACGTGCGTAAGAAAGTTGAGAATTTTAAAAGATAAGAAAGAGAAAAAAAAGATGCCACGAGTTTGGTACAAGCTTGCATAACTAAAGTTTATCGATGAGACCATGATGACACAACTTTAGTTTTTTAAAATGAAACCACGAATTGACCATTCATGCATCTGATCTGATCTGAACTGCACTGCTTCTTCTCCACCATCTCTGTTCAACATAATATCTCAACACTTAACACTGTTAGTTAATGGAAAACAGATTCCTTATTGATGAAATTTGTGCTAGTTTAGGTAAGATAACGGATAATTAAAAAACATTTTAGATGGAGAATGCCTTAAAAAAAAAAATCAACTTTGTGGGTATTTGTGTTGTCATTTTTTAGTTTTAATCGAACAGATGTACATGCGCATGCAACCGTCCTTTACATAGTGAATTTGAGAATATTTGTTATATACACTTGGGAATTTACATGGTTTTTAAAATTTATCTTAATATTATCTTGAGTATTTTTGTTTAAGCATTAAACATGCACACAATCATTTTTTAATGGTCGATCAACTTTGCTTCACATTTATGAAATGTATAAAATATGTAAAATCTTCCATTATTTGGTAATATTTTACAATAGCCGTAAGATGATTGTTGATTAGAGACAATTTTTTTCTTTATTTGATGGAAATCTCTCCAGACAATAAATAGATGAAGTTGCATATTTTTAGGAATTAACATAAACGGAAGATGATTATTGCAAAGACAGGAGATGCATATCGGTCTTACTATTGAAATGATCAACGCTATATGTAGGAGAAAAAGTCAGCAGTAAGAGTTCCACAAGATAGCAGTTCTTATAGAAAGAAGTTACTGGAATAGGAACTTATTACAATGAGGTATCAAAACAGCAAATTCTGAAGAACATGTGCAATAATAATATTAATAGAAAAGACTGAGACTAGCAACATCACATCTGTGAGAGAGTTGGGTGCAGAGAAGAAGAAAGGGTTTGGCCAATCAAATTACAGATACGTTTCTGCATCTTAGAGCAACATTAAAATACTAACATTAAAATGGTTCTTGGCAAATCTATTTTGGTTTTTAGGATCATTCGTGAAAACCTGGTTTTAACAAATCGGTTTTAAGCTCTTATGCTAAAATGATTTTAGTTATAACATTCTGTATTTTTTTTGGACATTCCATGAGGAGCAGGACGCATTGTATTTGTTTGTTTTTATTTATTTTTTATTTTTATTTTTTTCAGCGATTCTGAGAACAAAAGTACTTATTCCAAATCTCAAATGGCGATTGACAAAAAAGAAAAAGGAAAAGAGAAAACTGATCGAAAGGGGAACAAAAGGTTAATTTTCTTTTTACTTTTTCTTTTTTTTTTTTTTTTTTTTTTTTTTTTGCCAAATCCGTATAAATTGTATCATTTTTCTATCAACATTTCCAACAAGTAGTTGCTTTTGTCATACTAAAATATCGAATTATAGATAAATGCATTCGAAGAAAACGCTTGAAAATTATTTTTCCCATTTCAACAAATCATGGAAAAATAAATTATCTGCAGTTAAAACAATTGTGGCTAACTATAATCATTTGAAGCTTGCTGCTGCTCATCATCATCATCAACAGCAATAACAAGCAGTATATAAATCAATGTCCACAACTTCTTCGTTCTTGAATAATTGTCTTATTTATTTCCATTTGAAATTCCAGATAATTGTAAAAAATTGTGAAAAGGTTTTGTATTCCAAACCAAACTGAATTTTCATTAAACTATTTTTAATGGGGACACATAAATCTTTACAAAACATAAACAATGTTACTCAATTAGCCACCAAATTAATAGTATTCATATCACAGTAGAGAGTGTCACTATTTGGTTTTTCTAAAATGGAGGACAATATTTAGTTTGTTATGGTACACACACACACACACACACACACACACACACACACAAAATTAAAATCTGTCGATAAAAAGAACTTTACTCTTGCTATTAAAACTAATAAATTGATCTTCCAAACTAAAATTTTATTTTTATTATATTTAAAGACTTTTAATGTGACCCAAATCTTTGCAAAAAATGATACCAAATTTATTTTTATAGCTTAATTAGCTAGTGAATTAATGTTATTCGTACCACAAGATCAAGCTATATTTTTCTTTACTATTGAATAAATAAAATAAAGAAACTTAGCCATGTAAAAACAAACACAATTTGATAATAGGTAAATCGTTTTATTCATTAAAGTTTTCAATTTTTTATATATATCATACTTTTATACATATGAATTATCATATTTGATCGTTTGAATGCGAATGTCTAATCTGCCTTATGTTATTGCAAAGTCAAGCAAAACAAGTGAGTGTCATTTTAATGTTATGGATTTAGGATGTTCTGTGTTTTGTCGCAACTCTATTATTTGTTGTCACTATTTGATTTTTATAGATCGGAGGATGGTATTTAATTTGTTAGCGTGCACACACACACACACACACACACACACACATATTCACAGTGGTGGTAAAAAACGAGTTTTTTCTTTGAAAGTTTTACAAGGAGCAACCACAGATTGATGCTCAGTCAAACATGTTTCATGGAAATAACAATAGATTGATGCTCGGTCAAACATGTTTCATGGAAATAACAATAGATTGATGCTCGGTCAAACATGTTTCATGGAAATAACAATAGAGTATAGAGAGAGACTAGCAACGTTTTTTCTGTAATAGCAGAACCTTGGGAAGCTGTACAGAATTTGTAATTGAAACCTTTATTTAATCGATGAGGGTAGATTGTTCTCATTTCATCAGCTATAACCGGAGAGAAATTTTAATGTTATTAGAACACTGCAATCAAAATATGCACATTTTTTTTTTTTTTTAATGTAAAGTCTTTACTTAATTTTTCTATATATTGCTTGATTACTTAAATAAAAAAAATTGAATAGATATACATCAATGTCACCATTGATGTATGTTAGAGATAATCATTGTAATTTTGTAATATTTCCATATATATGAACGAATAATACGTGTTTTAATTGTTATTCTTTCCTTATAAAGCCTGCTTTCATCATCTTTAGGAATGATGAATAAAAGATGAAGAAACTACCTTCTGTCGTCATTCTAGAAAACTTATCATACATAGTTAAGTTATATATAATTAGAATGTTATGTTAAATATTTAAAATAAAACCTTGTTAATTGATTAATGATAATTCAAACAAAATGATTGTCAGTTGATTTCAATAACAGTAGCTTCTCTTTTTGTTTGCAGTTTTGCAAGTAACAGTGTTGGAAATTTGGCAAATGCCACATGTAGTCCCCTGAAGGTTTGCAAAGAGCCACTTGGAGTGGAGGTTAAATCTGCAGCAGAATTGGAAGCATTATGGCAGAAAGAGGAGGAGGAAAAACGTAAACAAGAAGAGGAGAGAAAGAAGGAAGAGGAAGAGAAGAGACAACAGGAAGAAGATGAAAAGGTATTTACTTTTTTTGCGTCGATTGAAAAGAATGGTGTCGTAACAAATAGGTGAGGGATTAAAGAAAATTGTTTGTCATGAATTACCTAAACATAATGATTACGGGTGGAGATCTGAATGGAAAAACTCTGAGGTATCGCTTCATTCTTCAGCATTTCTCCAGGAAGTAGCATAGATTAAAAAATGTTGTTTCCTATCATTCATACTTTCCTGCAAATATGGTCATAAGAAACTTTTTTTTTTTTTTTTTTTTTAATACATCCCAAACAAGGCACAATGACTTTGTGAATTAGAGACCAGATTTATAGCAATATCATAAGCAAGAACTTGTTCAGCAAGATGTTTGTTCACATTACATTTAAATTTATGCATTTTGATAGTTTGAGAAACAGGGTGGGATGAAATTCCAGGGGCAAGCAGTTTATGGAAAGAAGCTATTAAAGTAGAAAGCTTTTTGGCATTTGAAGACCTCTACAGTGAAAAGGTGGGATTTTGCTGCTGCTGAATTTGTCGACAGTATTTATGTTAAGGAATCACAAGTTTGTTGAGGACATTGAAATGCTTGTAAAACAAGCACAGGGATGCAACATTTCAGCGGTGGGATAAGAACTGGAGCTTCATAAGTAGCATGGCTTCTGTTAGATTAGAGACTTTTTTTGTGGACTTTGTACAAGAGGGAGAGACTGGTGTACCAGCCTAGATGTGACAGTTTTCCATATGTAGGCGACTGGTGACTTTGTAAAGATATACTATGTGGATACAAGCATTTGTGAAAAGTTTTCTAGTCTGGTAAAAAGAGCCCATCTTATTTGGAGCAAATATTGTCAGTATTTTCTAGTTATTTATTCCAATTTGTTACCTGTGTATGTTAGTATTTGAATATTTGATGCTTGGAAAGGGTGCTATCAATATTGGTGATTGGTATTCTTATAATTGTTAAATGATAGGAACTTTGTCTTGGTAGTATTAAATATAACCATCCATTTTTGAGTTAGTGGTTCACTTTCCAATATTTCCCCAAACAGTGACACAGAGGTTATGTTGCTGTGTCCGACCACCCAGTGACCATATTCCAGGCTTTTGTCGAGGTATTTTTCTACATGACCAGTCCAACATAATCCAACGATATAGTAACAATACACATGAAAAAATTGAAATAGCTTAAAGTATTTCAATATTGGTATACATAGAAAGAGCTTGATGAGCTAAGAAAGAATCTTTTTAAATTTTAAAAATCTGATTAAAATTAAGGAAGTTATGACTATTTTTGTGCCTCAAATATTTGGATATTTTCCCCTCTTTAAGACCATATGCGTTTCGTCACATTTTTACACTACTTTTTCAGTAAAAATGTCATATCTTTGTTAAAACACAAGATTAAGCAATGAAATTTACCGTATAAGTGTATTTTTGTATAAGGAATCAGAATATGCAACTGAAAATATCCAAAAGTCCATGGTTTCCAAATAATCTGCAGTAAATGTGCATAAATATGCTGCAATTCCTTAAAAATGCCATGTATCCATAAATAGAAAAGAAGTTGGAGAACTCAAAGTTGAATTGTAATGTGCTTTATGTACAAAAAACTTGAATCTAAACATAGGACCATTTAAAAATGAATATATTGCAATATTTCTTTGGTATTATGGTAGATTAACACCTTTTTATTTAACCCCACCCAACCCCTTCTGACCACCCCTCCAAAATGTGATTCTACCTTTTTAGGCAATTATGTATGAAATGCCATGAAAAACTTTAATAAAAGATAAACAAATTATTTTAGAATTTAATGTAAAATAATTCCCCATTACAGGTCATTCTAACGTTTTAGGGCAGTTAACTGTTTTTTTTTTATGGGAGATAAATCCTGTATGCTTTTTGTTTTATTTTTTTAAGACAATTATGTGTGGTTTTAAGAGGGTTTCTATGCAATGAGAATATGGGGAGGGTTGCGATTCGGACTTTGAATTAATTGTAAGTCTAAGGAAAATTATGTGGGAACATACTGAAGACTTGACAGAAACAAAAACAATATTAGAGGGGGGGGGGGCGGTTAGTTTCACAAAAATGTAATGTAAAATAATTCACCATTTCCAGCATTTTAGGGCAGTTAACCAATTTATTTTTTATGTGCATTTTTCTTTAAGGAAGGATCTATTTTTTGTTTGTTTGTTTTAGACGCCTGTATGTGGCTTACAGAGGTATTTTGTTGGGGGGAGGGTTGCCACTCGAACTTAGTGTTATTGTTAGGGTTAAAGAGTGTTTTAGGAGGAGACTTGCCACACATAACTTTAGTAGGTGGGTTGCTAACAGTATTTTGTTTTACTATTTATTTTAAGTCATTACCAAGACTTCAAATATTTAAGTGTCAACTGACATTTGTCTTGTTCTCTGGAAATGCTCAACAGTCAACACTATTTGTGCATTTGTATTACTTGCCGCAGAGGTCGAAAAAGTTGTCCAAAAAAATAAAAAAATAAAATTATAACAAATAAATGTTATGTAAAGCATGTTTTTATTTAATGTAACATGTTTATTCAGCTCGAAAAACATACAGTGCTTACTGATGTATTGGAAAGTTAAAAATGGCGGCCGACTATCTCTTTCACATGGTAAGTTTGGGAAAATGAGTTAAAAATAAAAAACTAGATAAAATACTGTTAAAAACCCGCCGAATATATATCAGCCTATGTTACGGTAACATATATTGAGCGAGTTTCTAACAGTATTTTGTCTATTTTTTTTTCTTATTTATAACCCATTTTCCCAAACTTACCGCCTCAAAGAGAGAGTCGGCCGCCATTTTAAATTTTCGAATATATCGGTAAACTGTTTTTCGAGCTGAATAAACATGTTACATTAAATATAAACACTAAAAACATATCCAGTTAGGTAGAAAAGTAACTTATCTTGCCTTTGATAACATTTATTTGTTATATATTTATTTTTTGACAACTTTTTCAAATCTATTTTCATACATCTTTTGGTTTTGAAAGAAAACATTTGTGGCTGTTCGCAGTAAAACATTGTTTTAATTCGCTGTTCAAAACTAATGCAATGAATAAAAGTGCATGCAAGCTATATATCTACGAAAGTTTACTTTGTTTTTTTAACCATGTTTTCAAATTTGACTAGAAATGTGAGAAATTATAATAGATTCATAATGCCGAATTAGTTGGGATTGTTGTTGTTATACATTCTGAAAACCGAATAGTTCTAAACTAATATTATTCTGATAACATTCTCTAATTAAACATATCAGACCATTTATATTCATATTTTCATGCTTTTCTTAATTCGTTCGTGAATAAAAATTAAAGAACGCGTATTGTTTAGACTGTGCTATGACTAATACTACAACTGCTGCAGTGCTGCTGCTGCTACTAATACTAACTTAATTTGACCAAACTCGAAAAATAAATATTTTTTTCGGGTACGTCCTTTTAAATTATTATCAATTACCGCGGTCCTACTCAACATAAAATAATACTTTTAATTGATAAAGATAGTAAAAAGAATGATTTATTTACTAGTAGGTGTCCGATGAAAATTTTTTTCAAAATGTTCGATACTCGTCATATTAAAGTCTTATTTTTAACACAACAAAAAAAGAAATGGTCAAAAATATTTCGGACACTTGACAGTATTAAGATTAGCACCTCTTCTGATTGGTTTCCAAATTTCATAACAAAATTCTTCATACAATCATGGTACGGGCCTTTAGAAAACAGGGAGGGTCATTATAAAACCTTACCGAAAACGCCATTTTATGACGTTCACATTTTTATCACTTTATTTGCTTAAAACTCTTAAAATATATAATGTACATTCATATTTATTAATTCATTTTAAAGTATATTACTTTTCGAACAAAACAGTAGTAATTTGAAGACTTAAAGTGCTTTGGTTTAAAAAATATGGCTATTTTAGTAGAACTACCTTGAAATCTGTAATTATCCAAAGCGTTTTTTTCGTCCGTGTGTATTACTAATATTAGAGATGACATTGTAGAATCAATAGCTCTGATAGCAATCATTGGAAGTAATTACAATATAGTCATCGCTTCGAGTAGCTACATAGGAATTTTTGGTGTTTGTCCAGAAATCCCTATATTGAAAACAAAAGTAAAGAAAAAATCTTTATCATGCATGTACCCATGGTGGAAAGACACCAAAAATCACATAAATTGATAAAGTTATTTTATTTTTATAAAGATCATTTTTAAGCAAATTTGAGTTTTTGGCGATGTCCCTGTGTTAAGAATTGCTTTCTAAAATCTCGCTAATTTGTATTTGGAATTATTTCCCTCGTTTTTTAAATGCTATTGCAATATCATTGCTGTTCATTTGGCCATAAAAGTTGTTTTTATTTAACAATAAAACTACTTTATTAATTTATGTGATATTTTTAATATATTTTCTTTCCATCACGGGTACATACATCATACCTATTTCTCTTCATTTTTATTTTTTGATACAGGGGGAATTCTGGATAAGCATTAGCTTTTTATATAGAATATTTTGATATAAGTATTTAGCTTTCGTTAAATTCATATTTACATTACATTTTTTATCATTTCAAGTAACACCACAAATGTTATTGAAATATAGGAAATTTTTAATTATGAAATTTCCTATAATGAAGAAAGCTTTTATAGTGATAATCTTTGGTGTGAGTCTTTACTATATCGTATCAGGTCTTGTCCAAGTTTGTGGCTCTTTAATTGATCAACTATAGTGTGAATATGTAAAGTATGAATTTGATAGTTTTTGTGTTGTATTAAAATAAAAATGCATGTTTTGTTTGATTTTTATGTATTGATATTTGACTTATTATATACATGTTTTTTTTTTGTTTTTTAGCAATTAATTAAAGATTATATTCAAGAAGTCGAAGAGCGACTACAACAAAAGAATCATTTGCGAGCCATGAATATTTCTTCTTCTGGTAAATATGAAGTTTTGTTCTTTTTATTAGTTAGAAGTTGCTGTTATTGCACTTTCAAAAAAAGTGAAAATATGCAATTTAAAAATATGGCTACATAAGTTTCTATCATAATAGAAATATATTGTTTAAAAAAAAAAGGCAAATTTAATAGAGTGTAAGTTTATCCAAATGAAATAATCAATTAATCTGAAAGAATAAGATTTCTTGAGATTTTTAATCCTTGTGCATTAGAATTGGATATCCAAAAAATGCATTTTAAGTAAAAATGATAGAAATTACGAAAAATGATTGAGTAGAAAAATAATTACAAGAAAAAATAAAATTTATTTAATAATGCAGTTTTAATGGTTTAGTCTATTGTGGCTGTATGATAAACTGACTTATCTCCTTTGTTTTCAGTTAACTTTCATTAATTAAATTAGGGAATGGCAAATTGAGAATAGATAATGTTTTTGTTTTTTGTTTTTTAATAGTTCTAATATATCTACTCGGTCATTTTTTTAAAAACTTTTTTGAATTTTTACTAATTTTGACATGACACATTTTTACTTAAAATGTATGTTTTGAAATTGTATTATGCTGCACGAGCACAGTCTTCTGGTAAATCAACATAAAATGAAATGTCTTCAGGATGGAAGCCATGTGATTCACTAGTATCGGAGAAGTGGGGGTAAAAAGAGGAAAAGAGAGAGGATTACTTGACTAATTTGCAAATCCCATTCGCCACATTCCACATTTTTTTTTGATATCCAGGTATAATGCACAAGCATTGGATTTTCATTGCTATAGCGAAAGTCAAGATGAAGAGTAAAAAAGTAGTCTAATTAGAACTGATCTGGCAAAGGGCACACATAATATTCTGTGAAAAACATTGCTCCTCTTTGTAATCCCATTCCTCTTTTCAGAGAGTTAATCTTGTAATTGATATCACACAGGATCATCAAATTTGTAATGGTAATTGGGAGCAAGAACAACAGGCCCTAAATGATCCGTGACAAACTTGCGCATGTCATTTCTAGAGGAAAAGGTTGACATAGTCTTCACTCTTCTTTAGAGAAAGCTGTAAGATAAGCAACTTTCCAACCACCCGATAGAGGTTGCTTTATAAACTGTTAATAAACTCGCGAGACCACACGTAAATTCGATGGTACTTTTTACATCAATTTACTGTTAATAATAATATTTGGTTCTTGTTCAGAATTCCTCGTATATCAAAAAGCAGAAATAAAGAAAAAATTTGTAATGTGTAATTTTATTTTTAAATAAGACAATCAAATTTTATGACGAACAGAAGAGCTTTGGCCTTGTCCAGCATTTTGAAAACAAGCTAAAAAAAATAAAGGGAGATAACTTGGTAATTCAAACTTGAGATTTATGTTGTAATGCCTACAAATTCCCATTAATTGCTTTAAAACGATTTTCTTTATAAAAATTTAATTTATAATCTTTTATTTTCAGAAAATCGTCCTGATGAACCATTCTTTAGCAAGTTAGATTCCAGTCTTCGAAGAAACACAGCATTTGTAAAAAAATTGGTAATTAAAAAAAATTTATATTTTCTATTCCCAAAAAAATGATAAAAGCTAAATTTGCTATATTGATGCAGATTAAATATTTTTTCTATAGTTAGAAATGAAATTAAAAATGTTTTCAAAAAAAAAAATCCCTTCTTAAAATCTAGAAAAACTTTAATCATCCTAAATCAATTTTTTAAAACTTTTGTTTCATTATCATCTATAGTAGTTTGGAGCATAATATAATAATTTGTTTTATTCTTTCAACTATAAGCGTCAGGCAATCATTGATCCACCATTGGGTTAGTTTTCAGCCAATTGAATTATTGTCCGAAAGAGCTATGAGTAGACATTTTTCAGGCTTTGAAGCTTCCGTTTGAAATACACCGACTCCAGATAGACTTAATTCTATTCATGCTTAAGAAGTTCCATGTACATAATTAAGAACCTATTAGGAAGTGTGTGTTTGATATGACCACTATTGTCCATTGGAACTGATGGTTTCTTTAATGTAGTCCTAAGTTTACTTATTCAAAATGTTGACAGAACGACTTATCTCTAGGACATTACCAGAAATCGATGTAAGTTTTCAGATCAATCTCTAAAGCTCTCTTTAGTTGATAATGAGATCAACAACATGCAGGGTTGTTTTATGTATGTTGATGGGGAATTGCAAGTATTCTTCAGTACCCCAGCTCTCCACTCACTTCCAGTCCTATTAACAATTGACTGAACTATTTCCTATCATGGATCAGACAATATTAATTTTGACCCTGCATCATTTCACATATGGAAATCGATTCTTGTACAGAATTCTCTCTATATTAAAAAACAAAGAAAAATCTATATGATGTATGTACTCATGACAGAATAAAATATCAAATTCCTAAAAAACATGATCAAGTAGTTTTATTTTTAACTAAAAAAATCAAATTTGGAGCTGAAACCTTCAGAAGAGTATAACTTATAACTAAATTTTACCAACTTTATCCATTATGCCACAGGTTCTTGCAGACAAGATAAGAAATGTAGTCTGAAGAATCCAAAAAAATATTGATAATAAATCCTCGTCTCAAAAATTTAGACAAATATTGTGTTTTTAGTTCCACTTTTTATAAGTTAGTAAAAAGTTAATTTTTAACAATTTTATTTTTTATTTATTTTCCAGCGAAACTTGACCGAATCCCAGAAGGATTCTTTAACAAAGGATATTCAAAGTTTGAATCTCTCCAAGTACATCGGTGAAGCAGTAAGTTTTTATTTTACTTTTTTTTTTTTTTTTGTATATGATGTTTTTTCCCCCCAACGTGTTGCCAAGTTTCCAAAAATGTTGATTCTCTTTGTATATTTTCTACCTTTCAGGCGGCAGCTCTGACTGAAGCTAAACTGAAAATGTCTGATATTAATTGTGCCATCCTGATTTGCAGCCTTCTTCATCAGCGATATGCAGATTTTTCCGCTTGTTTGATGGAAAACTGGCAAAAATATCTCCTCTTCAAGAAAGATGAAAAGGTACATTGAGGTTATTGAATTTTAGTATTTGTTTACAATTAAATTAGAAAACAAAAAAAAAATAGTTCTTGTCTAGAATTCCTCATATGTTAAAAATTAAAAAAAAAATCTGTATGATGTACATGCCCATGATCAAACAAATATCATATTCCAAAAATACGTAAATTGATCAAGGAGTTTTATTTAAGAAAATAAAATTTTATGAGTATCCAAGAAGTGACTGTCTTGCCCACCATGTAAACATGTATAACTCAACAATTTGTACTAGATTTATGCCTACAAAATCTCATTAATCTCTTGAAAATGATTTTCTTTATATAAAAAAAAAAAAACTACTTGATAAATTTATGTAATTTTTGGGACATGATATTTTTTGTTTCGTAACCATGCTATGGAACGTGATATTTTTGTTTTGTACATGTTTTATTAAAAAAAAAAAAAATGTTTTTTTTTTTTTTTTTTTTTTTTTTTTTTTTTAATATAGTTGATATTCTGGACAAGAAGCAAAAACCTAATAAAATCATGTCTATTTAAATAACATTTCATTAAAGGAGTAATTTGTTTGATGTTGATTGAAAGATCATAGGAGGAAATAATTTACTCAAATGGCCAATTGGCTTTTATTACTAGCTGTCCTGATCTGGCATTCTCTGGGAATCTTCTTACAATTTTATTTTTTAACTATAGCTTTAATTTAAACAATTACATTATTTCAGTATCATTTGGTCATTTAATTATTTGAGACAAATTCTTATCAAGCTATAACTAAAATTTTATATGTATGTGTGTTTATATATATTCTTAGTCTATCTGTCAGTTCCACTTTTTTACGGGCTGATCTGATTGGAATTTTGTATGGACCATTGTCATAAGGTACAGCTAAGTATTATGGCATCTGTTCGATGCACAGTTAAGATGATAAATATTATAAATATATAAATATTAATATTAAATGTAAAAATGAGCCCAAATTTAACCATATTCAACCATCAATTTGGCATAAATGACTCCTTCTAAGTTAGCGTATTATAACTTTTGCCTGTCCTTAATGGTGCAACCCCCCGTACGCCCCATGACAGATCACGGACTCCCAACGTGGTGTACCGTGGATTTTTCATTCATGGCCGGATTGTCATTTTCTCGCTGGTGACTGTTGGTGGGGACACATGTGTGGTTTCACAAAAGTACAAATATGAACAAGGAAAGGAAAAATACAACCGCCAATGTTCACATATAAATTGACTGTTGGACTTGTGTGTCTTCTCCCCGTCCTATTGATGTTACATTCATCTATCTCTGTTTCACAGTCAACTCTAAAATTGTCCATGACTCTATTTCACAGTCAACTCAATAACTGTTCAACTGTAGTTGTTATCAACTCCCATCCGACGTCAAGGGTATCTAGTTGTCAACTCTAACTGTCCAACTTCCATCTGCCGTCTAGCGCATCTAGATGTCAACTGCCTGTCTCCTCTGTCTTGGTCTCTCAGGTCGCCCACCCCACCCTGGCTACCGGAAGCTGCCCTTCCCTGTTTTATCATTAGGTTTCTATTGCTATTGTTTGCTATTTCCTATCTATTGTTGATTGTAGGATATTTCGGATTTCTTTGCTTATTCTAAGCTATTTCCTATCTATTGTTGATTGTAGGATATTTCCGATTTCTTTGTTTATTCTAAGCTATTTCCTCTTTGTCTATTCCCCCTCTCTCAGCACTTAGTGGCTCAAATCCACCCCAGGGCCACTTTATAGTATCACAATGGGCAAAACATCCAATGTTATAATCTGTATTTATAAAATCTTTAATGCATAGGAATTGGTAAGACTTTCAAAGTCGGAGTTAATGACTGCTGTGGGAAATGTGGAGTTGTGCCTTAGTTGCCATTGCTCCTAGGTCAACTTTAGCCCAGAGTGGTAATACCTGTTAATAGGCTGTTTGAAAATACTGGCTTCCTGACCAAAAAATGTACCAAACATTGATGTTATTATTTTTTCTTTGCAAAACTCAATCGTGTTCTGCAAAGTCAGAAACAAAAACAGTTTTCTTTCTACAATCAAACCAAATACCATGAATAAATATTTGAAGATATAAAGAATTTGAAAAATAGAAACTTTTCCAAATTACTAAATTCAGCATGAAATAACTCCGAAAGAGTTAAACAACAAACCAATCTTTATCTTTGAGTAGCTTTGAGAAATGATTACTCAACAATGGGTAAAAATTAAGAGGATGTGTTCTTCACTATATATCTATAAAAGTGAAATTGTCTGTCTGTGTGTACATTTCCCTACCAAATTACTCTGTCAATTTTTAGTCTATAGACTCGAGATTTGACATAACGGGTATTGAGATTTGGGAAAATCTTTTTAAGCGGTTTTCGGCCAGAAATTTGGCTGTCAAAGTTCAACGAATTGACCTTTGAAAACTCTACCAAACTCCTTGGAGATGGATTAAACTTTTTAACTTGATTTGAGTCCAAAACTATAAATGTTAAAGGGTCAAAGTTAAAAAACATTTGACCTCTCAGCCAATTTTTGGTCTAAACATTCGAAATTTTACATAAAGTGTATTCAGATATACAGCAAGCTTTTGAATTGGTTTTTAGCTGAAAATTTGGCTGCTAAGGGATCAAAGTTCAAAAGATTTGATCTTTGCGGACTCTAGCAAACTATTCAGCCAATTTTGAGTCTAAGCATTTGAAATTGTACATAAAGAGTATTTAGACATGTAGCAACCTTTTTAATCAGTTTTTGGGCGAAAATTTGGCTACCAAGAGGTCAAAGTTGAAAGAGTTAATCTTTGCAGACTCTACCAAACTTCTCTGCCAAGTTTGGGTCTAAACACTTGATATTTTAGATGTAAGTTACCTGGACATGAGTCAAACTTTTTAATATATGTATGTGTATATATATATATATATATATATATATATATATATATATATATATATAAATAAACATATGCACATAAAGTTATAAACAGTACATTGGGCCCAAGCACAGCCGGGCTGAACTACTAGTAATTTTTAAAAAGAAAAAGGCAAAATTTACATAGTAAATAAAAAAAAACAAAAAAAAAACTAAGCAACTAACTGCATCTCAAAGAAAAGGTTTATGTACAGTTTTGCACCAAAGTCGGTTAATGTCATTTCCCTAAGACAAAATCTGAATTAGGTTTTTGAAATCAAGTTATACTCAAAATGTATAATATAGAAACAACTTTAATAAATATTTTAACTTTTTTTTTTTTTTTTTGTAAACATGTACATGTATATCCTAAAATGTGGAAGAAAAACAGTTTGTTTTTATGGAGAACATAAGCTGCTGAATAACAAATAATAGTGCCATTTTATAAAAGTTCCAAATCAAAAGAAGTGTTAGACAAAAATTAAATCAAAATACATGTTGAAAAAAAATGTTCAAGGAAAATGAAAAAAATTGATTAGTCAGAATCAAATATTGATTTATTCGATTAATTACTATTAATGACAAACTCTGAAAATCTGACAAGATGACTTTATATATTAGATAAAAATATTTTTGATCGAAATAAAATTATAGATGATGTATTCCTTTGTAAAGATGAGTTTTCAATGGTCATCATTTGTTTCTTTTCTATTGCCAATACAAAGTTATAAACTACACTAAACAACCTTGATAAACTTGGAATTTAATTTTTCATTTAATGGGTAGCTTGACAGGATTGTTTTATAAATATTTTTAATGTTGTCTGTAACGTAAACTCTGTAATCATTGCCACTTTTAAGAGGTGTCAAATTGTACAACTTGAAATAAAATCATTTGTACAGTTTTGTTACTATCTACTTTCTATTAATGTTAAATTTTAATTGCATAACATTCTTTTTTTCAGTTGAATTGGGGGGGGCTCTAAATGATTTTAAATAACATTTTATATATATAAATAAAAACAGTGAAATAGTTATATAATTTTTCACAGTAAATTATAATTGTAACTCACTTCAGTTATTCGATCCATTTGGATGGATTGTCTTATATTATTTTTTAAGTTCCTACTGACCACATAGTGTTGTGAAAATAGCCATAGCCAAGTTGGAAAACGCAGTTTAAAACCTGTAAATATTAGTTTTAGTTAATTTTAAGATTATTCTAATTTATCATTTTCAAAGCCTGACCACTTCTTTTTCAGATTGCCAATTTGAGCAAGTATCGAGTCGACTTGCGTTTCTTTGCCGAACTTGTATCAGTTGGTTTGTTTACTGAAAAAGAAGGCCTGCCTGTCTTGGCCAATCAATTGTCCATTCTTGTGAACAGTGACAAAGAGGAACACAATAATTTGTCTATCATCTCCAGTTTCTGTAAGCATTGTGGAGATGACTATGTTGGAATTGTACCGAGACGTTACAGGTAAGTCATTCATTCTTTCTATGCTTAGTTTTCTCTTCAAGTTTGTTGATATTAGTATGCATTAAATAAACTGTTAATAACACAGGTGTATTTTTTTTTTTTTTTTTTTTTAGATGCTTTTGTTTTGAACATTAAGAAATTATATTTAGGCATTAAAAAAGGTTTTCTCTATTTTGGATTTTACAGTGTTTGCTAAATTTGGAATAAAAGTATATTGGAAGTTGCTCGACAATAATTGTCCACTTTTTACATTTTAAGCAATAAAATAATTTGAAAATTATCGTTCATTTGAATGTACATTGTGTGTATCTACCTGTCTTTCTCATTTATTTATATATATATATATATATATATATATATATATATATATATATATATATATATATATATATGAGAAAGTTGAAGTACAATCTGAGTAGTAATCTCAGTTAGTTCAATGGCAAATTAGGTTTTGTCTAGAATTACTTTTATATTGCAAACCAGAAATTTAAAAAAAAAATCTGTATGATGTACATACCTCTGACAAAACGAAAATATCATTCCAAAAATTATGTGAATTGTTCATGTAATTTTATTTTTATAAAGAAAATTATTTTTAAGCGATTAATAGGAAATTCATAGACATTACAACATAAATCTTGCAAGTTTGAATTATTGAGTTATTTTTATTTTTTTCTTAGATTGTTTTAAAATGGCAGGCAAGATAACTGCTCTTTGATTTTTTTTATTTAAAAATAAAATTACTTGATCAATTTACCTTATTTTTAGAATACAATATTTTTATTTTATCATACATTGTAGATTATTAAAAAGTTTTCATTTTTAATATAGAGAAATTCAGTGACAATTCACAATACATTGTAGTCTATATTGCACTGTAGAGAAATATTATATAATGACTTGAACTAAAGTTTAAACTGCAAAAGTCAAGTATCATGGTTCAATTGTGTTTAAAACAAACATTTATTTCAAATGTACTCCCTATCATGTCAAAGAACCTACTGTTGATTTAATATGCAAGCCCTTCTGTTTGTATGATAAAACATCTCATATGCACCTGTGATATTAGGCTGTATAAGATTAAATCAGTTTGGTCCGTCTTTAAGTGGATTTATTTGATTTTCGATATTTATTGGAGGCATTCTGATACAAAACCTATCTAAGAACACTCTCAGAACTTTAAAGTACATTTGTGCAAAATTTTGAAAAAAATCAGCCTGGCCGTTTCGAAGTGCATAAGAAACGAACTTGCACACAAAGTGCTTTATTTATATATATATATATATATATATATATATATATATATATATATATATATATATATATATAATACTTCAATATTGTTTGAGATGAACTGGGCATGTTTTAAAAATGACTGATAGGATTCCTAAATAACTTATGTATAAAATGTTAACTGAAAGGAAATGCCCACTAACAAAACCAAAATGATGCATAAAGGACACTTTAATAAAAGCAAATATCAAGGTTAATGCCCCTTTATCATGAAGTTTGGCATTATTCTATCAGAATCTGTATCAAATTAATTTTACCTGTAATGAATGTAAAAGGTTGCTGTAATGCTGGTCGTCATAAAAATTACAAATGCATGAAAGTTTTTGACTTTAGTTTGAGTGATGGTTTTATATGCAGAAAAGAATATACTTCAGTTAGTGTTGACCAGAACAATGAAGTATCGCTGTTTGCAAGGAGTCTGCATGTGAACATATTTATACAACAGAAGTCAAAGCATGTGAACATATTTATACAACAGAAGTCAAAGCATGTGAACATATTTATACAACAGAAGTCAAAGCATGTGAACATATTTATACAACAGAAGTCAAAGCATGTGAACATATTTATACAACAGAAGTCAAAGCATGTGAACATATTTATACAACAGAAGTCAAAGCATGTGAACATATTTATACAACAGAAGTCAAAGCATGTGAACATATTTATACAACAGAAGTCAAAGCATGTGAACATATTTATACAACAGAAGTCAAAGCATGTGAACATATTTATACAACAGAAGTCAAAGCATGTGAACATATTTATACAACAGAAGTCAAAGCATGTGAACATATTTATACAACAGAAGTCAAAGCATGTGAACATATTTATACAACAGAAGTCAAAGCATGTGAACATATTTATACAACAGAAGTCAAAGCATGTGAACATATTTATACAACAGAAGTCAAAGCATGTGAACATATTTATACAACAGAAGTCAAAGCTAAAGACACATTTACTCTTATTTAAAAAAGCTGAAGACACATTTACTCTTATTTAAAAAAAAAAAAAAAAAAAAAAAGAAAAATCTGATTTACGTACCTGTCAAAACGAAAATATCATATTCCAAAAATAAGTAGTTTTATTTTTATAGAAAAAATAATTTTAAGTGCTTAATGGGAATTTGTAAGCATTACAACATAAATCTAGTCAGCATGAATTATTGTTGAGTTATCCTGCTATCGTTCCTTGTGATATTTTTCAAAATGGCAATTGAGACAGTTGTGATACTATAGGCTCCCCTCCTAACTGTTGAGAAGTGAAAGAGGAAAAAAAGATAACAAAAGAAGAAATAGGTTTATCGAGGTAGACAAAAGATTATTAAGCAAGGTGTGGCAGTTATTAAAATGACGAGGTGGGACAGTTATTAAGATGGCAAAGGACTGAACAGTAGAGATATAGTTAGGATTGATTAGGGGTTTTAGGAGTTCAGTTCACGACAAGGTACAGTTGAAAGTGGATTGTGGCTTGGACCACCAGTTTGAGAGAGCTTGAACAGATCAAAACGAGCAGACTGCAACTGATGAACGTGGCCTCGGCAGAACATACATGTGGACCTCAGTGATTAGAGGGTAGAGTTCTATGATGGTATTATACACATGCCTAGAGTATAACTAATTTATATGTAAAGTGTCAGAGTTTGCTTTCTTTCAGAGTTGTTTTGTATTTTTTATGTATACTTGTGAACCCATGAACACCCCTCGACCACCACCAATGTGTAAGAGACGATGATATTGCCATAAGAAGATAAAAGAAAAGATGATTATGGAAATAAAGTTGGGGTTGGTAGCATTGTCCGTGGGGGACATGTGGTATCACACAGTCATTTCTTGACTATTCATAAAATTTAGTTTTCGTATTTAAAAATAAAACTACTTAATTTTTCGAAATATGATATTTTTGTCTTATCATGGGTTTAATGATTTTCGAAATATGATATTTTTGTCTTATCATGGGTACAGGGTTCACACAGACTTGAAAAGTCTGGAATTTTTACTTTTGCCTTGAAAAGGCCTTATTTCTATTATTACCTTGAAAAATCCTTGAAAATAAGGAAAATGTCTTGAAAGGCCTTAAAAATTGTATTTAATTCCATTAAAAATTTGTGTCAAAATATTAAAAATAAAATTGACATAAATCTCCCTTTATTTTTGCTTTGGTTTATAATTTACTTGGGAGGGGGGTGTAATGCGGCCACCATAAATATAAATGACCCCCCCTCTCCTCTCCTAATCCCCCCCCCCCCCCTAAAAAACTGATAACCTAAATGAGGTTGGACGGGCCAAATAAAATGAGCAAGATGGCAGCCATCTTGATTAGAAATTTAAAAGCCATAAAGAGAGTTAATATTTAAGATGAAATAAAAAGCATTTAAAATTACTTTAAAAAAAAAAACAAAAAAAAACTAAAAACGATGCAGGTAGGGTGCAAGGTAGTTATGGTAACTTTTATTTGTTGTATATTTAATTTTTTTTTTTTTTTAACACTTTTTGGAATTGTTGTAGATTATAAAACACCCCAAATTTTGTTTTGAAAACTTGAATTTTGCCTGGAGGAAGGCCTTGAAAAACTTTGAAAAGTCCTTGAAAATAAACATTGAAAATCTGTACGAACCCTGGATTATCATAGATTTTTGTTTACAGATGAAATTCTGAACAAGAACCAAAAACAAAAAAAATGAAACCAAAACATTTTTAATTGGTCAATAGGACAATATTTCAGCATGAATTGCAGAATCTCAGCCATCAAAGCTGATAAACTGATTTTTTTTCTTTTTATATCAGAATTAACAATAAAAATGTAAAAGTCATACATACTTTGAACTATCAATTTTATGTTTCACATGTATACAGTAAATATTTTTGTTTTATTTTTTAGAATTCTGGCGGAGAAACATAATTTGGAAATTGCGAGAAGTAAAGTAAGTTGAATTATTATAATCATTTGTAGTATTTTATCTTCAATTTAAAATCCATTTTTACATGCTGGCATGTGATGAACAGCTTTATTTCCAAGCTAACCTATCTTTGGTCAGGTCTTTATTTATCCCTCTTTCTGTAAAGTTTGTTATTATGACTTCTTTTCATGTTTTCCTTGATATCCTGCTGCCAAATGATCATGCAAAATCAACTGTTATACCAGCATCGTTCCAAACGTAAAGCCTCCTATTTTTTTTAACTCAAAAATTAAAATGTTGAAAAACTATGAAGACTGGAGTGGTACCATTAAAACTAGCAACCATTTGTGCTCCAGAATTTATTTTTTACATAGTCACCTCTATTCTCAATGCACTTTTGATGCCTCGCTAATAAGTCTGGAGAACGCATTGTCACTCGCATCTCTGTCGCCATTCTGAAACTGATGATCCCATATTTTAACTATGCTGAATATATTGGCTATGTATACATTTAACTGGTGTTTGTGAATATTGATTGATTTAATTTTTTCTGCATGGAGGAATTTAATGACATCTCCACTTCTGATGCATGTCCATGACAAGGGTTATTTTCTTAGTCTTACACCATCAGTATCTGCAACAGAGAGCTGAAACTTTTAGGTCATGAATGCATAAGTTCAGTCATTATTACAATACAATTTGTAATCCCTTCTGATCTATTCAAGCAGAATAAAAAAAAAATAGGAGGCATTACTTTTGAAATGCCCTTGTAAGAATTTCCTTGATCATTCTTCAGCTGAACTGTGCTAATAAATCCTCAAACATCAGCTTTAATAATGATTAAAAAAAACTTTTAATTAGAAATCAAAAAACAGCTGTTGATAGGTTAAAGATCAAAAGGGAAACAAACAAAAATGAAGAAAAATCTGTATGATGTATACATCCATGATCATGGGTGTATACATTATACAGATATTTTCATGCATAGCAGAAAATATTGTATACCTAGAATCACATAAATTGATCAGGTATTTTTATTTTTAAATAAATCAAATCTTGTGGCTAAACTAAGAGCAACAATCTCACAATGCCATCTTGAAAACAATCTGAAGGAAAAAGATAACTTCAAATCGAGATTTTAGAAAGTCATTCTTAACCTGGAAAGGTGGGGGGGGCATTTGAAAAAGATAATTTTTTTGTAAAAATCAAACTAGTTGATCAATTTACATGATTTTTGATGCATAGTATTTTCTTTCCGTCACGAGTATGTACATCATGCAGATTTTTCTTTATTTTTGCTTTTTTCATGAAGGAGCAGGGAGTTCTGAACAAGTGCAAAATGTTTCAACATTGTTAGCCTGTGCATAAAAGCTTCCATTGTTACAATACACAGACAAATTAAATAATTATGAAACTAAGACAATTTAGATGTAGTTTATAAAAGTAAGAAATGTGTGCAGATTTTTTTTTTTTAATGTTGCTGATTTATTTTGGATCATCATCATTGCTGTGTATGTTTTTAATTTTTATGTACATTTCGTCTTTTTAATTTGTAGATGTTGAAACCCGAGCGGCAAAAGGCTTGTCGAAATCTGCTGAAAGATTACTATACAACTTTATGCAAACACTTAAAAAAATTACACAAAGAACTAAAGATGATTGAAAGACAGAATAGAAAGATTCTTCAGGTATAGTTGTCAGATTGAAGATTTTAATATCATGCCATCAAATAAGTTATATTTGGATTTTAATTCTTTGAAATTTATACTAAGTGAGAATGTCTAATGGAATGAACTAATATTTATATATCATACATATTTAATCAATGCCAACTATAGGATTAATGAATCTCTCGACAAAGGCTTCCTTTCTAGGGCAATTGCTCTTGACATATCAAAGGCCTTTGATAAGTTATGGCATAAGGGCCTACTTCACAAGATTTCCAGCTACGGTATAACTGGAAATGTTTTCTCAATTATTAAATCATTTCTCTCTGATAGGTTCATAAGAATAGTGGTTGATGGGCAGAAATCAGAGGCCCACAGAGTTAATGCTGGAGTCGCTCAGGGATCCATCCTGGGCCCAACTCTTTTCCTGATCTACATCAATGATCTCCCAAAACACATACTAAAATCATTCGTTGACATCTATGCTGATGACACGACCATCTATGACAACACATCAAAGGTTGTAAATGACAAAGTTCTCTCTGATTCTCTCTGGTTACTTTTAATTCATCTAAAACCAAGCTCCTATCTTTACATCATCAGCGCTCTGATCACCATCTGGCATCAATTGAAATGGATGGCTCAAGTTTTGGGGAGGCTCCATGATTTGACAAGCTTCTGGGTTTGACCTTTACCTCTGATCTGAAATGGGACACGTACATCAAGTCTGTGGACAAGGTCGCTGGGAAAATGGTGGGATCCTTCTACTGCTCCAGAAGATATCTCACTAATCATGCAATTCTCTATTTGTATAAAAACCAAGTACGTCCAAGAATGGAGTACTGCTGCCACATCTGGGCAGGAGCTGCTAAAAACAGCCTATCCTGCCTTGACAGAGTACAACATAGACTTCGTGGCTTAGTGGGTGATGCCCTTTTCTCTTCCCTGCAGCCTCTCTCCCACAGAAGAGACGTTGCGAGCCTGTCTTTGTTTTATCATTATTTTCATGGCAAGTGCTCGTCCGAGCTCCAATCTCTGGTCCCCCCTCGCCAATCTTTCACGAAGAACACGCGTCTAGCTGAAACCACTGTCAGTAATTTTCCCCACTCTTTATCTGTGCCTAAATCAAAACATAGATTCCATGAACAAAGCTTCTTTCTTAGAAGTGTACGTCTGTGGAACTCTCTTCCGTTTGCCTGTTTCTCACCTGACTACAACTTGGATGTCTTCAAGTCCAACATAAACAAATTCCTGATGAATTGCCCCGTTAAGTAAGACACTTTATCAAATCTCCGATACTAACGATTACTACGGTACTATCCCATTGATTACTGTACACGCAATAACACTTATCCTGAGTGGCTTCCGGGCCTTGATAAGTGGTGACCCCCGTTTAAAAAAAAAAAAGAAAAAAAAAGTGAGCTTCTTCAACTGTGCTAGGAAACTACTTGCATCTGACAATATTCTGTATCTCTACAAAGCCACCATTTGTCCATGCATGAAGTGTTGTCACATCTGGGCTGATTGTCTGCCACCAGTCTCTCATTATTAGACAGCATCCAAAAAAGAATCTCAAAACTTATGTTCTGCACTATCAAGTAATTTCTTCACCACAATGTTGCATCCCTGTGTTTGTTTTACAAGTATTTTAATGAAATGTGCTTTGATGAACTTGTGCCCTCTCAATAACCTACGACTAACCTAACAAGCATCAAAATCCCACCTCTTCACTGTAGAAGTCCCTAGATGTTGGAAAGCCTTCTAATCTAATTGTTCATTCTCTCAAACTGTTAAACTTTGGAATTCCTTCAATGTTTCTTGCTTCTCTGACTGTACCAACATGCATAAATTTTAATGTAATGTTAAGATATCTCGCATAGTGCCCCTGTAGACATGGTCCCAAATAGTAGCTTCTTGTGTCTAAATCGCAATATTCCTTGTTTTTGGTTAAAAAAAAAGTTAATATCTGTAAAGAATTCATGAGGCATCCATTTTCCAAACTTAAAAATCTTTCAGTTGTATTTTTTATGGAAACATTCATTGTCAATTCTTTAACTGATACTGCAGTTTTCATCAAATTTAACTAGATATTCTGATTTTTTTTTTTTTTTTTTTTTTTCAAATGATGAAATTTTTTTTTTTCTTTTCTGAATTTTGTAAACAATCTTCATCTTCTTATATTCAGAAGTTCTTCTCCATAAGCTAGTTGAATATTTTGAGTTGCAGAGTTGCCCTTTTAAAACTCACAAATTTTAATGTGCTTCAAAAGAGCTTTCAATTAATTTTTCTTGTAAAAAAAAAAAAAAAATATTATTTAATTTCATTAAATATTCTCACTTACATTTCAGAGATTTTTATGTATAATTTGTAAGTAAAAGAAGAAAAAAGATTCTATTCAGAATTTTATTTTACAAGACATTATTTGTGACTTTTTCTTATTTTCATTTATTTTTTAAAGATTGTTATATCTAAATGTCTGATGTACTCGGTATATTTAAGTCATTGTAAAAATTAAGTCTTGGAAGTGGGTGTAACAAAAAATAAACCATAAAAATTCATATATTAAAAATGTTCATTAATAAAAGTTTTTCTTAAGAAAATGAATATTGTTTTTCCCTCCCGCAGACGAAAGGAGAACTGAGCAATGAACGTAAAGAAAACTATGAAGCTGCTATTATAAATTATCAAAAACTTCAGCAGAACACGCATACGTTGGCGGTAAGTTGTACAATTTTACTATCACTTAAATTGACAACACCTTATTGTTTTAGTTGTATATGAAATTTTGGTGCTTGTGCAGTATACCGGGTTTTTGAACAAATGTATTTCAAGTAAAAACACTATCATGTGCTTATAGTGTCATATGAAAATTAGTATAGATTTTAAAAATTACAAAAAAATGATCTAATAGAAGACGTGCTAGATCTTTTTTTCAGAAAATATTGTAGAGCCTAGCGGTCGGACATTTTCTGTGTTTTCAATGGCAGATTGCAAGTGAAGATTAGTCATTTTGTCCTACTGAATTGGTCGCACAACTCTTCCACATTAAAACATACGATAAAAATCGATAATTTGCTAAATTCTATTTTTACTTCTAATTTTCTAATAGATTAGTTTTTGTAAGTTTTTGAATGACACACAGATGCATTTGTTTGAAAACCCAGTATACTGCAGAAGCACCAATTTATTTTTATTTTTAACAACAAACTTTAAGTCCTATCTAATTAACAAGAAAAGGGCAGTGCGAGTCAGCTATTTGTGCAGGAATTTGAATTTTAAAACTCTGAATTCACATTTTATTGCTTCTACTTTCAAATAACTCATTTTATGCTTAATATTGTAATATGTTTTGACTTGACTCTTATCAAGGTTGACAATGGATGTAACAGCTATTGTTATCCTTCTGAATAGTAAAACACATTTTAATAGCTGAATTGCTGTAGAGGGCAGAGATTGAGATGTTGACAGAAAACAGCAACAGCAGTTGAACATGATCTGTTTGTCAATAACACAAAGTCTGGCAGATACAGTCATTGTCAAAGCCTAATTTCTGTCAATAGACTACCGTCATTGACTATGCCTTGCATCTGTAGAGGAGGACTGCTTGGACAACAAATTGGTGAACATGCCTCTTTGTTGATATTAGGATTTCATATTTCCTCACAAGGCCCATTCGTGGCATACAAAAGTGGAACTAGCATTACAACATGACGATCAACCATCATTGCACCCTGCCCACATAGACCAGTGGATCCAAGGTACACGAATAATGCCACATCCTCCAAAAGAGATATCAGTCTCCAGATCTTTGGAGAGACTAAGAAAGAAAGACACTTAATATTGTTTGAATTGTAGCTTCAAATGATTTTCAATGTTTTCTTAAAAATAAATATAGAAAGTCTGAATTAGAAGATAGTTTTAACTGATATGTTGAAGTAAGCTTTCTTTTACCACTACCTTAACTCATCAATACCTTTTTCCTCGCTATGCTTTTTGAAAATGTGCCTACCTCTCAAATTATAGATTAATTGAAAAAGATGAATCGCTTATTGAAGATAGTTTTCTGAATTTAAAGCTCATATTTATTCCAGCATCTTCCGTTTTTTGTTTTTTTGTACATAAACATCATTTCTTTTATAGGATCTGCTTGATGAAGAAATTCCTGATCTCCCCGAAGAAGGTAAATAAAAAGATGCTTTAAACATATTTCTTTTTCGCTACAGTTTACATAATAACATAACATACTTTGATTAAAAATGTTATTCTAGTATTTCTACATAAACTTAAAATACTACATTGAACTATTGCAAGTCTATACATATTAACTCCATGAATCATGCTGAAACAAAAATTCTCCCTTTTACACAGCAATCCATATCTTTTTATATATATATAAAAATAAAAGAATTTTACCCTCCAAACAAGCTATATTGTCACTTAGAACATAAGGGCTACCTTTTGGGATTGTGTTTAACAGGGGCCTGTGCAAAGTTGAGCAGTAAGATATCTGTTCATATTACATTTAAATTTCTGCAAGTTAGTACAATCAGGGAAGTAGGGAAAAAGGGAGGAAATTCCAAAATTTAACAGTCTGATCTTTCCAACATTTGGGGACAGTGAATGAGTGGGATTTTGCTGCTTATTGGGTTAGTTGGGAGGACGTACATCAAAGGTGCACTAGAGCATTTGGATTTGCAGCATCAAACTAAAAGAAAGAGTTCATTTTCCCATGTTCTATTGGAAGCTTGGTATGGATGGGATTTGGGATGCCTTACACACTCAGCGTCTCGGGTTGTTTGGTTATGTACGGTGTGTTATCTACTGTATTAATTCAATAATATGCATAGATACACCAAGCACAAGAGTTTGTGGAAAACCAAAAAAGACCTGGTTTGAGCGAGTATGAACTGACTTGAATTCTTGCAACATAACTAGTATACACCTATGGAGAACAGACCTGAAACGTGTGGTGTTGCCCACCTTCAAGTCAGGAACACTTAAAAAGTTGGCTTCCTCTGCCATGCTAGAAAACTTTTCACCTGCTAATCTTATATCTCTATGAAATCATTGTTACCATATTTGGGCTGGTATACCAACCATTTGTCACCCACCTAAAAGTTTCTAATCCAATGTGTCCTGTAATGTTTACCAAGTATCATCACTGCAGTGTTGCATGCCTGTGCTTGTTTTATAAGTACTTCAATGGAATGTCCTTTGGTAAACTTGCTTCAGTATAAATCTAACCCATAAACAATTCAACAAGCAGCAAAATTCTGTACCTTAGGTCCCCAAAATGCCAAAAGGTTTTCTATTTGATTAGCTTCTTTTCGCAAACTACTAGCCATTGGAATTTCCTCTCTGCCCCCTGTTTCCATGACTCTACCAGCATCCATAAATTTAAATATAATGTAAACAAACATCTTGCTGCTCAATCTCTCCTTTAGGATGCCCCCTATAAATATTGCCTCTACTTTGCCCTTTATATCGCAGTGTCAATATGTCTTGTTTGGGTTGAATAAAGTAAAAAAAAAAAAAAAACCAAGACCAGATGATAATGTTTGGCTAATGTAAACAATGAAATTAATATTAGCATATTTTTTTTTTTTACATGCTTGGTTGCATAATTATGAGATAAACGTTAGCTGATCTAATGCTAATGATTTTTAATAGATCTTTTGTTGTGCAGCCATCAAGAAAAAAAAAAAAGGATCAATTAGACTTTATCAAGAAAAATAAAGGATCAATTAGACTTTATAAAGAAAAATAAAGGATCAATTAGACTTTATAAAGAAAAAGGTAGTTGTTACATGGGTCACCATTAATATTGCAATTGATAGCAATTTATGCACCGTTCATTGTCAGCTGAAAATGATTTCTAATTATATAGCCAGTTTATTTAAAAAAAATTTTTAGTAGGCACCACTTGTCAAGGCTGAAAGCCAATTGAGGATAAGATTAATGAAATGAAATGATTAGCAATTGAATGATGAATATTATGAGATGATTGGAAATGATAAATGAAATGAATAAAATTTGATTATCTATGAGAATGGTCAATGAAAAGTTTTATAAAGATGGTTTCCTCAATTCTGATTGATTTCTTTCCTTTTAGTTCGTATTTATGTATCAATATTTTTTTATTGATTTTGCAATGTTTGTTGATTTCTGTTAACTTATAATTGGATATTTTGAAAATATTGGCAAAATGATATTAAACTTAAGTAATAAAGCCCATAAGAAAACAAGAATATAAAAGTAAAGTCATCAATTAAATCCAAGGGTGGTTCAAAGGTTCCCTTTTCCTTAGCTACTATATTAAGGTGTAAAGGAGGGCACCATTCAGTTTCCAGAATTGCTCCACTTACTCTTGATCCTCACTTTATAATGGTGAGTATTTATCAAATGGGCATCAAGTATCAATTTTTAAGTCTTTGATATGACTCAAATGAATATTATATCAAATTAGTCGATATCAAGAATATAACGAAACAATATTGCTGTATTTTTAAGAGTTTTTAAATGATTTTTTTAACTAAAAATAAATTTTGCAATCTTTTTACAGAACTGAAACCAGATTCAGAAGGTGCCATGTTTGATATTTTCAACCCATTGAAAAATGCTGAGGTAATTTAACAAACTATATTTTCACGTTCAATCTTGTTATTGATTATTGCCGAGCATTTGTAAAATTATTAAAATTACTTTGTTTTTTAAATTTGTTTTATGATAGATTTTTTTTTGTTTCTTACCCAGAATTCTCCCAGTATTAAAACAAAGAAAAATTTGTATGATGTACTGACCTGTAATGAAACGAAAATATCATATTCCAAAAATCACATAAATCATTTTATTTTTAAATAATAAAATCAAATTTTATGAGTGGCTGAAAAGCGGTTATCTTTAAAATAATCTGGAAAAAAAAAACACTCAATAATTCAAACTAATTGCAGGATTTGTTGTAATGCCTACAAATTTCCATTAATTCCATAAAAATTATTTTTTTTTATAAAAATAAAACTACTTGATCAATTTACATAATATTTGGAATAGATTTTAATTTTGTCATGGTTACTTTGTCCACCATACAGATTTTTCTTTATTTTTGTTTTTAATATAGACGAAATTTTGGACAAGAACCCTTTTTTTGTCAAATGACTTTAAATGAGATTAGCAATAATCACTCTAAGGATTAAGCAAAAACTTTTCCATAACTTATGAGAATTAATGTAGGTAAAAAGCATATTTAAACAATCTATTATATAAAGAGCAGTTGTCTGTGTGTTCATCTAAAAGTTAGAAACTGCACAAGACAAGCTCATGAAGTTGCTATATTCTTTTCAGTATGCCTCAGACAGAATTAGAAATAAATAAAATACAAAAATATTATGCTAAGATTTTTACAAATCAATAATATAATTGTCTAAAATAAAATGGCTCGTTTTTTTCTTAGGGAGATATCTGTAAACTTTTTATTTGTTTAATGCAGTACAAACTGCATATTGTTAAAGAGTGATTCTTTTAATTCTGGGCATTTTGTGCTAGATTCATCATGTAATATCTTTTTTGTTATCAGTTAAGGTGGGGGCAATTTTTTTATTTAATGCATTTCAGTTTCTTAGAAAACAAGTCAGTTATTTTAATGACTTATTTTGTAAAATAAAAATCCCATTGAGAAAAATAATTGATTTTAAAAATTGATAAAATTAAATCCATTAAAATGCATTTTAGTTTCTTAAACATTTTATAAAATATGTAAAATAACTTATTCACGGCAGATAATTTATTTACAAAAAATAATTTCCTTATCAAATTATATCAACTCTGATGCGTTTCCATTTCTTAGAAAACAAACTAGCTGTTTTAATTACTTTGTGAAATTTTATTGTTATGACTTCAAATTACTTTTCTATTTTTTATGTATCATTAAAATTACATAAATTTAACTCTTGAGTCCAGGTAGGGACTGTTAAAATGGAAATGTTATAATGGCAGACACTGAAATAAAAATACAAATAAAATATAAAAATTTAAATTTTGTCATTGAAATAAAATTTTAAAAATATTTTCATAGTTTAATTTCTAAATATTTATTGACTTTAAAGTTCAAGCAAACAACCTAAAAAGCTTACATGTTTTTGAATTTTTGAGATGAGGATTACTTATTCATATTATTTGGATTCTTTTGACTACTGTTCTCATCTAGAGTGTTATTTTCACAATGTTTTGGTTGATGTAATCTTCGACTTTCTCCAGGTGTATCTTGTTGATCTCGAGAATCTTTCTGTTGAACTCTGGAATTTGCACAGAATTTCAAACAGAACCTTTTATTTAATCAATAGGGGTAGAATGTTCCCGTTCCACCAGCCATAACTGGGTAGAAGTCCTAAATAATTTGTAATTGTATTTTGAGTATTGTCTGCACTGAAGATTGAACCTTCAACCTCCAAAAGAGTGTAACTTACAGCTGAATTTTTACCAAATACTTTATCCACTATGCCATAGGTCCTTGTAGAAAGTCGAGGTTACATCAACTGAAATGTGAAAATAACACTCAAGATGAGAATAATAGTTTAAAGAATCCAAATAATACAAATTATTTACATGTTTGTCATTTCGTTTGAATTGTATTTCATTTTTGTTGATGTGATTTATGTTTTTGACAACAACTTTCATTTCTTTTAAACAAATTCAAATATATAAATGTGTTCTTAGTTTCAGTATGAAGGAGATACAAGTCTTTTTGAAGATGAAGATACACGGACATTTTATGAAACTCTGCCGGATCTCCGTTCTCTTATTCCTGGGGTAAGTCTTCATTTGGCATTCTTTAAAATTTATTGACAATTATAGAGATATTTTTAAAATAGCAACATGTTAAAAGAATTGATTTATCATTTGAAATTTAAATAGAATTTGATGATTTATAGTTGAGCTGTAAAAATGAACAAAAATTGCTTTGAAAATAACAAATTGTAAATGTTTGAAATGTATTCATGTCGGAACCATGTATTAAATAGTGGTAATGTAATAGGTAGCTGTTTATTTAAAAAAAAAATTTATGGAAATCACTTAAGACAAGTCATGAAGCCACTTAATGTAAGGAGCTAAAGACAAGAGATACCTATTAATGTTAGTCTTGAAAAAACCAACATTGTATGTAGGAAGAAAACAGCCAGCAGGAAGAATTCCACAACTTTGCAATTGTTGGAAAGCTACTGGAATAGGAAGCTGTATTACAATAAGGTATCAAAACAGTGAATTGATGCAAACCACTAGACAAACAAGCTGGAACAAAGGAAGCAGGGAATAAAGCAGGCAATTCTGAAAAAAACCTGTCATAATAGTATTTATAAAAGAGACAAACTAGCAACATCACGGCTGTGAGAGAGGTTGCAGTGATGAAGAAAGGATGGGGCTAATAAAATTAGATACGTTTTTGCACTTTATTAAGAACCCTCAAATGGGACAGTGATTCACCAGCCCAAATAGAGAACATGCCCAACTGTAAAGCATTAGAATATTGGAAGAGTTATTTGCATTACAATGATTTCTGTGGAAATAACTCAGAAATCTTAATTACAGCTTATGTATAGCAAAGACAATCTTGACGTTGGTGAAAGAAATGGGCGATGAGTGTTGACTCCGAAGAAAACACAAATGAGAATCTTTGCTACTACTCATGAAAGAGTCACAACTAATTGCCAAAGCCAAGAAACTCCTTAACAAGGTCAAAAATCCAATGGAATGATCTGATTCTTTTCAGAACCAGCTACACAACATACAGAGCAATAGGTGGCATTAAATTCTGTGCGTCATCATGACGACGACGACCAAGTTCTTTCAAACTATGATGGTTTTTGGGTGTGTTTCCAACAAAGGCCAATGTTAAGTTGTATCTCCTCACATCTTTGAAAAGAAATTCCAACTTAATTCAGATGGCCATGATTGAGTTGCTCTATTCTGTTGTTGAGGAGCACAGGATGAAGAGACGTGAATGTACGAAATCCATACGTGTGGCAGCAGAATTCGACTCTGTGAAACCGCTAGGAAAACTCAGAAATATCCGTCTGAGAGTCCCCTGGACTATTATGTGTTGGGTGCAGGCATATCTCTAAAGATACCGAATGCCGCAGGTTTAGGTCCTATGTGGAGGCTCAGGCCAATTTTAAATATGGTGTATTTATTAAAAAGATGCATTTTTAATTTTGAGAATACATCAATTATTGGCCAAGATTGGACATTATTTTTCTTTTTATAAAGTGTCAAATTTGTCTTGAACATCGTGGATTTGTTTCATTTAAAAAATATTTGCTGTTTATAAAAGAGCAGAAACTAATAAATGTGCTATTTATGAAAGTGAGTGAAAGATTTTGTGGTTATAGTTTCCTAATGTAGGTCTTAACTTCTGGCATAGCTGCTACTGGAAGCAGTGACAAGACAAATCAGTTCCTTTACTTCTTTCTCTTACGCCTATATCTTCCCTTTGCATGTACTCTTATTTATTATATGTTTCCGATCCTTCTTTTTTATTTAATCATTGAAAAGTTTTTTCGGACTTATTTTAATTAAGAATTATTGAAATTAGTTTTATTTTTGGGGGAAAATTATTAAAATCTTTTAAAACTATTTTGGCAATATTATGTATTGGATATGTTTTTTTTTTATGGTGTTTGAAATTTTGCTATTTTGATTTTCAATAATTTTATTTTTATATAATACATGTTTATGAAAATATAAAGTCAAATTTTTATACTTTCATAAACATGTATTTATTATGTAAATTCAAATAAGATACTTTTATTTTTAAAATTAGAAAAAAAACATTTTTATAATTTCATAAACATATTTTTTATAAAATTTCAAATAAAAACTTATTTTTTAATTTTATTAAAAGTGAAAATAAAGACTAATTGTGTTATTTTCATCTGTATAATTTTGTTAATTTTTATTGAATATTTTTCAATAATATCCTTTTCTTATATTTTATTTCAATAAATCGCTTCACAATAGAAATACTGAAGAACAATAAAAGTGAAGGAACTGATTTGCCTTGTCACTGCTTCCGGTAGCAGCCATGCTGGCAGTTAGGAATTACGTTAGCTGACTATAACCGATTTTGCAATGTTTTTGTTAACTTATTTGCTTTTATCAAAGTCATGAAAGTGGCTCTTATGAGTGGAGTGTCAGCATATCACAACTATTTATGCCTTGCAGAAAATTATGTTGAAAGATGAATATGTGCGAAACACATGGATGGCAGAAAATAGTGGAAGAAATAAAGATTACTCACAGTTGACTTGATGTAAATATTTATGAAGAAGCAACACTTTGAATGATACAAATTACATCAGACCTGGTCTGATATTACTCGAGTTTGTGTGTCACAGCTATATAGACAGAAGTAATATACAGTAGCGTCCAAAACTAAGGGACAAGATTTTAAAACCTAATATTTGTTAGAAATAACAACTGTGAAAAGCTGAAATTTTAACAACTGGTAGTTGTCATCATCCATAAAACATACTAAAATTTGAATCATTTGCAAAGGATGAAAAAAGAATTATAACATTTATTTATTTTTAAAATAGGAACATCCAAAAGTAAGGGACAAAATTTAGAAAAACAATGTAAACCGCCAAAAAACAATAAAAATACATGTACAATCAATATTTAGTAAATGAGCCCTTGTTCCCAATGACAGCTGCACATCTTCGACTACAAGAATGAATCAGTTCTTGACAATCCTCGATACTAATTTTAGACCATTCTTCTTGAAGCTTCACCTACAAATCCTCTGTGTTAGTGGGATTTCTTTCCATTACTTTCATTCCTAAGGTCTTCCAAAGATTTTCTATTGGATTTAAGTCAGAACTTTGTGGTGGCCAATTCATAATTTTTAAATCTTGCTCGCTAAGGTAACTCATTACCACCTTTGCTTTGTGACATGCATAAAGGTAGCCCTATCGAAACCTGAATTCTGTATGATTGGCACAACAATGTTTTTATAGATCTGCGCATTTACACGAGTTTGTAACCGGACAAGAGGCGTTGAACCATGGCTGGAAAACATTCCAAATACCATGACGCTTCCACCCCCAAACCTGTTTTCTTAGTACACTTTGCACTTGATCTTTCACTAATACGTCTCTTTACATTGTTTTTTTGTTCATCATTTCCAAATAAATAGAACTTGTTTTCATCACTGACAAATACTTTGGCCCAATTTTCATATGTCCAAATTACATACCTGTTTGCAAACTCTAATCTCTTCTTATTCGTCAAACTAACGAGTGGTTTCTTCTTTGGGGTTCGATTAAACAGCCCTATTTCTTGCAGTCTACCAGAAACAGTCTGTCTTGACACATTAACACGAGGTACTATAGATACTTTTAACAGCTTGAACTGCATCGGCCACCTATCTATATGCAGCAAACTAGCACATAGATAAATATTGAAAAATTTTTGACTTACTCTTGTATTATTTCATATTTACTAAAACATTAATGATTATTATATATATTAACTTTTTGTAAGAGAAAACTTTATTCATTTTCAGATTTTGTATAAAGAAAGTGAACATGCGTCATCAAAAGATGAAACAAAGGAAGATGAAACTGGCTTAGAAGGAGGTTTAACATTTTTATATTTTTTATATTACATTTGTTCTTTTTTTTTTTTTTTTTTTACATACAAAAACAGTTTGTAAGTTATTAAGTTGAGATTACATAGGAAAAAACTTTTGAATAGAGGAATAGACAAACTGAAAAATGCATTTTGAATAATTTAAACCATTCCTATCTTTTTGTAAATTTGATTTTAATTTTAAGATAAAATCTTGAAGCTAATTGAAAAAAAAATGAAAGGTTTATTTATTTATTCATTTTTTTGTTTTTCATTATTCACCTCAAGCAAAGCACATTGCCACTTGGACATAAGGGGATACTATTTTGGATTGTATCTAACAAGGAACTGTGGGGAGTTGAGCAGCAAAATGTCTGTTTACATTATATTTCAATTTCTGCAAGTTAGTACAGTCAAAAGTAGGAGACAGGAATGGAATTGCAAAGCCTAGCAGTTCAAGGGAAGAAGCTAATAGAGTAGATCTTTTTTTGGATCCTGTCTAAGGAGGAGGAACTAGTGGTGCATGCATCAGCCCAGATGTGGCAACAAATGGTGGCTTTGTAGAGATACTCTCAGGTGCAAGTAGTTTTCTAATTCAGTGGAGAGAATCCATCTTTGCAGCAGCCTTGGCAATGTCTTCAATTCATTTGTTCCAATTCATGTTGCCTGTGAATGTTAATCTGAAGAGTTTGAGCGTTGAGCTCTCGGATAGTGTAATGAGTCATGGCAATCGGTGGTTGAGAAGCTTTCTTGTAATTGTTAAAAGAAACTTAGTTTTACTAGCATTAAATGTTACCTTCCATTTTTGTTTCTATTCAACTACATTTGTAAGCTTTCAGCCATTGCCTTGTATATGTGTATAGTAGTTTTTCAATTATGTTTGTTATAGAGCATCATGTCATCAGCAAATATGTCCATTTTGGACACAATTTTATCAGGAATAAATAATTAATTCAAGCAGATATTTTAGATTCTTAAACACTCCCTAAAGAAATCAAATATCTGTTGTAGACTGAATCAGTACATTCAATAATCAGTTAACTGGAATTTGGAAAATAGTGTTTTGATTTTTACTCAAGACATAGTCAAGAAACCATTTGGTAACAGTAGGACTATATAATGATTACTTAAACTCCGGAAGTTTTACAATCTCTAGCTTCAACTTTGACCTAAGAAATTTTCTTTCACTTGTAATATATATTATTTATAGTTTTGATTTTAAAGAAAACTGAGTTAATGTTTAATCACGCCCCCTCCCCCAAAGTTTTCTAATAAAAGTGTTTAATTCAAAATTCATTCATTAATTAGTAAATGCTGAAAATTTTATTTAAATCATATAATTTTCTGAGTTTAGATAAAATGTTTAAATAAACTCAGAGCAGCATATTTGCATTTATTATTTGTTAAAAGTGGATATTTATTTTGACAGAATTGTGTTTGTTGCAATGTTGAAATATTTTCATATTTTGTTTTGCATTTAAAATCAAACTGTAGATTAATTTGCTTTTTTTGCTATTTTCTAGATATTGAAAGTTTAAAAATTGAAGACATAGAAACAGAAATTGAATTTGAACAGAAAGAAATGCCTGTTGAACCTGTATTGAAAGAGGAGCATAAGGAACGACCGAAAGAAGAAGAGATTGAAGAAGAGTTAGAGATCATCCCTCCAGAAATAGGTGAATACTCTTTGAGATGCATTGAGTTTTCTTTCTTTCCCACCCAACTCTCTTCCGTTTTCAGTGTTGGCACTTGGCCAAGTTTACTCCAATGTAAAAAAAATTAAAATTGCACAAAAAATTTACAATGTACATATCTGTTAGGTTAAAAAGAAAATGGCTGCACACCAAAATTTATGCCAATTTCTCCAGTATTTTTGTGTTTATAAAATAAAATTTGATTGGTAAATGATTTCTAGCCAGTATTATAATAATGACTGTGTGATATTTAAATTCTGAATTGTTTGCTGGCTGTTGATTTTAATGGAAGCAGAAAATGGTGGACAAGAATGTGTTTTTTCTTGTTTACAAAAAAGTAATTGATGAATTTGCTTGATATTTTTTTTGTACTGTCTTTTTTAAATCTAACACAAGTATGTAATAAAATTTTTGTGCCATTTTGTTTTTCTTTTTCCAAGCAGATTTAATATCATGGTGAAATTTAATAAGCACCTTAATGTCATACATATTCCAATTATTTAGCCATAGAGTAATCTTTAAAGTTTGACATACTTGAATTTCGTTAGGTCATCATGTCTCTCTAAAATCACATCTAGTTGTAAAACTCTAATTCTAAGAGTGTTCTATAAGGGATGGACAATGCCGAGAAAAATCGAATGTATTGCATGCATATGATTACAGATTTGGGCAAAACTCAATGTAATGACATCAACACGACATTCCATTCAAAGAATAAAGATCATGAAACAAGGAGAGAACATATTTTAACTGGATTGGAATTGTTAAAAGTGCAGAGCAATAACACAATCAAAATTACAAATTGAATGTCAATATAAGCAAACAATCAGATTCTGATCAATGAATGTGGGTGATGTTAAGTCATAAACAGTCAATCAATAGAGAGTGAGAGAGAAAGCCAAAGTGACACTTCTGCGGTCGCTGCACTGACAACCATACACCTTACACCTACCTGGACTCTCTCTTCATACTATCACTGTAATGTAAATAAAATTTGATGTTGATTTAATAAGAGTCTGTTTGATTACAAAAACCATAGCTATGGGGATCAGAGCGTTGATGATGTAAAGATAGAAGCTTGGTTTTGGATGCATTAAAAGTCACCAGCCACCTCTTCCCCTATTGTACCATGCACTCAAGATCAGAGGAGAGAGAATTAGAGAGAATTTTGTCATTTACGGCCTTTGATGTGTTGCCATAGATGGTCGTGTCATCAGCATTGATGTCAAGGAATGATTTAAGTATGTATTTTGGGAGATCATTGATGTAGATCAGGAAGAGAGTTGGGCCCAGGATGGACCCCTGGAGGAT
The DNA here is from genome assembly GCF_053919585.1 of Euprymna scolopes. NCBI lineage: Eukaryota > Metazoa > Mollusca > Cephalopoda > Sepiida > Sepiolidae > Euprymna > Euprymna scolopes. The sequence continues at coordinate 81,067,096 of NC_136503.1, read as the reverse complement.
TCCAGTATTAATACTGTAGGCCTCTGATTTCTGCTCATCAACCACTACTCTTATGAACCTATCAGAGAGAAGTGATTTAATGATTGAGAAAACATTTCCAGTAATACCGTAGCTGGAAATCTTGTGAAGTGGGCCCTTATGCCATGCGATATGTCAAGAGCAATTGCCCTGGAAAGGAAATCTTTGTCAAGAGATTCACTAATCCTATGTGATATAACCATTAGCACATTTGCTGTAGATCTTGCAGAGCGGAAACCATATTGCATGTCACTAAGAAGGTTGTTTCTGTTGAGGTGGTTGACTACTTTTAATTTAATATGGATTCCAACAACTTACTCATGACACACAGGAGACTTATTGGTCTGTACTGAGAGGGAGATGACTTTTCACCTGAATTCTTAAATACAAGGCATACTGGTGAGGTTTTCTAGGGTGTTGGAAAACACTTTTCCTTAAGGCAACGCTTAAACAGTTTTGTAAGTATGGGAGCAAGTTCTGGTTGGAGCTTTTTCAGCACTATAACTGGAATGTCATCAGGGCCAGTTGCTTTACTGGAATCAAGGTTCTTGATTAGCTTAGCGACCTCACGCACAGATATTTGTATGTTGCATAGCGTGTTGTCTATTATAGGGGGAATACAGGTAGTTGATGGCCATTGTCGCATAGGGTAGAATTAGCTGCAAATTCTTTAATTATCTTTGTACTGCAAAACATCAACTTTGAGTTATTCTAACTTTTGACTGGAAAGATGTTTGTGTTGTGTTCAAATTCCATAACAAAGATAATTCTTTTCCTTGATTAGCTAAAACAGCTAGAAATGTCTTTGACGGGTACAACTTCCGCTTTGAGTATTTATGTAAACACACCCCCAATCGCTTATTTGCAAAAAGTGATCTACTGCCGGCGGACATGCTATGCTGGCATGTTTTGTCATTAATAGTCGGATTCAAATAGCGATTTCTTTGAAGATACAAATCACAACAAAAATATTAAGATATTTTAAAGTAAATTTTATTGTGAATTCAGTTATATAAGTTTTATTTTGATGGAGGTAGGAGAAATGTACTTATTACTTTTTTTTTTTTTTTTTTTTACATGGAGGTCACCACTTATCAAGGCCCAGGAGCCACTCGGGGATAAGGGTTATTGCATGTACAGTAATCAATGGGATAGTGTTGTAGTATTTATTAGTATTGGAGATTTGATGAAGTGTCATTACTTAAAGGGGTGGTTCATCAGGAATTTGTTTATGTTGGACTTGAAGACATCCAAGTTGAAGTCAGGTGGGTAACAGGCAAATGGTAGAGAGTTCCACAGGCGTGCAGTTCTAAGAAAGAAGCTTCGTTCATGGAATCTACGTTTTGATTTAGGCACAGATAAAGAGTGGGGAAAATTATTGAGTGTTTTCAGCTAGACGGGTGTTTATCGTGAAAGATTGGCGGGGGGGGGGGCAGAGATTAGAGCTCAGATGAGCACTTACCATGAAAATAACGATAAAACAAAGATAGGCTGGCAACATCTCTTCTGTGGGAGAGAGGTTGCAGGGAAGAGAAAAGGGCATCCCCCACTAAGCCACAAAGTCTATTTTGTACTCTGTCAAGGCAGGATAGGCTGATTTTAACGACTAGGAGTGTCAAATTAAGTAGCAGTGTGTGCCTTGTCCAGCGCTGAACATTATGGTGTCTCGTATTGCTACTTATAGAAATTGTATGATGTATGAGGTTTTGGCATAAAAATGACTTTACACTGGTTGACATAAAAACCTAACAGTCAACAATCCTAGAAAAAGTATTTCCACACACTCCATCATTCAAGAAGTCATTCGATTTGCAAGGCAAATCGTTTCAATAATTTTACAAAGGAAAGCAATTGAATGCGGGAGTTCAACAACCCCAAAATACCACACTACCACTAAAGTCAAGTCTTTTCACAAGAGACGGATATTTATCAATCTTTTTTTTTTTCTTCTTTTTGGGTTTCTAGTGACAAATTGTGGATGTGACCAATTTACGATTTAAAAATGTGCTGCTACAGAAAGATGACTTTGCCTCTTTTATCCAAGCCCAATCGTCTTCTACTTCTGATGTTATTGAATTAACATTCTCTTTAAAAACGTTAATCGATGGCATTACCATTTTTCCCTTTTAAAAGAGGCTGCTGCTGCTCATTCTAATTTCCTCAGCATTATGTTGATATCCGTTTTACTTGCTGGCATATGTTGGACAACTTTTAGAAATTGACTTTCAAACTAACTTAACTCTGGCTAGGTTTTTGTTTATTTCTCATATTTTCCTTGGCTTTTGCCTGTAAAAACTGATTCTGTTACCGCAACTGTTCTCCATCTACTAACCCAAGAATCCTCATCCATTCTTTCAGCGAGGTTATCCCATCAAAGCTATCTGTGGTGATATTTTCAAATAGTAATTTGATCACATCCACTATTGAAATGAAGTCAGGTGTTATAAATGCAAAGTGTTAAAAAAATATTTTTAATGTTTTTTTTTTTTTTTGTCACTGTTTCATGCAAATAACTTGAGTATAAACCCAAGTTTGCATTGTCATTCATGTCTAATGACATGAAGAAATGGTACACTTTTTTATAAGTTCAACTTGTATATTTAAGAGGAGTTCTTTTTGAATAATATTTTATAACATTTTTTTTATAAGGTCTTAATTATTCCTTTAGTGCATGTCAATCAATAAACAAAACGTGGTGCATGATTTGTCTAATGGATATGATAATAGACTATGAAATCAACTTTGCTGACTTCAAATACTGTCAGATATATTGTGCTCATTTATACACTAATACCATTAAGGAAAGGTATGAACCCCACCCCTCCCCTCAACTTCTGTTCAATTAATAATTGCTTACAATTAGCATTAAATAACCTTGAGAGATAAACCACTGAAAATGTATTTTCGTTTCTATCTTAAATATACAACTCTTTCTCTTTTACAGAAGAGGAAGGCGATACTGGACATTTGATGAAAGCTCAATTTGATTCCTTTCTGCAGTCCTTACCAAATTGTGTCAATAGAGAACTTATTGATAAGGTAAGTCAATTTAAAACTAAATTATCTAGATGATGCATAAGCATTTTTTGTTTCTGTACGTTGCTTACATGTAGATTACACCCCTTCCGTGTCCAGAATTGTATGAAATTTGGTATTCCTAAAATTCTAAGTGTGTCATTATGGATTTTATAATGTTACTATAATTACTAATACTAAAAACAAACACAGGCTCCAAAACTATTGGCCAGAATTTTATCACACTCAGGATGTGACTACTATTATCTCTAGACAAAAAATTAAACTTATATAAATATTGTTTATACATTTATATTTACAGGATTTATGACTTAACTAATGATCATTATGGATTTTGGAACAAAGCTGGTAGGCATAAGGGTGGATAATGTGGGTTGTGTCTAATTTAATTTAGTTTTATACAAAGGATGCAAAGAAGGGAGTGGAAACCCTTTACGAAAATTCAGATACCTCCGATTTTTGTAAAATTTTAACAAAGGTACTTATAAACATGAATTGTTTAATGTTCCCCAAATTTCAATTTCTTTTGAGTATTTTAAAAAGATCATTTGGGTACAATTCCTATTTAAAAATTCAAATATTTCAGATTTTTATTAAATTTGATCATAGTCAATAGTAGTCCGAGTAATCCAAATTATACTTTTATACTTGAAAATATTATTAGTGGTAATGTAACTATTTGAGATACTGATTAAAATTGATTTAATCCAAAATATATTTACAAAAAGATAAATTCATTTTACTTTTCTTTTTTCTTTTTCTTTTTTCTTTTTTATTTTTCCAGAATGCTGTTGAATTCTGCATGAATTTCAACACCAAAACAAATCGTAAGAAATTAGTGCGGGCCTTGTTTACAGTCCATAGAACCAGGTGAGTTTTGAAGGGAAATTTTGTTCATTTATTTTAACTATTTTCCAGTATATGAAGTCAATTCTTGAATTAGTTTCAATTTTTGTTTTTAATGGAATTTGCTATCAAAATTTTTGTATATTATTTAAATAGTTAAATATTTCCCATGAGCAATGTGTGGCAAGGGTTTGGGTTACAATTATTAAACCTTGAACCTAAAATAATATGAAACGTAGAATTATGTATCGAAAACGCTATCAAACAGCAGAGTTATTTGCCTTTAGAGAGAAGATAGCCCATGGCAATTTGTATGTAAACAAAAATCCATGGAAAAGACATTGAAAAATCCTTGCACATTCAGCAGCTTTTAAATCATTTTTCTACTTGTAAGTTGTTTTAATAAATGTATGAAACTGCATATTTTTTTGGATTATTAAAAATCAATAGTCATTATCATCAGATATAACACTTTGTCAACTTTGTTTTAAATATCTACATTTTTTAAATTTTAATCTTGTTAGTTTTGAATTAACATCTTGAATGATTTTTTTATGTAAACAATGGATTTAATGTTAATTTTTTTTTTTTTTTTTTTCATTATTTTTTTAGATATGATCTCCTGCCATTTTATTCCCGGTTAGTGGCTACTCTCTACCCTTGTATGCCAGATGTTGCTAATGATCTTGTACATTTGCTGAAAGGAGATTTCCGCTGGCATGTACGTACTTTTATATCATCTTTTTTATTTCTTTTTTTTTCTTTTTTTTTTTTTTCTATTCTAACACCTTTTTTAACCCATCAATAATGAATGTATTGAAGTTGTGCAATTTGACACTTCTTTTTTTAACATTTCTATGGATGGTAAAATGTACAGATTTTTTTTTTTTTTTTTTAACCTAAACCAGGCATATTACCACTTGGATATAAGGAGCTATTATTTGTGATCATGTTGAGCAGCTAGATATCTGTTTACATGACCTTTACAGGTTAATACTGTCAGGGAAGTAGGAAACGGAGAGGGAATTCCAACATTTAGCAATCCAAGGAAAGAAACTATTAGAGTAGGAGGCTTTCCAGTATCTAGGGATGTTAATGGTGAAGGGATGGGATTTTACTGTTTGTGAGCTTAGTAGGGGTATGTACTTAACATTTCTATAGATGGTAAAATGTGCAGCTTTTTTTTTTTTTATTATTATTATTACCCCAAACAAAATATATTACCACTTGGATATAAGGGGCTATTATTAAACTAGAGTTAATCAGAGCACATTCCATTAAAGTACTTATAAAACAGGCACGGAACTTGGCTGATAGTGCTGGACTTATTAGATTCGAAATTTTTTTTTTTTTTTTTTTGATCCTGTATAAGAAGAGATTAGTGGTAGTTGCACTAGTCCAGATGTAGCAACAATGCATGGGCAAATTGAGAAGGTTTTTTGTAGTTAAAGGAAAGATGCTTAGTCTTACTAGCATTAAATTTTATCATCCACTTATGGTCCCATTATACTATAGACTGAAGGTTGTTTTCTAAGGTTTCTATCCTTTTTTAAAATGATTGCAGTATAATGATACCTTTAATGCATCTAAGACCAAGCTCTTATCATCATAAACGCTCTGATCCCCATCTGGCATCAATTGAAATGGATGGCTCTCGTCTAGAGGAGGTCCCATGTTTTGATAAGCTTCTGGTTTTGACCTTTACTCCTAATCTGAAATGGAACACATACATCGTCTGTGGTCAAGGTCGCTGGGAAAATGGTGGGATCCTTCTATCGCTCCAGAAGATATCTCACTAATGATGCCATTCTCTATCTATATAAAAACCAAGTACGTCCATATTGCTGCCACATCTGGGCAGGAGCTGCTAAAAACGGCCTATCCTGCCTTGACAGAGTACAAAATAGACTTTGTGGCTTGGTGGGTGATGCCCTTTTCTCTTCCCTGCAGCCTCTCTCCCACAGAAGAGACTTTGCGAGCCTGTCTTTGTTTTATCATTTTTTTCATGGCAAGTGCTCGTCTGAGCTTCAATTTCTGGTCCCCCCATGCCAATCTTTCACGAAAAACACGCGTCTAGCTGAAACCACTGTCAGTAATTTTCCCCACTCTTTATCTGTGCCTAAATCAAAATGTAGATTTCATGAACAAAGCTTCTTTCTTAGAAGTGCACGCCTGTGGAACTCTCTTTCGTTTGCCTGTTTCTCACCTGACTACAACTTGGATGTCTTCAAGTCCAACATAAACAAATTCCTGATGAACCACCCCCTTAAGTAATGATGCTTTATCAAATCTCCAATACTAACTATTACTACAATACTATCCCATTGATTATTGTACACACAACAATAACCCTTATCCCCGATTGGCTCTGAGGCCTTGATAAGTGGGACCTCCATGTAAAAAAAAAAAAAAAAAAAAAATTTTTAATATCGATGTTTTCTTAGTTATTACCCAATGTTTTCATTATGGTATGAGTGTCTTTTAGTAGTTATATGAACTTCATTTCCATATTCATGTATTCTGCACTGATATGAAAATGAAGACTAACGGAGTATAGGATTTCTAACCATGTAACTGATGAAAATACGCTACACATTTTGATGAAAAACATGGGAAAAAATGAACATAGAAGAATAGAAAACCAAAACTTTAGATATAATTTCTGTATTAAAAGTAATAGTTATTTAAATATTTCAACATATAATCTTGTGGGGAAAATGTAGCTCCCCAATAATGGACACTCTGGATAGGAACAAAAATTAAAATTGTCTCCATCATGAAGGATTCCTCCTCCACCGGCCGAGGACAGAAAAAGTGAATTGTAGCATCAGAACAGATACTACATACTGATCTTGTCCCAAAAGCCAAGAATTGTTTGTTCCCTAAATTCATAATTCAATTTTTATCAGTATTAGATTGCATATTGCTTTAAAATTATGTGATTTTACATAAGATAATATTTATATTTTATATTGAATAAAGTTTCATTATTAATTGAATTTGGTTCTTTTCTTTAATGTTTTTATGCTCTTTTTAAAAATGCTATCATATAGTATCGGCAATAACAGTTCGACAAATCTTACCTACATTGCCTGCAGGCATTTTATAGTTAACAGGCCTTCTATATCTCTGTGGCCATGCCATCACCTAGATTGCTTAAACAGAATTGCCTTGTAATGTATTGCAGTATTTTTAGTTTACACAATTTGTAAATATGGATAAGTTTTTAAGATTCATAATGGATTTAATTTTAATATATTATTTCAATTACACAAAGACAATGACTGCTTTTACAAGTTATAATTTTTAAAGATGAAATGGTCTTTTTTTTTCTTTAATTTCTTCAGGTACGCAAAAAGGATCAAATAAACATTGAATCCAAATTGAAAACTGTGCGATTTATTGGTAAGGAAAATTTCACTTGAATTCTTCGGATGAGATTAAAAATTTTTCAACATTGAATTGTCTGCTCAATTCTTCATTCATGTAATTCTTCATTTTTTTGTTTGATTTTCAGGTGAATTAGTAAAATTCAAGATGTTTCCTAAAACAGAAACTTTATACTGTTTAAAGGTTTGTTTTAAAATTTTTAGTTTGCTTCTCAATTTCAAATTAAAAACATTCATGTTTTTTATTTTTTTTTATAGATTTTAATAGAATTGTTCCCACGCTGCTTTTTTAAGTGAACTGTATTCTCATATTTGCTTTGTTTACGAAAAATATTAGTCAGAAAGGTCTTGTAACATTTTTTTCAATGTTATTTTCTTTAAAAAGAAATTTTAATATTTGATATTCGGATTGTATTAAAATTAATGAATTATTTTGTTGTTTCCATTGTTGGAAATTTGATGACAAGATTTTTCTACAGCATTGTTTTAGAATGTAAAGAATTTGATATTTTTAGAAATATGAAATTTTAGTTCTTATCCAGAATTCATCTTTAAAAAAAAAAAAACCTGCATAATGTACATATGTGACAAAACAGAAATATCATATTTCCCAAATAACATAGATTGATCAAGTAATTTTCTTTTTAAATAAGACAATCAAATTTTATGAATAACCAAACCGCAGCTGTCTTGTTTGCCATTATGAAAACAATCTAAAAAAACAAAGGGAGATAACTCAACATAATTAAAACTTGTGAGATTTATGTTATAATGCCTACAAAATCCTATTAATCTCTTAAAAAATAATTTTCTTTGTAAAAATAAAACTACGTGATTAATTTACGTAACTTTTGGAACATGCAATTTTTTTTTTTTTCATAGGTACGTACATCATAAAGATTTTTTTTCTTTTCTGTTTTGTAATATAGGGGGAATCCTAGATAAAAACTCATTGTTTTGATGTAAAGAATTTGATCTTTTAGAAATATGAAATTCTTTCTGTCTGCAGTTAGAATTTGAGAGTTTTTTGTTTTTTTTTAGCATGAATCATTAAATTGTAAAATTTTAGTATTTGATGAATTTTATGTAAAATTTTGTTAACTAATATTTTGGTAATCCTGCATATTTACTCATTCAAGCAACTTTTGGTTTTGAAACTTGTTGAAAGTAAACGGTGTTACTTAATCTAAAGACCCCGATGAAAATGTAGGTCAAAACATAAGAATATCTGAAAATGGATAAGTTTCATTGAAATATGTTTATTTACAGAACTTTTTTTTTTTAAAATAAATGTTTATTTCCAGAAAATATTTAGAGATAATTAATACTGAAAGTAAAAAAATCTTTTAATTTACTAAATTAAAATAAATAATTGGAAAAGAAAATGAGTGAATGTTTACTTAACATAATTAAAAAATATATTAATTTTTCACATATCATAAATTAAAGTGTAATGAAAAGAAAATGTACATTTTTAATTAAACTATGTAATATATAGGAATTTAGTAGATGATTGTAATAGATTAAGTAAAGGAATATTTTCACTGGCATCTTCAGATTCAGAAACCGTTTACTTCTGACAAGTTTCAAAACCAGAAATTAGATTTGTAACCATGCAGTATCACCAATATTTCAATTGCGTGGTAATTTGTGTGTTTTTTTCATTTTAGCTGTTGCTGTCTGACTTTACTCACCACAATATAGAAATGGCGTGTGCCCTCCTTGAAACCTGTGGTCGATATCTCTACAGACAAATGGATTCACATCATAGGACGAAAGTTTATTTAGTAAGTTATTATTCTCAAATGTTTAACTGTTTTAAAACCAGAAGAAATCTTATGTTGGATATCCAATATGATAAAAGGCACCTGAGGAAGGCTGGAGAGTATATCAACCTGAATGTTTTTCTAAACAAATAACAATACTTAATCTTAGAAGTAGTATTCTTCATATAATAGGTTTCAATTAATTATCCTTTTTACTGTAACTAAGATGGCTACCTGATGTTGCCTGGGCACATGGGCAATACAATAGAAGAATTGAAAAGTGTGTTTAATATCTTTAAATCACTCTTTCTACCTACCTCTCTCTCTCTACCTCTCTCTCTCTACCTCTCTCTCTCTCTCTACCTTTCTCTCTCTCTACCTCTCTCTCTCTCTCATTCTCAAGCCTGTCTTCTACTCTTTCTCTCGCATGCTTGTCTGGTTCTCCACCTCTTTCTATCATCGCCCACTCCTCTTTCTATGGTAAAAAATAACATTTATTTTATACCGAAAGTAACTGAAGAGTAGGTGGAGGTGGGATGAGAAATTGCTGTTAATGTTGACTCCTTCCTTCTCTCAACTAATAATGTTCCTATTGACTGCCAAAAGTATTTATTATGAATATTACAAAAAGAAATGTCTGTATTCTTTCCAAAACAATTTTGAAAAAATAACATAACACCTTTAAGTATGGTTTGTGTAGTCTGTGACTTTTACATGAGGATAAACATACAACTGCCCTTTATATAACAGACTAGACTCTTTGGACTTAAACAGACCTCATAATATCATTGACATGAATAAAAAAAAAATAAAACATTCTCTTTTTATAAATATCATGCTTGAATACAGGCCCCACAATATTATTGGTATTAATAAATTAAAAGTAAAACTTATTTAAAAAACTGTATGTTGATGCACTATATATATTTATAATTTTTATTTTTTTCATTCATTTAAAAATGTAGAGTCGCAAAAATTTTATGGCTCCTTGGCCTTTTCACTTGGGTCAAAGTGTAGTAACTGTTCTCTATAACATAAGCACCATTTGATACTGTAAGTTTTTTGTAATTATCTTCCTGGAAAAATTTCAAAATTCACATATACAAGCAGAAAGTAACGTTTTTGTTATAAGTAGATTACCCCATTTTTAGCATGTTGATCGAGTGCACTTGTGTCATTTACGTTGGATACTTTTTGCTTTTTATTCTTGTTTCTTTGTTCAAAACACAAAAACAAATGAACCTTTTTTTTGTTATTGTAGGATGTGATGATGCGTAAAAAGGCTGCTCTTCACTTGGACAGTCGTTATACAACCATGATCGAGAATGCTTATTACTACAGTAACCCTCCAGAAGTTCCACAGATGGTGAAGAAGATACGTCTGCCAATACACGAGTATATACGCAAGCTCTTATACAAAGATCTCTCGAAAGTAACCACAGAAAAAGTAGGTTCTTTTCTCTTTTACAAATAATAATTTTGAAAAGGATATAATTTAGCCATAGTGAGTCTAGTATGGAATTCTCCCTTTATTAAAAATAAAAAAAAGAAAAGAAAAATATGTATGATTTAATGGGAATTTCTAGGCACTATTATAATCTAAATTGTGGACATTTAAATTGTTAAATATCATTCTGTATTTGTGATATTTTTCTTTAAACAGGTAAAACAGTTACTTTTTGGTTACTCATAAAATTAGATTTTCTTATTAAAAAATAAAATTACTTGAATTTACATAATTTTTAGAATATGATATTTTCATTTTCTTATGGACACATCATAAAAATTTTCGTTTTGTTTATTTTTGTTTTTTAATATAGAGATATTTATTATCAAAAGCTTTTAAAGAGACGTCAACTTGTTGCTTATCAAATTTACAAGTTAAACGTGTAATTGTAACAAACAATTGGCTTAACTACAAACTATGGTTCCCTCTATAAAACAGGGTTTGCACAGGCTTGAAAAGTCCTTGAATTTTGACTTGTCTTCAAAAGGCCGTATTGTTGTTACCTTGAAAAATTCTTGAAAACATGGAAAATGTCTAAAATGTATTAAAAAGGCCTTGAAAAGCGCATTGTGTGTCCTTGAAAATCGCAGTTTATATCCAGTAAAATTTGTGTTGAAATATTAAAATAAGTATTAATAAAAATACCATTAAAATATTTTTTAAATATTGAAAATAAAATAGAAATGCATTGTTCTGAAATTGCATTGTATTATTGTGGATACAAGAGCTATGCCCCTTTATCACAAAACTGCCTGATGTTTTTCCATATTACATTGGGTAGTTTCATGATTAAGGAATGTAACTCTTGTATCCACAATACCGGAAATTCCAAATTTTAAAGTAAAACGAACACATGGGGGAAAATAAATAAGATTTAATCGTGTTGGATGACTAAATATAAGTGGATCAGGGAATGTAAATATGATTGCCGACCGGCATAGTGCCGTATTTTAAAATGGGTGAAAGTGCCTTGAAATCGCACATGGCTGGCACTAAAGCAGTAAATAGTTGACCAGTTTTGTTGCATCTTCATGTAAATAACTGACTTTCAAAACTACTTCATTAAATAGAAATCTCCTTTTTTTGCTAATTTCTAATTTAATTTGTTGGAGGCACAAGGGGGAGTAGGGATAGTGGCAGCCTCTATAAGTAAAAATGACCCCCCCCCCCCGTCATCTCTTTAAAAAAAAAAAAAAACTCTGAGTGGGCGGGATTCTCTGATGGCAGCCCCTCCCCCTCCTTTTTTTTCTCATAATTCAAAACAGAACCAGCTGGGCTGAAAAATGGATAAGATGGCACCCATCTTGGTTGGAAATTGAAAAGCTGTAAAGTTATTGAAATGAAATAGAAAGTATTTAAAACTACACCAAAAAATAGTGCATCTAGGTTGCAAAGTAACTTTTAATGGTTATGGTAACATTTCTTTGTTGTATATTTGATTTATTTTTTATCACTATGGATTGTAAAACTAACCCCAAATTTTATTTGGCGAAGACTTTGAAAAACTTTGAAAAGTCCTTGTAAATTGACATTGAAAATCTGTACCAACTCTGTAAAACATTCACAAACTCTAAAATCTATAAAATCACTAATTTTTTTTTTTTTTCACTCCAAAGGCGGAGGCATATTGACACTTAGACATAACAAGCTAATATTTTGGATAGTGTCTAACAGGGAACTGAGGAGTTGAACAGTGAGATGTCTGTTCAAATTACATTTTAAACTTCTGCAGGTTAGTACAGTTAGGAAAACAGAAAACAGGGAGGGAATTCCAAATTCTAGCAGTCTGAGGGAAGAGAAGGCTTTCTGGCATCTGTGGACCTCAACAGTGAAGGAGTTGGATTTTGCTGTTTGTCGGATTAGTTGGGTTATGCGTCAAAGGGTATAAGTGCTATATGTTCATCAAAGCACATTCATTAAAATACTTGTAAAACAGGCACAGGAATGCAATATTGTGACAAGGGGACAGAAGTTGAAGTTTGATCAATAGTGCAGGACCTATTACATTTTGAGACTTTTTTTTGACCATGAAAGTGACTAATGGTTGATGCACCAGCCCAGATGTGGCAAAAATACTTCATGCATGGGTAAATGATCGCATTGATATAGTATACTCTCTGGTATGAGTAATTTTCTAGCATTATGGAGGGAGCCCACTTTCTTTGCAGCAGTGTTGGCAATGTCCTCAATGTAATTGTTTAATGTTGCTTGTGAATGTTAAGCCGAGGAGTTTGAAAGATGAGCTCTTAGGTAAGGTGTTATTTGTCATAGTAATTATTGGTGAAGTTTTTTTGTAGAAATAAGCTTAATCTAAGCACTTTTCTTTCCACTCCATATCTAAAACTAAATACTTCCACTAACTGCCTGTCTGCAGAACACAATACCACAGGTCTGTTTCCCAGTTTCATAATCATTTTCAAGTCCAATGTTAACAAATTCTTTTTGAGCTGTCTTCTTAAATAGTTAAATTCTGCCTCATTTCAACTAACAGTACTAATCTTTACGGTCATGTCTCATCATCCATTTCATTAACCCTTATCCTTGAATTGTTGTTGGGCCTTGCTAAGTGGTGATTCATTTACACATTAAAAAAAAAAAGAATTCTGTTAACTGCTAATTGGCACAAATGTTTTTTTTAGTTAGGAAAAAGTTGATTTCTATATTGGCTATCAGCCTGATTGGATTCCTCCGAAACAAATACGTCTCTAATCATTACAGCTTACTTTTACCTATCCTGATGTTGGCCACACAATATGGCTAGCCAATCTTGATTCAATACTTAAAGACCAGTTACTTGTTCACCTTCGATTGTTGATGTCCTAAAGTCCAACCCCTCCTCACCATGGTGCCAACATAATAATGTTAAAGATATGCCATCAGGAATTTTCTGGTAGAGCTACTACCTAAGGTGGATTGGTGTGGAGTCTAGCATGGTATTAAGGCTGCACCTTGACTAAAGGAGCTCTAGTGAGACTATTAAGTGATTATTTGGTTTTTCTGTCTGCGTCTGAAGAATTAGCAGCAAAGGATGTTTGCTAGGGTAGGATTTGGTTCTCTTTCCTTAACAAAATCTTAAAAACTTTCACAATGAATGATACAACTGTTATGAATTAGGATGTTGGCATATCATAACTATTAATGTCTTGCAGAAGATTATGCTTGAAGATGTGTATGTGTGTAGCACATGAATGATAGAAAGTAGGGGAAGAAATGAGGATACTCACAGTTAATGTAGACATTTCATTTACAAGAAGGCAACAAATAGAATGATACAAATCACACCAATCAGTCTTAGTCCTGTATCACTCGAGTTTGTGTATTACGGCTATCACAGAAGTAGCATATTTCCATCTTCATTTATCCGCATTCAATGTCATCCTTTTGTTGGTGCCTGCCAGTGTCTGTTTTGTTCTGTTCTCGAATCTCCATGTCAGAGCGGTAAAAAATAGGAGGTAATACCACTTGAGACAGAAAAGGAGTTAGCTCCCCTTGATCGTAGGTCTGTCGTCTTAACAACAAACATAAAATTTTATATTTTTAAATGATAAAGGTCTTTATTTTAACTATTTGTAAAAAAAAAAAAAAAAAGATTCACATTTAATAATTTCAAATATCTATTAAGATTTCTTATTTTAAATTTAACTAATTCTTATGTTTCAACTTTTAGGTTCTCAGACAAATGAGGAAACTCAGTTGGGATGATCCAGAGGTAAGTTTGATTTTTTTTTTTTTTTTTTATATATACATGTGTGGCTAATTTTATACTTAATCAGTGGTACTGTCTGAAGATACTGGCTTCTTGACTTAAAATGCATATCGCATTGTTTTTTTTTTCCTTTCTCTTTGCAAAATTCAATCGTTCCACAAAATCTAAAACCAAAACAATTTTCTTCTACAAAACAATCAAGCCAAACACATATTTGAAGATATAAAGAACTTCAAGCATAAAAATGTTTATGAAAATTATTGGATTTGGTATTAAATAAGTCAAAAAGTGCTGATATTCTATAAAACAACCAAACTAAACATCATGAATCATTCAACCACGGTAGTGGTTGAATATATGCTTAAGTCCGAAATTGAATGAATCAAGACACATTCAAACCCCCACCACTAATTCCGTTTGCAACCAAATTTCAAACAGGTTATATAGTTGGATAGAGCACCTCATTAGCTACATTTTGAAAAATTTTTTTCGAAAATTGGTTCAGTAGAAAAAAAGTTACAACAAAATATGTGGGTTCACAAACAGGAGAGTAAGTACATAAGTGACTAACGCTTTTTTTTTTATTTTGCATAACTTTTTTTGTATATAAATATTTTTTTACTGCGATTTTGCCAATATGACATGTTAGCGTAACAGTTAGAGTACCGGGGGGTTGGTGGAAAGATTTTAGGTTCAATCCCGTGTATCGTTTTTTTATATTTAAAAAACCGAACTTTAAAAGAGGATTCAGCATACAGTTCCATAGTAAAGGTGATAAAATCCCACTTTGGGGGTTCATTTAACTACTTCCCTTTTAACAGTTGCTCTCAGTAGTTCTACTTGAACTGTTCTGTGCCTCACCATATACTCAATCCATCGGATGAGTACTGGTGGCACATTGAGTTCTCGTAGCGACTTGAACATACTACTGAAGGGTATGTTGTCAAAAGCTCCAACATCTATATAAAAGCTCTCTATCTATATAAAAGCCAAGTACGTCCAAGGATGGAATACTGTTGCCATATCTGGGCAGGAGCTGCTAAATACAGCCTATCCTGCCTTGACAGAGTACAAAATAGACTTCGTGGCTTAGTGGGGGATGCCCTTTTCTCTACCCTGCAACCTCTCTCCCACAGAAGAGACGTTGCGAGCCTGTCCTTGTTTTATCGTTATTTCCATGGCAGATGCTCGTCTGAACTCCAATCTCTGGTCCCCCCTCGCCAATCTTTCGCGAAAAACACCCGTCTAGCTGAATTCACTGTAAAAAATTTCCCCCACTCTATATCTGTGCCTAAATCAAAACGCAGATTCCATGAACAAAGCTTCTTTCTTAGAACTGCACGCCTGTGGAACTCTGTTCCGTCTGCCTGCTTCCCTCCGGACTACAACTTGGATGTCTTCAAGTCCAATGTTAACAAATTCCTAATGAACCGCCCCCTTAAGTAAACATTTCAGCAAATCTCCTCACTAACGTAATGTACTTGCAATAACCCTTATCCCTGAGTGGCTTCCGGGCCTTGATAAGTGGTGATCACTGTGTAAAAAAAAAAAAAAAAAAAAAATAGACATATATAAAAAGACACCGAGTGCCATCTACTTTTTTAATAGTTTACGCTCTATACAGATCACGAATTTATGAACCACAGTCTCGGTAGAGACCCTGGCTCGGAACTACTGTGATTGAATGATAAATATTTCATAAATGTGTGTTTGAGAGCTAATTCTTTTTGACAATCATTAATAAATATTATAAATTTATATATTAATACAATAGCAATGCCTGGAAAAATCATGGATTATATGGAAAAATGCGCGCATGAAAAGTAATATTCTTAAGAACTTATTAAACCTGGAAAAGTAAAGGACAAGAAATTCAACCTGGAAAAGTAAAGAACAAGATATTCTAGTAAAGTAAAAAATAAGAATTTTTTAGACTTAAAATATTGCAGCTAAAAAATGAATTAAATGATTCTAATTATGATATAATAAAATTATTAATTTTTATGTAAATTATAAAATTATTAATTCCATCTACTAACTAACTAACTAATGAATTAATTTTATTAAAACAATTTTCACTACATAAATATATGCAAATAATAAGGGGAAATAAGTTCAATCCAGCGACTGACACCCTTTCTAATTCAACAATAAACAACAACATATGCAAATAATAAATAAAATATTTATCAATATTCAAATTTTATTTTTAGCTGCAATATTTTAAGTCTAAAAAATTCTTATTTTTTACTTTACTAGAATATCTTGTTCTTTACTTTTCCAGGTTGAATTTCTTGTCCTTTACTTTTCCAGGTTTAATAAGATCTTAAGAATATTACTTTTCATGCGCGCATTTTTCCATATAATAAATATTGGAATATATCACATATTGAAGCATAAAGGCTTCTATAAAAATTACTGGATTTGGCATTAAGTAATCCGAAAATAGTTGTAAAAGCAAAATTAAATTCATATATAAATCTATTAGATTATTGAAATCATACTTGTTAGATTTCATTATTTTTTTAGTATCCTCCGCTCCTGCTTCATCATATTCAAAGCTGTTCTATTTCAGAAAGAAATATTTGCAAATTGAGCTTTATTTAAATGGAGAACAAATGTTAATCTGATTTGCAAAGTTTTATTTAAATTGTGTGTCTGTGTTTATGTAATTTATTTTTAGTTATGAGATTTTGTTGCACGTGATTTAATTTCATCCAAGTTTCTTTATTTTGTTTTTAGGTTGCTTTCTATGCTACCAAATGTCTGACGGCTGTATGGAATATCCGTTACAATTCCATCCATTGTGCAGCAAATCTTCTGGCTGGATTGGCTCCTTATCACGTAAGAGTTCTATTTAATCTATATTATATTTTTCTTAGTCTGTCTGTTTGTCCATTCCACTTTTTCTTGAAAACTCTGGACTGATCTGGCTGCAAATTTGCATAGAACTTAATGATAAGATGCAGCAAAGTATTATGGTATCTGTTTGATGCATAAAGATTAATAGTTAATGCAAAAATTGAACACAAATCATATTCAATCATTTTGGCATAAAGCATTTATTCTAAATCAATGGTCTATAATTTTTTCACATTTTTAACAGGCTAAAGCATAGTTTGTACTATTTCTTTAATTTCAGATTGGATTGTTTGAAATGGAAACTGTAATATCAAAGTAATAGGCCTAACAGTGGTGGAAAAATAATTTAAAGTATTATTTGCAGTCAGTAGCCAAGTTATTAGAGTATGGGGTTACTCTATAATTTTAAGGAGATGCATGATTGATTTAATTTATATTGAGTTCAATCCTGTAAGCTTTGTTGATATATATTCGGCATATACATACTGCAGTGCTTTTTCAGTGGGTAGAAGCACTCTATTCGGCCACCTGTTTGCCATAAGTGACAGGATCCTGATGGCTGGTTATTCCATAATCTCCGTACATAAATGATCATGTGCATTGAAGCACTTTGAGGCTCTCTTGGGTTAGAGAGACAGTCAGAGATCCAATCTAATCAATCAATTGGCCTGTCAAGCCCACCTTATATGACCCATACCAAATGAACACTTGATAATCCACCCCCCTCCAACATCGATGTTTTTTTTTTCTTTCCCTTTGCAAAACTCAGTCATGTTTTACAAAGTTAAAAACAAAAACAATTTTCTCTAACAACCAAACTAAACATCAATAAATATTATAAAGCATAAAACCTGTTTCCAAAATTACTTAGCATTAAATATCCTGAAAAGTATTGATATGCCGTAAAACAATTGAACTATACCCCCTCACTCGCCCCTCACTATTATTAGTATTACTATTAATGAAGCAGTCAAAGAAAATGTGAATAAATTGTTAATCACATTACATTAATAAATGTATTTGTGTCAAATACCAATGTCCTAAAAGTCCACACAAAAATATCTGGCTCCTCAAGAAAAACACTCTGGGTTAAGGGAAAAATATATTAGGAGGATCAAATTCTTTGGGATAGAATTATTTTGGGTTAAATTCTCCGTTGTCAGATTAGTCAGAAAAACTTTTATAACATTTTTATAAACACATAACATTCTATTGGTGAGATGTAAAAGAAAAAAAAAAAAATGAACATATCCACTATTTAGATTTTGTTTTAAAAACTGACGTAATTTTTTTTTTTTTTTTTTTTTTTTGACCAAACTTTGGTATATCTACATTTTAATCTCACAATTCTTTTAAGAAAAAAATTGCAAAAAGTTTGTTCTGGTTCAGAATTCTTAGTATTATTACTTTTACTTGTGGTTGTTTTCTTTCGGGCACTTTTGTTATAGTAATCTGAATTATTGTATTGGAATTAGGAAAAGTATTGGAATCATTCCATCACTAATGAAAACACAGATCAACCTTTGAGCTTAACTTGACAGGATTTAATTTTGTGTTCACTTGAAAGAGATCCTTTTCTGATCACAAGTTTATCGTTTGGTAGAAAAATAAAAAAAAAAACAAGTACAATTTTTTCTTTTCAAAAGAAAACATTAACTTTAGTTTTGTGTTTGGAACTGCTGACTGAGACCACATAATCGACTTCATAGCTAATACACTGAATGAAAAACAACTAGTTCACAACTTGATGTAGTGAAATGAACTTTTAAAAATAATGCATTCATTAAAAAGCTATTGAATAACAGATTGGATTTTGTTTCTTCTTTACTACTGCAATAAATGTTAATAATTTCAAATTTCTGAATTTCTTGTTCATTTTCTTGCCGCTGGAAAATCTTTCTTGAAGGACAGAAAATTTGTTTTTTAGAATACTTTCTCTAGTGGTTGTCCAGAATTTCAAAAATATTAAAAAATGAAGAAAATTCTGTATGATGTACGTGCCCATGATGGAAAGAAAATGTTGTATTCCAAAAATCACGTAAATTGATCAAATAGTTTTATTTTTATAAAGAAAATAATCTTTAAGCAAATTTTTCCCTCCCCACTCCACATGTTAAACACTTTCTGAAATTTTGCAAGTTAAGAATTATTTGGAATTTTTCCCCATGTTTTTAGTCGCTCCTCGGTCGATCATAAAATTTGATTTTTTTTTTTTTTTTTTTTTTTTTTTTTTTTTTTTTATATTTAAATAAAAGATTTTTGGAATATGGTATTTAAAAAAAAAAATTTAATATAGGAGGAATTTTGGATAAACACTATTTTTCCTTAATTTCAGATTTATTTCTTATATTGTTTTAATTCATTAAAAACTGTTTAAAAAATTTTTTCCAGGAACTTGTAGCCATTCAAGTGGTAGATGGCATCCTGGAGGATATCAGAATTGGAATGGAGGTCAGTACTTACAAATAAACAAATATATTTTTTTCTTATCTATTATATAAAAGAAAGTTGTCTTTGTGTATGTTTGTATGTCAAGCTTAAAATCAAAAACTACAGAATGAACCACCACAAAGTAGTTGATATCTTAGCTGGTGTTGCTTTGGATGAATATCTAAAATTTAAAAAAGTATACATTTTCTGAGAGTCAACTGGGCCGGATTTCGTCAGGGGCAGATGGTTTTTAAATGTTATTATATACTGATTTGGATAGAAAATGCCAACTAATTCCACAAGGAATCTGATATAAAAGAACCTTCTTTGTGTCTATATCCAGCTAGAAAGGGCTGAGCTGAAGTGAAAATAGGGATTTAGGGAGAGGAAGGAGAAAAATGAGAGGAGGAAAGAGAGAAAAATAGAGGAAGAGAAATAGAAGTTTAAATAGAAATATGTTATACTTTTGCCCCGAGCAACACCAGATAGCCTTGTTAAGTTAATTATATCAAGTAAATTCTCTAACATCATTTTCAGTTGTTGCTACTGTGCCATTTTTTTCTAATTGTAAATATTCTTGATATTATTTCAGATAAACCATCCCAAGTATAACCAGCGCAGAGTTAGTGCCATTAAATACTTAGGCGAATTATACAACTATCGTATGGTTGAATCTTCTGTCATATTCAAAGTCCTTTATTCTTTCATCACATTTGGCATATCACTTGAAGGTAACATTTTATTTTCTTATGTTATTTCAGAATCATATTTTGTAGACTGAAACTTTTCTCTTCACTTGTGATTTTGGTCATCTATTTGCCTTCTGTCTTTCACTCACGATTACAAGCATTTTTTTTTTATGTTTGTGTTTCAATAAATCTCCAATCATTTACAGGACATTTGAAAAAATTATTTCCTATTCTGGTTATTAGTCATCCTACTTCAGGTACCTACTCAGTACTAGATCTATAATTGTGTGACCCTACTATCTTCTGGAAGGTTTTAGAAGATTCATGGCATAGCGACTATTTCCCAGTGGTTTTAACAAATCTGAAAGAAATAAAAAAAAAAAAACATCTCCCTCAACAGAAAAAAAAAAAAAAGAAGCAAATTGGAAGGAAAAAAAAATACCAACAAAAACTCTCAAAGGAAAATCTAAATAAATCTATAAAATGCTTTTCTAAAACATTACTAGCCATTGTACATGAGTGTATACCTAAAAGTAGCAGAACTAACAGGCAACAAAGTCCCTGGTTTAACAACGAATGCCAAAAAACAATTCGCCAACGTAAAGCTGTTTTACAAAAATTCAACTCCCAACCAACAAAGTGTACAATCTAAATCTGTTTAATGAATATGTCAACACGTAAAAGTCCGCCACGGTATTTTTAAAATTTATTTTGGTGCTAAAATGTAATTTCTCTATTTTGACTTAATTTTATCTAATATATTTTATTTCAGTCAGCCGTTAAATGCAAAAATATTCAAGAATAATATTATAATAGTCACCTGCTTGATACTATTTAATAGTATTATAATAGTCACCTGCTTGATACTATTTAATAGTATTATAATAGTCACCTGCTTGATACTATTTAATAGTATTATAATAGTCACTTGCTTGATACTATTTAATGTTTTGGTGATTTTAAAAATGTATTTCTTTTTCATGGAATTGATATTTGGCTTCTCCAAGATGTCTGTGTTATTGAAATTGTAACATCTCAACATTTTGTTTTCTTTATAGAAAATGTATCATCTCCGTTGGATCACCCTGAGCACCTGTTTCGCATTCGTCTCGTATGTGTCCTATTAGACACATGTGGGCAGTACTTTGATAAAGGGTCCAGCAAAAAAAAATTGGATTATTTCCTTATTTACTTCCAGGTAAGACTTAGATACAACCCTCCCTGTTCTCTTCTCTCATATAACGTCCTTTATGAATTTTTCAAGTCGTATATCCTATTGTGATTTCTGCTATGATTGATCTCAAACTCACCATCATATGCAAAAAGTACTAATTGCCCCTCGAATCTTTTGATAGTTGGTCAGTTACTGAATTACTTGTTTGTTTTTTTTATCATATATATACTATTATTCTTCCTACTATTATATCTACACATATATATATATTCTCTCTTATCTCTCTGAATCGCTTTAAATTAATAACTCCTGATAAAGCTTAGTTTATATGAATTGAACTACCTTTCTCCATTGGGTGTCTCAAATCTTCCATTTTGTCATCACCTGATTGTTTTTACTTTTTATTGTATTAAAAACAAAAAATATTGGTTCTTTAGATTAATTCATAAGTGAAATATCAGACAAGTATGTGAAATATGTTGGTTCAAAATAACAAAAACTATTTGATATACTTGCGTACTTGGTAAAAGTATTTGTGTACACCAAAAATTAAAGTAAAATATTGAGTAGAATTTTAACAGAAAATAAAATTAGTTTTCTATTCAGTCAACAAACTCTAACCTACAACATGGCATGGTGTCTACATATTAGAAGAAAGGAAATAATATGCTGACTTAAAAATGCATCATTCAACATATTCAGAAATATTTGTAAGAAATGAATTTTATTTAAAACTAAAATTCTACTTAATAACATTCTGTAACTTTTTGTATACACAAATACTTTTGCCTGATACATTAAGTATATTAAATAGTTGTATTTTATTCTGAACTGTCAGATTTCACTTGTTCATTAGTCTTTAAAAAAAAAGGAACAAAAATTATTTTTATCAGTAAACATTTTATTAGACTGAAACAATTATCACAAAATGACATTTGTTAAAGATTTTGGTTATTGGCCAGAATTTCCCTTGTATTAAAAAAAACAACGAAAATCTGTATGATGTAAAATCTGTAAGAAAAACGAAAATATCATATTTAAAAATCATGTAATTTGCTAAAGTAATTTTATTTTTAAATAAATCAAATTTTATGAGTAATCAGAATGGCCATTTTGTCTGCCATTTTGAAAAAAATCCAAGCAAAACAAAAAAAAAAAACAAGGTAACTCAACATAATTCAAACTTGCAAGATTTATGTTGTAATGTCTATGAATTCCCATTAATCGCTTAAAAATGATTTCCTTTATAAAAATAAAACTACTTGATCAACTTGATTTTTGGAATATATTTTTGTTTCATTATGGTGGCTACATCATACAGATTTTTCTTTTTTTGTTTTTAATATAGAAGGAATTCTAGACAAGAACCCAAAAATTTATACCAACAACTTCATTTCCAAAAAATCTTTGAATAACAAAGACGTAATATGAAAAATTTGCTGTATCAGTTTATTGTATATTGCATTAATATATAATTTTTTTTCCATTTCATCTTTTCTATTTTGTTGAATTTTATCTAAACTGTCTTTGCTCTTGTTCGTTCAGGGTGGGGGCGACAATAACAGTCTCCCTATGCATGTTTGAATTAAAGTTGAACACAAAGTTCAAATATACACTACACAACTTCCATCAAACCATCCTGACACAAGTTAGAACACAATGAAAATATAAAATATTTAAAATAAAAGTACATATAAATATTGTATTAATAAAACATGGATTTGCATAACTCATTCCACCATTTATGTCTTTATCTGCTTCAGTTTGTGTCTATCCATTGCACTTCTGCATTCTATTGCCTTCTATAAATGACCTTTATATACACACTAAATAATGCTTCAAGCAAACTCCATTAACTTATATATATATATATATATATTTGTTGTTAATATATCAGAAAATAGTTGTTAGAATATAAATCGTTTATTTTTGCTTTCATTTGTCATGTTTTTCCTTTTTGTATATCCTTTCTGCAGCGGTATTATTGGTTCAAGAGAAAGTTGCCTCTTTGGTCTGATGACCGTCCATTCCCGGTCGATGTTGACAACTTAGTAAGAGATACAATTGAAGCTGTCCGCCCAAAATTAAAACTCTTTGATAACATTGAAGATGCTTACAAAGCTGTAAATGATTTGGAAAGGGAAATCAAACCCAAACTTGGTTAGTTCAATTCTTAAACTTCTAAAATTCATCACACTCTTGATCTGCTAATATATGGCGTTATATGTCTTGGAATTATTTAGATGAAATTATGAATTATTATTCAAACTACTATTCTCACCGTTGTTATTTTCATGTTTTGACTGATATAATCTCGGTCTTAAAGTACATCTTTTCAAATTTTTGAATCCTGAATTCAACAAGATTCAATACCTGAAGAAAGTTATGTCCATTGACATGTGAAAGTATCGACTAAAATACAAATTCTGTTTCTTGTTTTGTAACATTAAACAATGTTCATTATGATGCATGATTTTAAAAAAAAATTTCAATGCTATTAAATTTCATTTTTTTTATTTATTTTTTTTATTTTTTTAGAGAAAAATTATTTTTCCTTTTCTTCTACTAAAAAGAAAATTACCATCCAAAACAAAGCAGCTTTTTATTTGCTTAATTATAATTTTCATATTTGATTGAATGAATTTGAGAATATTTTTTTTTTATAAAATTATCAATGTTTTGGAAGTGATAGCGGTTTGAAATTTATCCTGTTATCATTATTCCAAATATTCTCTGCATGTATATTACAATCATACAAAATATATAGGCAAAACTAAAAACCTGTTTTATTTATAATTATGACAAAAAATTGTTTCATGTACATTTCTCATAGTGTTAGTTTTGTAAAGTGAAATTTTAATTTGAAATAAAATCATTTACATTCATTAGAAAAAAAACTTATCTTTTTCTCAGTGTCCCTTTCAATTAATAATTATGAACACAGTACAAAAATGAAATGATAAAAGTTTTCTTTTATATTTCTAAAATAAATTCACTTTCAAAGAATCTTAATTGCTTAAGAAAAAAAAATTACTGGCTTTCGATATTAAACATAAGGAAAAAAAACATTACAATGCACAAAGAACTTTAAAAAAAATTTTCAAGTCATAGTAAATGGACACTTTGAGTTAGTAAATTTAGTTTCATGGTAGAATGCAAATATTTGTGATTTAAAAAATGATGTTCACAATGTTTCTCATGAATACTCAGGAATAATCAGATAGGAAGTTAATTTAAACTCTTTATTTTTATTTTTTTTATTTATTTTTTTTTTTTTGAAGATATTCATGTATTTGAAATATAATTAAACTAATTTCCAATGCTATTGTTTTATCTTGTTTTAAAGAACTAATATATTTTCATAGTAAACAAATCCATGGTAACTAAATGAATTAAATTCTCACATTATTTAAATATTTACTAACACTTTCTTTTTATGTATGAAAAAACATTTTTTATGTGTACAATAATGAATTATTGAAACAAAGAAATTTAATGGTAGTGTAAAAATAAGACAACATACAGTTTGTGTTACAGACTTAATATTAATTCTATTCAAATAACTTGTACATGTATTGCATCATTTTGTTATTTTCAATTATTTCTTCCATTTTTTTTTAACTCCTTGTTTATATCACGTAAAAATTATATTTTTACTACATATCTTGATTCTTGTCTTTGATTTCTGATATTACAAACTAAAAATTAAGAAAAATCTGTATGATGTATATACCTGTGACAAAATGAAAATATATTCCAAACTACCATGTAAATTAATGAAGTAGTTTTATTTTTAAATAAGAAAATCAAATATGAGTATCTGAGAAATGATTTTTTTTTGTCTCATTTTCCAGCTGAAGTGTTACCAATCATTGAAACAGGAGATGACGTGGACACGAATGGACTTGAAGATTACACCTTCAGTTCAATCACTGAAAGCGATGGTAAATATTTATTTTCACAAAACACCTTTCTAAATACTTTACTTGTTTTATTCTCTCTTGCTGAATTAAAACAATTTGATCAAATAAGATTCAAAATTCTCAACAAAGGTGGAGTATGTTGACTAAAAACCAAATCTGCCTCTTTACCAGTAAGGAGAGTAAACATGTCAGTTTTTCTTGTTTTTTTGTTTTTTTTTATCAAATACATTTAATTGAAAAATTCATTTACAAATTAAACATTTTTTAGAGTATATGATTAATTTAATGAGTACTTTCATGGAACTATGAAATCAGGTATGATAAATTTTATCCAACTTGGTTAATTCATCATCATTTTTGGCTTAATGTCCATTTTACACGTTGGTATGTGTTGGACAGCTTTTAGAAATTGACTTCCAAATGACGCCTAGCAAGATCTTTAATTATCCCTCTTTCTCTCAAATTGATTCTTATTGTTTCCTCCCATGTTTTTCTTCACCTTCCTCTGCTAACCTCAAGAGTTCTACATCTACTAACCCAAGCACTTTTATCCATTCTTTCAATGTGACCATGCCATTAAAGTCTTGTATCACTAAAAGGGGGGGGGGGGAAATGACAGATGCCCTGACTACAAACCTATTATACCAAATAAACATTCTAACAGTGAATAAACAATAGACATAAACTTCTGCTGGATAAAGCTGTAAAAGAGTCATTGCAACTAAACTCCACGACTGGAAAATTTCCTTATACAGATTTAAAACCTAAAATGAATATCCTATAAAGAAGGCCAAAAAAAAAACCCGATGGAACTCATGTATAAAAAAATAAATTATACAAAGTAACAACAACCATCAGAATAAAGGATCTAAAAAACGCATGTCAAGAAGAGGTGATAATAATTAGACTCTGAATAGCACACACTTATGCCACCTCTCATATTTATTGAAAGAAGAAACACCATTTTGTATAACCTGCTAGGAACCCTACACTACACAGGTCAGCATATACTAACAAGTTGTGTAGACTTGGAGCAAACTCGAATGAGTTACTATCAGAAAAATGACTGGAAGATGTTTAGCAAGATCAACCCAGAACAAATTTTTTTTTAACTCTTGAAGGAAGCAAAAAATATCTAACAGAATGTAGTCTAAAGATTTGACTGAAACATTAATAACATTCAACTACCATCTACCATATTATAATTGATGTGTTAAACATTATATGACTCAAAAGAGGTTGATATGCTGTAAATTAAACTAAAAACCACCAAAGTCTTCTATTCCGCATACATTTACCCCTGAAGGCATCAAATCTGAACCTGTCTTTTATGTATTATGCATCTGGTTTATCATTCTCAAATATTTCTTCATGCAACGCATGTCTTCAACCCTCACTGTCTAGATTTCACTTCCATACATTTTCACACAATTACGCACTAATATTGTTGGAAAACATGAAGTCACAAATATCTAATAAAATGAAAAAATATTAAAATTTGTTATTCAAATATTGTCTATTTTTACTCAATTCCTCTAAACCTATTTGCTTGACTTCTTTTGTTCACTTGTGATTCAATATAAATATATAAATCCATGTAGAAACTTTTTATTAACAAAACTGAATCCACTTATGTTTTAACTTCAACAAATAAAAACATATCAAAGTCAAAAATGTTTTGTTTTGAAACTTTTTAGAATCAATAAATTTGAAAATTTCGGATTATCAGACTAGTATTTGTTAAGTATATGATGTGTTAAAAAGAAATCAATAAAGTGCTTGATCGCAAATGTGAGAGTTAAAATACGGATTGCTTATTTAAAAACTATCCTTTGTTTCAGAGACGTAGAATGATTTCATTGATGTGGTTTGACATTTTACCATTTAAAAGGCTATTAAAAATCCATTCAAATCCTCAGCAACTCACAAAATTATTTTCATTTTGTGAGTTGCCAATAATTTGAATGGATTTTTAACAGCATTTTAAATGGTAATAGGTCAATTCACATCAATAAAACCATGGTATATCTCTGAAATATGTAAAACAGTTTTTAAATAAATAATCTGTGTATGTGTGTGTGTGTATATATATATATATATATATTTGTTTGGTATATTCACAACTTGCTTACGGCAATTTAACCTTAAATCTTCTTCAAATGCATATTTTTAACTTGGGAATCTGTACGGAATTTCAAACTAAACCAGAATCCACACTGATAGATTGTTCTCAGTTGCTCGATCATGACCAGGTAAAAGTGCCTGAAAAGGTTAAAGTAAAATAAGACTTAATTTTTCTCATGTTATTTACAAAAATGAAACTTTTTATTGACTATTATTATTTAACTTATGCAATTATTATTTAACTTATGCAATTATTATTTAACTTATTATTTAACTTGATAATTTTGTGATATTTACAGAAGAACTGAGCCAGAGTTTATCGCAGACAAACAATGATGAGAACATTGTTGAAAGTGAAACAAGCCAGGATGAACAGAGTCAGACTGGCAGTCAAGTTCAAGAGGTGAGAAATGTATGAAATCATCTTTGCTGTTTGTTCAGTTTTCAGTTACAACAATATTTGGTGCTTCTACAGTATAGTGGGATTTTAAACGAATACATTTTATGTAAAACAAAAAAAAACAACACCATTACACACTTACATCGTATATACATGTGCCGGATCTATTTTTTACAAAAAAATTATAGATACTAGCAGTCTGATGTTTTCTATTTTGTAATAGCAGATTTTCATGGAAAGCAAGGGAGATAAATTAAAATAATAGATTGCAGTTACCTTCTTTGGATTTAAAAAATTTTCCACATTAAAATACAAAAAAAGCTCTATAATCTGATAAATTGTATTTTTACTTATAATTATTTTTCTTCTGAATCGTTTTTCATAATTTTTGGAATTTATAATAATTTTAACATGACACATAAGTATGTAATAGTGTTTTTAACCTGAAATCCCATTATACTGAAGAAGCACCCAAAATTATCTAGTTTGGAAATGGTAGTATGAAATCATGGTGCTTGTCCAGAACTCCCTCCTGGTCATAAAAAAAAACAAAAGAAAAATCTGTATGAACTCATCACTGAAAGAAAATGTATTAAAAAAATCATGTAGATTGATGAAGTAGTTTTATTTTTTACAAAGAAAATCATTTTCAAGCGAATTTAATTTTTTTTCAACGCCTCTCCCAGTAAAAATAACTTTTTAAAAATCTCACAAGTTAGAATTATTTGAAGTTATCTCATGTTCCTTCAAACATCTCAAGATGGCATTGCAAGATTATTGCTTATAAATTTGATTTTGCTTTTTAAAAATAAATCACTTGATCAATTTATGTGATTTTCATGTGTTTTTTTTTTTTTTTTTTTTTTTTTTTTTCCATCACCAATATGTATAGTATACAGATTCTTTATTTTTGTTGTTTCATGTCTGGAGGTAGAGGAGGGGGCATTCTGGACAAGTGATAAAATCATTGCGTTTGCTAAAATTCGTTAATTTGATGTCAGAAAAATGCAATCCTTCATTATTACACATTTGAATTTGTAAATTTCTAATGCATTTTGTATTTGATACTAATAAATTGTTATATTTTAATCCCAAACTATATTTTATTTATATTTCACATACAACGCATAAGTTCTATTGTGCCATTTGAAAATTTTTTTTTTACCTTTGATTGACTTGTTTCCCTTAGTGATTAACGTCATTAGAATAATGCAATGAAAAAGTGCGTGTTTAGGAGAATGAGGAGTAGATTTTGTATTTAAGCAATTGGTACGGGACAGTTAAAGTTACAAACATCTTAATTCTTTATATGGCATTGGAAATTTGGGTTCTACTCCAGAATTTCCCCTTATTAAAAGATATAAATTTTTTAACAATCTGTATGATGTAAGTAGCTGTGATTTATCAAAACTATCATATTCTAAAAATTATTTAAATTGATAAAGTATTATTTTTTTAAATGATTGATGAAAATTTGAATTTACTATATAAATCTCATAAGTTTGAATTGTTGAGTTATCTTTGTTTCTTGGGATTTTTTTTTTAAATGGTGGGCAAGATGGACACTTCTCGGTTATTCATAAAATTTTATTTTCTTATTGAAAAATAAAACTCCTGAATCAATTTATGTGATTTTTGGAATATATTTTCGTTCTGTCACCAGTATATATATCATACCGATTTTTATATAAGAGTAATCCTAGACAAGAACCAAAATTTTAAATCTTTTGAATTAAAAATTTTGACATATTGTACTTTTCAAAGTAAAATATAGATTTGTGATTGTGTTCTTGGTGATAATTGTGTAATTTTATTCATTATTTTTTTCTCTTTCAGGGTGAAGATTATGCCAACAGTAGTCACAGTGAAGGAGAAGAAGAGGAGGAAGAGGATCTGTTAGAGTCTGCTGGGGAAGATGAAACTGAAGACCAAGTATGCAACATTATTGATTCTTATATTCAGATTATTTCAAATGTTTTATGCTTGTGCATTATAATTGGATATTCTTTTTTTTTCTTTTTTTTTTTAAATGACTTAAGTAAAAACATTTATGTAATTGTGTTATGTTGAAATTAGTAAAAATTCCAAAAAGATGATAGAAGATCTGCTAGACCTGGTTTTTTTTTTTTTTTTTTTTTTTTTTAAAAAGTATCATTTTCTAATTTGAAAGTGAAATAAAAACAAGGGAGATAAGTCAGTTTGTCATATGGAATTGGTTGCAATAGACTAAATTGTTAAAACTGCATTATTTGATAATTTTTATTTTTTATTGCAGTTTTTATTTTACTTGAACATTTTTTGTAATATTTGTAAATTTTACAAATTCAACATGACATGTAATTACATAATCATGCTTTTTACCTAAAATGCATTTTTTGTAGATTTGTTATTGTAAACCATTTTTATAATTTTGATTTGATATTGGAATATAACTTGGCATTTTTTTTTTTTTAACTATTTTGACTTGAGAATAATTGCAATCTAATTATTTGTAAGGTTTGACTTTCATGTTGAAGAAACAAACTCGATTATAAAACTTATTTTATGCACTCTAAAAAGAATAAAGTTTAGATTTGATTGAAAGTAGGCATTCCAAACCAAAATGTTCTTTCTTTATATTTATAAAATCTTTTATTCTTAGGCATATAAATTTTTGAAAATTATAAATATACCAAATTTACTTGTGTATCTCAATTAGCCACCAAGTTACAACCGTTCAAAGTTGGTGCAAATTACAAAATTTATTTTCTTGGTTGTTTTTGGTTCAGAACTCAATTTGAACAATCTATAACCAAAAATTAATACTGACGAAGCAATAATTGTTAGATCAAACCAGCATAAATATTTGGTGAGATCTCATTCATGGATTGGACTACAAAATGTTTTTTTTTCGTTTAATCCTGTTAAAACTCCACTTGTGCCTGTCAATCTTAGGTGTAATTTAACTAAATGGTCAAATTAATAATGATATTAGATTAAACAGGTTTCAATAATTAACAAGGAACTAATACTTTTTTTTTTTATTTTTTAAATTGTACATTTTTATTAATGCACAAAAAAATCTACAAAAATATGTATTCGGCTCTTGTCCAAAATTCAGTCTATTAAAAAAAAGAAGTATAATTTAATGAAATGACATAAGCATGATTCATAAAAATTAGTAGGCACATATAAAATATTTGATCATAAAAGTAACAAATAGTTTATCTAAAAAGCACTAAATAATACATTTCAAACATGTATTCATTTTAATTTGTCTTTCATACACAAAAGTTCAAAACCAGGGGCTTTTCAAAAGTAAGCCCTCCCCCCTTTTTAAATTTTAGAACGTTGAAGAACTACAAAGACGGAAATGATACCATTAAAGTAACCCTTTGTGCTGCAGATTTCTTTTTCTCTAGTCACCACTATTCTCAGTGCACTTTTGCCAGCATCTTTTGATGCTTCATTTGTAAAAGTTCAGAATGCACTTTGTTACTCGCATCTGTCACCACTTTGAAATCCGCAAACCCATCTCCTAACTGCATTGACATCAACTGCATTGGCTTTGGAAACATTCAACAGGCACTGGTGAATGTTGATTGATTCAATTTTTTTTCTGCATGGATGAGTTCAGTGATGCATCTCCGCTTCTGACACGCCCATAATAGGAGTTGCTTTCTTAGTCTCCCACTGTCAATATCTGTGCATCTTGATTTTTATTGATGCACAAAAATTCAACTAAAAATATATTCTTTAATTTATTTTTCAAACAATAATTTACTGTGTGCACATTTTAAATAAGAAAACCAATTTTCAAGTAAGACTGATTCTGCAGTCAAATTAGATTGCAGTGTAGGATTATTCCCGGTCCTGACTGTTTTAAAAGTCATAATTTATTGAATTCATGTGATGACCAAACGATGCCATAAGATAATTCACAAAAATTTACTGTATACAAGATTTAAATAAAGAAAAAATTTTTTTCAAGTTTAGCTGATTCTGCAGTCGAATTAAATTGCAAAGTAACACTAACGAGAAAGTTATTCTCAGCCATCTATGATGTATTTGTTTCATTTCCATCAATTGAACAAAAAAAAAAAATGATGAAAATGTTGTCTCTTTTAGGTAACCGTATTAACAGGAGGTCCTAAACATATTAAGTGTACAGAGGATGAAGATTTCCTTTCTGCTTTTGATAAAATGATGGCTGACAATTTGCAGGTGAGAAAAATCAGCTGTGTTTTTTTTTTTTTTTTTTTCTTTTTTTTTTTCATATTTAAACAAAATGTTGCGCTTTGTGTCATTGTGACAAACCACATCTTACCCCGCTCGACAACAATCACCAACCTCAATGTTGTGTGCTGTGGATTTCTTTTCTTTTTGTTTTCTTCTTTAAACAAAATTTTGCAACTTATGTTATCATCATTGTTGATTTAATGTCTTTTTAACATAGTGGCAAGTGTTGGACAGATTTCAGAAATTAAGTTTCAATCTAATCTATCTGTAGTCAATTCTTTATCCTCTTTCCTTTTAAGTCCATCCTTATCACTATCTCTCATGTTTGCTTCCAGGTTCACTTTAACTTGAACCTGTTAAAGCATCTGGTGCTACCAGATCAGGTTATCTGAAGAGACTGGCTTCCTGACTAAAAAATGCACCGAACATTGATGTTATTGTTTTTTCCTTTCTCTTTGCAAAACTCAAACTCCTCTTCTGTAAAAACAAAAACAATTTTCCTCTACAAAACAACCAAATCAAACCAAACACCATAAATATATATTTAGAGATATAAAGAAATTGAAGCATTAAAAATTTTTCCAAAATTACTGGATTCAACATTAAGTAATCACCAAATAATTGATATACCACAAAAACAACTAACCAACTACTTCAACTTTTCTATACCAACTAACTCAAGAACTCTCCATTTTTATTCCATGTGGCCATAGCATTGAAGTCTCATTTTTGCACACATTTCCCCATACTGTTCAGATTTAATTTTCCTCTGAGATCATGAAATCTAAGATTGCCTTGAAAACTCACATTACATACCTATTGTATCATTGTCATATTTCTTTCCATGCAACACATGTCCTTAACTAGCATGATTTCACTTTCCTACATCACATACACATACCTATTAGACTCTTCCCTTGATCAACAGTGGTAACATTCTGCTGGTAAATAATGCAGTTCTTTTGCTCCATCCATTCCTTCAATCAAACTAGCACTTACTCCTACCTGTGCTCCAGTGGTATCACTAAGCTAGCAAAACTTCTGCACAACCTAAATAGCCTCAATATGCCCACTACTCATATTTTAATTTCTCCCTGGTCACCCCTAAACTTTGGTTTTATATCTTGGCAGACATGATCCATTCCCACATTTCATCCTGGTCTGTTTTATTTTTTGACATCCCACTTACCTCCCACCCCCATTTAGAAACTGATTTGCTTGTTTTCAGATTACACAGAAAAAAAAAATGAACAGTCTACTCTTAGCAGGTGGTTGGGAGGGCTATACTAACCTATATTTTGTTCTTTGCTATTTTTTACATATTGTAAATATTGTCCTACCGTGCATTATGGAATGTTTTAATGTTTTCTTTATAAATAAAATTAAAAGAACACGCACACAAATCGGGGATTGCCTAAGAAAGATTAACTCATGGATGGAATGTAGTATTTTAGTAATGGTATCTAATATAGGGTAAGTATGACAAGAAGTGACAAAATGTATAACTGCTGGCCTGCCTCTCTCCCCCACAAAATGATTTAGATTTCATGCCTAAAGATAGAATTCTAAAGATAGATATTCTAAAGATAGAATTTTCTGACATTTGTTTAAAAAAAAAAACATTGCTATAATTGTATTTCATTTTTTATTTGAATAAAATACTTTGAAAAATTGATTTATTTATGAAAATTATACAATAGTCAAAAATAAATTAGGCACAAGGCCATTCAAATGTGTGGAAAGGGGGGGTGTCTATTGTCATCTTTGTCACTCTACCTTATAACTATCTAAGCTATTCCTAAGTAAAGTCTTCAATGACCATAATACCACATTCACTTTTGGAGTTGTCCTACTTAAGATTCCCAAATTGAAATTTTGATTGCGCACGAATTACATAAATCGAAAGAAGATAGAAACATTATTACATCTCTTTTTTATTTTGTTGTAATATGAATGGAGTGTGTGTGTGTGTGTGTGTGTTATGTCTGTGTTGTGAATGCGAATAATGAGTGGCAATCATGACATGGTTTGTTATATTTTGACTGTTCATTTGCTGACAGTTTGAGGCACAAACATGATAAAATTCCATTGATCAAGCTCTCCTGTCAAATGACCAACTGAAATTCCTGATGCTACCAAATCCGGCTGTTTGAAGATACGAGCTTCTTGCTTTAGAATGTACCAAACATTTATGTTATTGTTTTCTTTTCCCTTTTCCAAACTTAGTCATGTTCTGCTAAGTTAAAAACAATAATTTTCCTCTATAAAACTACCAAACCAACCCAAACACCATAAATAAATATTTGAACATATAAAGAACTTATAAAATTACTGGTTTCAGCATTAAATAATCCATAAGTGGTTGATATGCTGTAAAACAAAATAACTAAAGCAACAGTAAACAGAGGTAAGGGTCCAAGATCAGCTCGGTACCATATTTCACTATTCTGAAACAGGTTTTCAGTTGGCCCCTGCATCGTTTTTCTTCCAACCCTTCCTCAGGGTTGGTTTGATAGTTTTATGGGCAAAATGATCTGGGTGACGATAAAGAGCATAACCGAACCAGCAAAAACGTCTCAAGAGGAGAGCTTTTTGTAGAGAAGATATGTTGCAGTGAGAACAGGCATGAGAAGAGAGACAAAAGGAGGTGAATTTAATTTTCCTAAACATTTGAAATATGGTTGTGATCGTGTGAAGAAGGGAGAGAGGCATATGTTTTATGTTGATTTCTTTTGCACTTGTAAAGATATTGCATATGTCTCAAGAAAAAAAATTGTTTTGGATAAGTTTTAAAACTAAAACCCAGTCATAATAGCATTAAACTAGATATAGATACTACAAGGCTTTAGGATAGATTTTAGCAACTTGGTTTATGTTTCTATATGATTTGCTCCACTCTCTTTTCTAATGTAACTACGATTGTTTAGATAATGTTGAGGAGGAAAGAGAGATGACGTCTGATTCGTATTATTTTGATTATACAGATTATTGTTCTCATCGTAAATTTTATTCACACGTTTCATCAATATAACCTCTGACTTTCAAAGATACAATTGTGAATTATTTAAAACTTCTACACAGTCATAGCTTACGGAACAAGAGCATGCTACCCTCCATGAATTAAATAAGATGTTCCATTCGAAATTCCATGGAGATTTTTTAGTATGACAGAAAAATTCCCAAGTTTGACAAAATACACCTGAAGAAGGTTTGTGACTACATAGACTGAAACCTGCATAGAATATGACGAGAAGAGTAGTCCAAATAATACATATCATCGATCCTCATCTAAAAAAATTCAAGATCACAATATCTGACTTATTCTTTATTTACTTTTTTTTTTTTTTTTAGGCCAGGTCGCAAGAGTCTCTGAAAGTACCACAATTGGATATTGCTGTACCTATGCACCTGAGGGGACAAGTCAGGAAGCAATGTAAGACTTTTTTTTTTAATTAAAAATTTCATACTTTTCTTTACTCAAAATCATTGTTAATTTAATCTTGATAATTTAAAGTTTGTTACTTGTATATTTCCTTCTTTTACTTTTTAACGAGTAATAATTTCAATTATTGGGATTGTACAAAGTACTGTCCTCATCTTGGATGTTATCCACAAAATACTTTGTCCGATGTAACCTCTGACATTCTTGAGGTGCTTCTTGTCAAATTCTGTAATCTATACAGGATTTTGAACTGAATCCTATATTTAATCCAAAGGGATAGATTCTTCTCCACATTATTTGGACTCATCAGACTACTGTTCTCATTTTGAGTGTGATTTTCACAATGTTTCAGTTGATGTAACCTCCGACCTAGATTGTTCTTGTTCATCAGTCATGAATGGGTCAAAGTTTTCAGTAATTCTTAATTTGTGGCTGATAAAACAAGAACAATTTTTCCCTATGGATTAAATAAAGGGTTTAGTTTGACAAAGATTTTCGAGTCCAACTAGAAGACACACGTAATGACGGTTCGAGGTTAAATTGTAGAAAATGTGCGAATAACATCCGAGATGAGAGCAATAGTCCGAATAATACAAGTTATTAATTTTCATCTAAAAAATTACAAAATATAATTTAATAAAATTAAGTTTTATTTACATGTTTTACAATAAGTAAATCGTTTTTGTTTTTTATTAAATGGCAGAATACAAAACCTACTGAAAACGATTAAATTATATATGATGAGTTAAACACAAGTTTCTATCTTACTTGTAGCTGGAGGGAGAACACTATGGGTTCATACCTTTTGCTATTGTATTAATGAAGCAATGTTTACATGGTGGCGTGTAAAACTAAGATTTCTATGTAAGGTTAAAATTAAGTAAAAATTTTCTAATTTGATATTAAGTGAGTTTTGTGCCTCAGCAGTTATGTTAGAGAAAGGAAATTTTGAAAAACTTTCACCTTTTGATTAAATCGGCAAAGTTAAATTTTGGAAAGATGATTCTGGTTCTTGTCTAAAATTTACCCTATGTTAAGAAACAAGAATAAAGAAAAATCTATATCTGATGAAACAAAAATCCTATTCCAAAAATCATGCAAATTGGTCAAGTAATTTTATAATTTAATTTTTAAATAAGAAAATAATTTTTAAGCAATTAATAGGAATTCCTAAGTTG
This sequence comes from Euprymna scolopes, assembly GCF_053919585.1. Classification (NCBI taxonomy): domain Eukaryota; kingdom Metazoa; phylum Mollusca; class Cephalopoda; order Sepiida; family Sepiolidae; genus Euprymna; species Euprymna scolopes. Next base: position 81,030,388 of record NC_136503.1, on the reverse strand, counting down.
GAATTATTATTATCTCTTGTTGTTTCTTGAGTTTGTTTCAAAATCGTGGGTAAAATTATAGGACCAATTTATGTGATTTTTGGAATATGATTTTTGTTTTGTTACAAGTATGGGCATCATACAGATTTTTCTTTTTGTTTTTTTGTTTTTTTTTTAATATAAAAAGAGAATTCTGAACAAGAAAATCATGAATTCCTTCCTATGGAAAGGGCAGGGCTATTTTTTAAGAAAAAATAAAATCTTAGATTTGTAATGTTTTTTTATTAATAACATTTATGAGAATTCTTATTGAGGGAGAGTGTCTCCAATGATAAAGAGAGGAAAATTAAAAACTTCTGTCACATCATCATTGCAATTACAGAAATACGACCAATAAGTTGTCAACAAAGTGGACATAATGTGTAGTTTGTAGAACATGTCAGACTGTTATATTAGAACTCTATGTAGTTGATTCCATGGTCATAATAGCATCCATTAGATTAGTTAGACACAGCAGAATAATCAAGGTTTCAGAATAGATTTTAGCAATTTGGTTTGTTCGAAATTTGATGAAGCAATACTTTTTTCAGCTCTGATGAAAAAAACCAATAAAAATGTTCTTACAATGAATTGTTTAAGATGGTGTGTAGAGTTGAAATTTAAAACAAGCCAAAACAAAACATAATTGATATAGAAGAGTGTTGGGACAATTAATTGGGAATCAGAAAAATTTGTCTATTTTCCAATCCAAAAAATGATTCTTTTAATTGTTTTTTTTTTTTTTTAATGTAATTTTCCATTGCTTATACTAATGATATGTAAACTTAAATATGTATTGATTTCAAACAAAAATCTATGGGGAGGTTATTTAAATCGTCTCCTTATTGATATATACCATAAAACCTACTAAATAATAAGCGAATATCATTTTAGGATTTAGAAATGTTCTTACAATGAATTTTTAAGATAATGTTTGTATTGAAATGAAAAAAAATGTCATTTAAAAAAAAAAAAATGTATACCATAAAACCTGACAAAGCAAATGTCATTTAAGGATTTGTGGTTCTCTTCAGAAAATGAAGTAATTTGTAAACATTCTTGTTCGTGTACTTTCATCTACAAAGTTTGCGAAACTCTTCTTGATATGCTATTTTTTTTTTTAGTTTCTTATTCAACGGCCACCATTGACGCCTTCAATGACACCATTAAGTTTGTGTTGATGACAAAGAAAGGCAATAAACAGCAGGTAAGCAAGAACGATGGCACATTTACCTTCTAATTCATTTTGCTTTTTAAACCTCCATTTTTTTCTCTCTCTCTCTCTCCATCTTTTCTCTTCCCACCTTGTTAGTTCATCAGATATGCGAGTTCTTTGCATTTTCTTGAAATTCAGTTGTTTTGTTTTTTTTAATCCAGAAAAAGTGGATTTCCACTTAAATTACGAAAGTCTCCCTTCGATATAAGTTATTCACTTTTTGTTTGAAATCATCTTTTTTTTAAATAAGGAAAAAACGATTTTTGTCCAGAATTCCCCTATAGCAAAAAACAAAAATAAAGAAAAATCTGTATGATGTATGTACCCGTGATAAAACAAAAATATTGTATTCTAAAAATAAAGTAAATTGACGAAGTAGTTTTATTTTTAAACTAGCGGGGGTACCCGGTGGTGTCCGAGTGTGGAAAGGTGGTGTAGTAAGGATATTGAGCAACACCCAGAAAAAGAAAAAAAATTTTTTAAATTAGATGCAGTAGGTAGCCCATGTGGAGAGAGGTGGGGGAGGGGTAGTAGGCAGGCAGGCTCAAACCTGTAATGCAAAGGAGGAAAAGGTGAAAAAAGCCAACTGCTTAGACCACACGCCACTGCGACATAGGACATCAAAATAAGCTTAGTCATTGCAAGGCGTATGATAACTTTGCAAAAATGTTAACGCAAAACTGACCCCACCTTGTGAAAAACAGCCCAGTTGATGGTCAAAGAATTAATCTTTTGGGCCAATTTTTGGATATTTGTTGTCGGAGAGATTGGCTTTTCAAACGATACTAATTTTATCAGTGTTCGTTGTGTGTAGAAAGTTTTTGGCAAAAAGTGAAAATAATTCAGTTTTAAAAAAGTAGAATTTGTTTTAAGCGAAATAACCATTAAACAAATAAATAGAAAAAAATAAAAGCAAAAAAAAATCGCATTACAATAACCCAAATGTTAAAACTTTTTTTAAAACCGCTGATAAAAAAGTTGAAATAAGGAAATTGTTTTTAAAATTACAAAACAACCCTATAAAAAAAACAGTTACGTATCATTATGAAGACAAGATAAAAAAATAAAAACGTAGAATTTGTTTTAAGCGAAATAACCGTTATAAAAATTATTAATTAAAAGAAGAAAAAAAAAATCACATTCTGTAACCTTTGAAATAAGAAAATGTTATGGCAAATAAAAATCTTTTAACCCTGATAAAATGTTAAAACTAAAATTACAAAACAACCCCCTTTTAAAAAAAAAATTAGTTGCATGTACTTGAACATAAAAACTATAGCTTACGATGAAACCTCCTAATCCACTGGCCCATGAGGCTGAGAGTGAAATAACATTGGAAACTCAGTTATTTAAACGATTTTAAAAAAATAGTGCTTGACTGCGCATGTGTAGTTTTCGAAAGGCACAATTTTTCAGACCTCTCCTTGGTTTAAATGTTTATTTCTATACAAAATATTTGACCGTTTTTTTCTAGTTCTCACATATTATTCAACCAAGACCTTGCTCTTTCAAATGCTACTGGTCTCAATGAGTGTCAAAAGTTTTCGGCAGACATATGCACAAACACACAAACCAATATTTGAGATTTATATAATAGATAGAAGATAAGAAAATCCAATTTTATGGGTAACTTAAAACCGACTCTCTTGTAAACTATGAAAACAATCTAAAATAATAGAAAGGGTGATAACTTGTTAATTCAAACTTGCGAGATTCTGTTATAATGGCTCATAAAATTTGATTTTCTTTATGAAAATAAAATGACTTGATCAATTAACCTGATGTTTGAAATATGATATTTTTGTTCTGTCATGGGTATGTACAACATACAGAATTTTATTTTTTTTAATATAAGGGGAAATTCTGGATAAGAATTGAAAAGGGTGAATTCTGTCAAATCACTAGAGCCATACCTCATTATTTTTTGTTTCTATTTCGCTGGATTTAAAAAAAAATAATCCCCATCTCTCTCTCTCACTTTTCCACTGTTTGTGCTAATTCATGTATGGGTAATAAAGTTAGATGACTTTTTGTTTCAAAAACAAACAATTATCTCCTGTCTCTTTCCGTCCCATATGTGCACTGTGTCTTTCTTTTAATTTTGATTACGTTGAAACTGACTGAAGTTTAACACCCCCCCCCCCACTCCAAAGAAAATCTATCTTGAAAATTGACCCATAAGCTCAGTTAATCTAATGATTAACTTGTAAATTTTTACAAATGTATTTTGTTTACTGAAATTTTAATTTCACTAATTAGACATTTATCAAATTATGTGTGTGTTTTTACTGCTTGTCATTAGAACATATCAACCAGGTTGGCTTTTGTTGTGCTATCCTTTTTCTACACACGTGCACACACAGATGTGGGCATGTTGAATAATTTGTCTTTGTTTTGGCTTTTTTTTATTGTTTTTGCCATTGCCAACTGCCCTTTTGTAAATCAGCAAGTGGTGACCCATGATGCCTGATTATGGTATTTTAGTGGTTGCGCAAATGATGAGTATCGAACTAAAAAGACTATTTGCTACACACTCCACTTTGCCTTGTCGATTAAATGGATGGTCAAATTCAATAAATTGGAAAAGTTGCTTTTGATCGAGAATGTCGAAAGTTAGAATGTAGATGTTTTTTTTTTTTTTGTTTTTTTTCTTGTCATTCTTCTGAAAATAGTGACACCTTGCTCTTAAATTTTTAATTTGTTTTTTCCGTGGTGTACAGGTGTAGTTCTTTAAACACCAAATCGATAACTAGCTTTTTCTGCCTCAAACCTATCGCTAATACCTAATTCCAAATATATGATGAAAAGATGTGACTCATAATTCATAAAAACATGATTGTTAAGCTCTGATTGTCTGATATAATTGGAATTTTTTTTTAACATTATTATTCACCTCAAACAAGGCATATTTCCACTTGGACATAAGGAGCTATTATTTTGCACCATATTTATAAGCACACTGTAGGGGGTTGAGCAACAAGATGTATGTTCACATTACATTTAAACTTCTGCAGGTTAATACAATCAGAAGCAGGAAACAGCAGAAATTTCAAAGTCTAGCAGCTTGAAGGAAGAAGCTATTAGAGTAGAAGACGTTTCGCCATCTAGGGACCTCTACAGTGAAGGGATGGGATTTTGCTGTTTGTTGGATTAGTCGGGAGTATGTATGTAGAAGGAACAAAAGTGCTAGGAGTTCATCAGAGTACATTACATTAAAATACTTGTAAAACAAGCACAGGGATACAGCATTGCAGTAATGGGACAAGAGTTGGAGATTGGTTGATAGTGTGGGACCTATTTGGTTGCAGATTCTTTTATGAACCCTATCTAAGAGGGAGAGACTAGTGGTAGATGCATCAGCCCATATGTGGCAACAATACTCCATGCATGGGCAAATGGTGAAAACAATGGAATACAGGTATTTAAGAATCCATTCTTTCCATATACCATTCTCATGATAACACAAATGGTTTCCCTTTTACTTTGAAAGTCTATAGCGACAACAACCTTTTCTGTAAAAAAAAAGATTTTTTTGCATGGCTTCATTTTCTCACTTTTCATTTTGTAGTACACCAATCTGAATGTGCCAATTTCTACCGAATTTGCTGCTAAGTTCAAAGAACGAGAGAGGGTAAGATATAGCTTAATTTCTTGTCTTTATTTGATGATCTTCTAAAATGGTTTAACATGGTGCGATTTCGTTTTTAACCATTCCTGTCATCTTTTGCATTATGCAGGCAGAACGTGCTGAAAAGGAACAGATGAAACAGGTGGTACTTGGGATTCATGAACGACAAGAGGAAGAAGATTACCAAGGTCAGCATTATTTGCTCTTTTCAGAAATTGAACGTCGAAACAAAAGATTTGATTTCACTTTCATCTTATTTACATTCTCCTCCTTCACGTTTTATATTTATTTTTCGGTTCTAATTCAAAATCCCCCCCCCCCATATTATTTAAAAATAAAACTACTTTGTCATTTTACATGATTTTTGGAACCAGATATTTTTGTTTCATGATGGCTATGTACATCATAAAGATTTTTTTAAAAATTTTTGCTTTTTTAATATGGATGGGTAAATTCTGGGCAAAAGAAAAAAAACAAAAAAAAAAAAAACTAGCAGTGTAAATGAACAACGCTACATTGGCCCAATCGTTATAGAAATTTTGATAAGGACATATGCATGATTTATAATTTTTTTTGTCGGATGGGATTGGAGATCTTATAAAATATTCTGGGTAGTTTTCTTTTCAGAGTTTTGTTAAACATTATTTCCCTTTATCTCAAACTTTAGATTGAACTGATGTTTTAATCATATTGTCATGAATTAACTTATTCTTTTTAAACGTGCAGATTATCTTGATTAGATGTGAAATTATTTTAGAAATACTGATCAAAATTTTTTTTTTTTTTTTCTGATTAAAAAATGTTTCATAATTTTCTATTTTTTATTTTATAATTTTAAATTACAAAAATGCTGAGATTCTGTGATAATCCATTTTTTCTTTTCGTTTTTTTTTTTTTTTCCTAAAGAAATGTTGGCTGCTTTAAGTAGGCCAGCCCCAATCAATACCAATCGAGAAAGGCGTGTTCGTTATCAACATCCTAAGGGAGCTCCTGATGCTGACTTGATCTTTGGATCAAAGTAAGTTGACAAGGCTTGCTATACTTACCAGATACTCTTAGGGTATGTATTTCCCATTCTGTTGATCTTCAAATTACAAGAAAAACGACGACGTATCTAAATTTGCTCTCTTAATCAAATCTGATTAAAAAGTTGATGATTTTTGTCTTATAGACAGATTACGCCATTAACACTCGCATACACACAGGCACACATATAAAACAAATTTGGATTAAATCTGACAAAATGTTGAAATAAATAAGTAGAAACTGTAAGCAATAGCCAGATACAGAAACAAATCAAACTGATGTGCCTGATTAATATTTCAATTTCTTGACTTCTTCCTGTATTAAAAACTGCATTCCACTTGAGTTCTAACTTGAACTAAGCAAGAGGTAGGAAAGGCCTTATTCATTAAATTGTTTGGTAATGCCAAGATCCATTATATACAATGCATAACTAATAGTCCTACTAAGTCTATTACACATTAACTTGAGATTTGAGTGCCATATGGATAACTATTTCATTAAATTCATAACAAAAAACGGTTGTCTCGCAAACTACTGTTATCACCCAATCTTATCAATCTTGCAGACAATTTTTCCATATCACAAAAAACTTAGTGAAAATTTTAATCCGAAACAAACAATATCATACTAGATAAAGAATGACTAGTATTATTTGGACTATTCTGGCTTCTGTTTGCATCTTGGATGTTAATTGCAAAATGTTTCGGTCGATGTAACCTTTAGCCTTCTTCAGATATATCTTATCGAACTCGAGAATCTTCTTGTCGAACTCAAGAATCTTGAACGGAACCCTTTATTTAATCCATGTAAGTAGCTGTAAACCGTGGAGTAGAAGTTTCAACTATTCATAATTCTATTCTTGATGAAATGAAAACAATCATATTCTAAAAATCTTGTAAATTGATCTAGTAGTTTTATTTTTAAATGAGAAAATTAAATTTTATGAGTATCCGAGGGGCGACTGTTTCGCTCATTATTTTGACAAAAAAAAAAAAAAAAATGAAGGAACTGAGGGAGATAACTCGATAATTCATACTTACTAGATTTATGTTCTAATGCATCCGAATTCCCATTGACCGCTTAATGATTTTTTTTTTTTTTTTTATAAAAATAAAACTACTTGATCAATTTTTGGAATATATTTTCGTTTTGTCACAAATATGTACATCATGCTGATTGTTTTTTTTTTACAGAGGGAATTCTGGACAAGAATCAAAACTAGATTTATTTTGAAGCAGTCTTTTGATAAAAAAGACGAAATATTAGCCATGCACAGAAGTTTCATTTGCATTTGTGTAGTTGCTCATTTTTCCATTTATCTCCTCAACACACACACACACACACACACAGTGTGCGTGTGTACTGGAAAAAAGCTTGGGTATGATTGTTTTCATCAGGAAACAGGGGCGTGGCTATTTTTAATAAATGTCATCCCCCCTCCCCTTCCCACACATACACCTCAACAACAGCTTTGCAAGAATATAAAAATAATTATGCATGGATCTATCGGCATTCCTTGGTAGGGGTACCTCAGGTGACCTACAATAAACTAACCCTTTCCCTAAGGAGGTAATGTCTAGGAAGATGGCCTCCTAGAACTGAATTGAATCCTACCTCATTTCAACAAAGATAGGTCTGCCAAGAGACAAGATAGTCCAAAGGTTGCCAAAATGATAACAAGAACATCCCCCACCCAACCAGCTGATATGAAAATATGAAAAAAAAAAAAAAGTGTATACAAAATCAGTTAAATTAAAAAATGAAAACAAAATTCTCTCTTTATGTGTACTCTTTAGTAGCACTGAACAATTTCGCAATCTGTAATTGTCAAAAAGGAAGAGGTTGAAAATTGATTACCATTCAGTTAAGGATGACAGACAACATATAAGATCGGTGGAGTGGATCAAACAACATGAACTTAAAATGAAAGTGATGCAGTAGGAGTTATGTAGATACAGTAGAACTCCGTGATACAGCATTAATAATTAACAAAATACAGTACAGTATATAATGCACATGTATATAATCGGAAAACATAAATAACACCATAAGATAGGGCAAATACTGTAAACAGGAGCCCAGAAGAACATTGTATTCCACATTGTAACCTGAAAAAAAAAAAAAACACTGTATCCCGGGGTTCTACTGTATATATAGTGTGTGTGTGTATTTAGGCAGAACATTTTTCATTTAAGTGAACATTGTTAAAAATAAAAGTTTCTGTTTAATTATACCTTTTATTTTTTTTTTTGTTTTTGTTTTTTCTTATATTTTTGGTAAAATCAAAAAAATTAATGCAAGTTGCAAACGTATCACAAATGTTTTTGATTCTTCAACTCATCACCAGATAAAAAAGCAAATAGACCAAAAAGCTGGAGAAAAGGAAAGAATCTGAAAAAGCAGCTGCAAAGTAGACGTTAGTAGACGACACCAGAAGAACATTATAAGTATTCAGGAGAGAGACATTAACAACCTAAATTCCAGCTTTTGCACCTGATGATCTGATGAAGAATTGAAAATGTTCATGATGCAGGATGCACTTATATTAATTTTTATATTTTAACAAAGAAAAGATAAAAAATGTTTAAATAGTATAATCAAGCATAAGTTCTCTGTAATTTTTTTATGTTTTCTTGAATATATCATTCATTCTATAATAAAGTGCAATGTGTATTGATATGTAAATATATATGTCCCATCAGAAAGTACAAAACTGAAAGAGGAAAAACAAAAAATCTATTTTGATAACATTTTTTTTTTTTTTTTTCCTTTCTGCTTTCTATACTAATACGTTTTTTTTTTTATAACTTTCCAATTTTGAATTTGTTCTTTTTTATTTCTTTATATGAGTAACAACTGTCCTGTTTTTAACATCCCAGTATCTTCACATGCTTTTCCCTCGCATTTGGGCGGTCATTAAAAAAACTTATATTTATCATTTACCAGTAAGAAAAGAAAATTTGGTGTTTTGTTTTTTATTTGATCATTAAAGATGACTAACTTTTTTATTTTTTTCAACTTGTGCTAGTTCAGTCATGTCTGATTGAAATAATAATGAAAAGCATTATAAAAACTTACATTGGAAAGCAAATAGCTAGTCAGACCGTTACCATCTTAAATGAATCTGGAAAAAAATCTTTACTAAATAAAACAGTAGGAATTTTTTTTTCTTTAGATCATCAGAAATGAAAATAAAAATTTACATATTAAAAATTAAATTACTGATATAGTTCTATGATTTTATGTGAATATTAGTGCAAACACTGGCAAAGCATAATTTTTTAACCTTTTTTTTTTAAATAGAGGGTGTAAACTAACATAGCTTTTATTAAACTAAACGTTGGTTAGTCAACACTTGTTTCTCTTTGACTTTTTCCAATGTACTTTAATAACACAAAAGACATTAAAAATGTTTTAATTGTTCTGATTAGCCTTTGTTCATAATTAACTGAAAGAATCCCGCACATCTTGGTTATCTCTAAACGGGTACATCTAATATGTGTGTGTCTGTATTATATATATATATATATATATATATATATATATATATATATATATATATATATATATATATATTTCCGGCAAATGAGTTATTCATCATCATCATGGCCCCAAAAGATAAAAAAATGTCTATCCTGCTCTCAACTAGAATCATTTCAGTCACCGCAATACCACATTTACACTAGAGGCCGTTCTGCTTAAGATATCCACAAACTGATTTGAAATTTTATTGTTTATAAATGTACATGTATACAAAAATTTTATTGGAATGAAACAGGAAGTGGGGAAAGAATAAAAAAAAAAAAACATTTGGTTAGTATGATCCTCTCAATTATTTCTAAATAATAGACATTCAGTTTTCTGGTTTGTTCAAAACCGAAAATGAGCACATTCCACTCTAAATGGGAGTGGGATCTGAGAAAAAAGAAAAAAGGATGAAATTTGGAGAGTGGTCTGTATCTTTCCAAGATAAATGCAATTTTAGAGAGACCAAGGACAAAAAGTTCAAAGTGAACATCTTAGAGGATTTCTATAAACATAGTAGGGGGATAATTTATTCACTCAATTAGCAAAAATCTGAGGTTCAACAGAACCAAGAACCATATGTGCTATGCTCAGGCAGAGAATACATACTTATACTTCACTCGTTTTCATATACACAAGCTTGCTACTTGTAGCCATCTTTTTTCAAAAACCAAGAAATGTAATCCTTTTTTATCTCATCTGATCTTGGACCTCAGCTGATGCTTAAAAAATGCAATCAGATCCCACAACATAATTCACTCTACAAACAGGATCATAAGAAACCTTCATCTCTCTGTCCCTTAGCGGCCCAACATTGTTGATTACATAGGATAGGTTTAGTAACATAGGATGCTCAGGATCAATACAAGTTGTCAACTCCTTGACATAATCCCATAACCGCTTGAGTTTGTGGCATTGAAAGAAATCATGATCAGGCGTTTCTTCGAGTGTGTCGCAGCGACAACACTTGAACAAGAAGGATTCACCAAAATTGTGGTAAGAGTTCATTCAAGAAAGGGTCCTTGTTCTTGGTAAGTTTTGTTCCTGATATGGCCGTCTTTGCAACCTCCAACATTTGCCAGACAGAGTTCTTATAATCAACTGTGGACTTTATGAATGTTCTCATGAGAGGGGCATCTGGGAAATTAATAAAGTCTTCATTTTCTTTTTCCCTGTCTGATGAGATTTTGAAAGAGGTTTCAAGTTCCTCTTCTGCTGAAAGGACAAGTCTGTGCCGACAGATAAGGAGTTAATTTTGCATGTGTTAAGGAGTTAATTTTACATATCTCCAATTTAAAGAGAAGGTTTTTTTTTCCTGAAGGAGAGATTGATTAGCTACTTTTCATCTGCAGCTCAACTTGATCTCATCTAACAGATTCGGAGCAAGATTGTGATTGTGTGTGCAGGTGTTGGTTTTGATAAATGCGGTGTAGGGGCTGGTGTTTGTAAAGTGATGGCAAATGCTTTTTCCAAAATTGTTGCTCTATGTATGAGAGTTGGCTGTATGGTGGTAGTGTTGGAGATGGTGTATGCTTCACAGAGGATTGAGCAATCTTCCCCACCCTCAATCTTTTTTTTCTCATTTTTTTTTTCTGAACCAATGAGAGCAAGTTTGTGTGCAATTCTTGCTCACTGGCTCCACCTTCATCAAAGAAGATTTTTCTTTATCATCTGTCAGTTATGTGACATGAGACATTCTTATTTTGCTGCTACTGTTCTTGCTTCTGTTGCAGTTGAACTGATGGTCAAACTGGTGTCTTTTACTCAGCACTGACTCTATCCCTTCTCTGCTCTTCCCAATGGTTTCATTGACTTAGAAGTTGGTGTTGGAGACGCGGTTGATTTAGCTGAAGATCACAAATATTTTTTTTTTATTGTAATAATTTTTTTTAAGAAGGGTATTGATAATGAAATGTTTATACCTATTCTGTGAGGGTTAACTGGGCCAGTTTTTGATCCTTGGTGTTGCCTGCGAACGAAAATAAGAATAGTACATTATCATTATATATTAAGGAGTATAAGTTAGTCAATCCAGAGTGCTTAATATACTGGGTAGAGCCTATGGATAGTGAGTTTGCTTATAGCGTTAATTTTTGAGATTCGTGCCCAGCACAGGTCATTTTTCTTTTAATAACACAAGTAATCAGCGATTATTTTTAAAACATAAAAACATTTATTTTGGTTTTACAAAAACAAAACATGTTGTGCGGTTTCTGAAGCACTGAAAATAACTTTTTTTTTTTTTTTTTTTACTATGCATAAAACTCAATTTTAATTTGAACAGTGCAATAAGTCCTTATGCAACAAAGAAATGATATTTAAACCTTTTAATTGATTTCCTGATATTGTTTTTTTTTTTTTTAAAGTGAAATTGGGATACTGAAAATGTACACTTTTGTCCTTACACACTTATGAACGTTGTGCGATTTGTGAAACACTGAACATAACTTTTATTTTCTTTACTATGCGTAAAATTTAATCTTAATTTGAAAATACTATTTAAAAATTAGTATAGTACAATAAGTTCATACGCAACAAAGAAATAATTGATATTAAAACTTTTTAAATCATTTTATGAATATTTGTTGAAATTGTTAATTGAAAACAATGAAAACGTATACAATTTTTTTTTTTTTTCTTTAATTGTGTGCAAACACAACTTTTTTTTTTCTCTTTGTCTTATATGGCCTGGAAAACACCAGGTATCCTTGCTAGTTTTATTATAAAGGAGATTTTCAAATTGATTTCAAGTGAAGGTAGCCTAGTTTGCTATTTGCTGTCGTGCTTTTCCCACAACTATAGTTTGTTTGCATCCAGCTAAGAAAATGGCAAATTCTTTTCTATTTTCATGATGACATGGAAGTCTTCTGTGTGTTTTTATTTAATATTGAATGAATATAAAAATGTATATTTTTTAAAGTATAAATTACTTATAAAATAGTCAGAATTGTTACAAATAATAAGCTCAATGAAGACGTACTTCCGCCTTCTAAGCAGATATATTCTAAATTTATATAATTTTTATTATATAAAAGTCAATCCACACACATGATTCTTACTTTTTATTTTAATTTATTTTTTTAATATATAGGCGAATTTTTATATTTAACATTTTCATAATCATCTTATACATGTTTAATTTTGCTTATAGTCGATGCTGCCATCACACCAATCATCAGACAGATAAATATTATAGACGGTCACACATCATAAGTGGATGGAATGTATATGTATAAGTAGAAGGTAGCGTGCTTCCAATGAAAGAAAAGTGTATATTTTAAGAAGTAGAGCTACCAACACTTATTTTTTAAATTTAAAAAATAAATGCTGGTAGCTCTACTTCTTATAAGACAAAGATCTTTATTATAGGATGATTTTTTTTCTTTAGGCAGTAATATTTCTATATATAAAACTTATGGTTCTTAATGTTATACAGATTAGAAAATTGCTTGGTTGTCATTTCATGAAAAGTAATTCCTATTTCTATTGAATGTTTTGTTATTTTGGATATTTATGAATTAAAAATGAGGAAAGCAAATATTAACTGTTACTTAAAATGCCTTTTCCCTTTTCAACTTTTCAGTTGAATTGCATCCAGGTTCTTTGTTCTCTGGCAAAACAAATAAAACCTTTGTACGCAAGTAAGAATTTTTTTTTTTTAATTTGTTTCACTTTTTTTGTTTTGCACTTTGACATTTTCTATTTTTCTATTTACATAATTCTATAAAAAGTGTTACCTTTTGTGGTTTTTATAATTATTTTAATAATTATGGACAGTGGAACTGCAGATAAAAAAAATATAAAGATAAATATAAATGCATAAAACACTGATGTTATTGTTTTATTCCTTTTCGTTTGCAAACTCAATCATGTTCTGCCAACCCCAAAACAATAATTTTTCTCTTTAAACCAACCAAACTAAACATGATGAATAAATAAGATATAACGAATTTAAAGTATAAAACTTTTCCCCCAGAAAATAGAATTACTGGATTCGGCATTAAATTACCTGAAAAGGCTTGAAATGCCATTGAGGCAACCAAAGTCAACCCCATGAATAAATATTTAAAAATATGACTTGAAGCATAAAAAATTTTGCTGAAATGATTGAATTTGAAAAAGGGTTGATATGCCATAAAACAACCAAACCAAACACCATGAATAAATATGTGAAGAGATATACAACTTGAAGCATAAAAACTTTTTTCTCAACTTACTGGATTTGACATTAAATGATTTGAAAAAGGTTGATATGCCGTAAAACAAAACAAAAAAATCAACCTCATATTAATCAAGGAGAAATGCTGGATTTTGTTTAAAATTTTGGAAATTATTTGAGTTTTGTGCCCTTAATATCTGATATTTAAAAACGCTAAAAAAAAAAAAAAAAAAAAAAAAAAAAAATGGTGATTTACTCTCTAAATTGATTTTACACAGAAAAGAAAGCTTGAAATGAAATTTGATGAATGTTAAATGTATGCGTAACTATTTGAAAATGCTTTTCATCCATTTTCACTTTGTCCAATATTTAAAACTAGTGATGAATCTTCATCTCACTACAGGCCAATCAGTCTCCTGTGCATCATTACTAAGTTGTTCCATTTGATGATAAATTAATCATTATCTCTCGCTGTTCTATAAATAGGACACTAAAATAATAATTTTTTAAAATCTATAGATAATGATATGATAGTACTGCTTACTGCATAATTACACATTTAAAAATGATAGAATTCAACTTCTCTCCAAGAGTTGTTAAAAACCTCTTAAAAGTTCTTATGAAAATTGTTAAAATTCTATTTGTTTGATGATATATTGTATCCAACTGCATGCAATTATGGGACTATATACAAGCTAGTTTATGATGAAGTAAAAACTGCTCGATTTCAGAAGATATGTGTGCACTTCCTTAAAGGAGATGTGGCAAGAAAACCGACGTTTCAAACAAGCTTGGCAACATCATTTAAGCCAATAAATGAATAAGCAAGATGTCAAATGAGTTTTGCAATAGTAAGCCACTAACTTGTGAAAAGTGAACTGCTTTGCTCCTTACTATAATGTATCAGTTTTATCTTGAATGTATAGCATCTTTGTTGCTAAAATATATTATGTATACCTATTTATTAGTTAATATTTCGCTTTCTAAATGAAATAACTTTTTCTTTTCAATTTATGACTTCTAATCCATTTTAGTCTTTACAGTTTCAATTCAATAGTAAAAAATTTAGACATCTTTAGACTTAAGGTGTTAGTATGTCAATCATCTCAGCAAAGTTAATCTACTTAGTGATAAGCCATATGGATTTCATACTGCAAGATTAACTGCTGACTGTAATATTGCAGAATCTCTCAATAGTCTGTTTCCATGGCAATAGCTCTCACCATATCAAAGGCCTTTCATATGGTTTGGCACAAAGGATTGCTTCACAAACTTGCTATGGAATATCTGTCAGTGTCTTAACCACCAAATTGTTTCTCTTATAAAAGTTATTGATGAGTGAAAGTCTGAAGTGAATTGTATCAGCAATAGTATGCCCCAAGGATTCATTCTGGGCCTAACAGTTTTTCAGATTTTCATTGATGATCCTTTAAATCCTGACATCATTTGTTGGCATTTATGGAAATGACACAACTGTCTGTGGCAACACTTTGAAGAGCATTGATAATTAGGACTTTGCTGATTCTCCTCTGATCTGTAGCATATTGTGTAGGAAAAATTTTGTTTATTTTTAACACCTAAAAGCAAACTTCTCTCCTTTCACCACTAATGCTCAGATCCTTGTCTTGTCTCTTTTGAAATGAATGACTCAACTTGGAGAGGCTTAATGTTTTGATAAGCTCTAGAACTGACATCACTTAAAACTTAAAATAGAAGACTTTCATCAAATCTGTTGCTAAAGTTGCTGGAAAAATAGGAAGGTGCCGCTCAGCATGGTCTTTCCTCCACTGACAGTTGAGAATTTACTTTAAAATCTGGCAGCAGATGATCTTTTCTGTTCCCTACAGCCCTTTTCTCACTAGAGACATTGCTTTGTCTCTCTTTTTACATTATTATTTTCATGAAAGGCAAGTGACTGGATTGCCATATCTTGTTTCTCCTTGTGAAACATTTCTTTTTCGACACCCTCTCCCCACCTTTCTCACAAAAGAGACATTGTTAGTCTTTCTTTACTCGATTGTCATTTTGACAATAGTGATGCTTGATCGAGCTTCAATCTCTGGTTCTTTCTTGTAGAACTCTTACTAAAAGAACTCATCTTATTACCACAACTGCAAAGAACTTTCCTTCTTCCATCTGTATGCCTAACATCAAGCCTAATTTCCTTGAACAGTTTCTTTCCAAAAACTTCTTATCTGTGGAATATGTTGTTACAAGATTACTTCCCTAAGGATTACCACATGGTCATCTTTAAATATGTCATTAAACACTTGTTATAAACTGTCCTCACAATAAGTTAATGAGTTTTATTCAATTTTCAATCCTCTCATAGTATTCATCATTATTTAACTGCTAATCTATTTGTCTCATTAACCCTTATTCTCAAGTAGCTTTTAGCCTTGATAGGTTCATGTCCATCACAAAAACTGGCTTGGATTCTCTACTTACACAGATGCAGCGGGCAGCACAACTCATAGCTTCTCTATATCACACTCCCTATCACAAATTGTTACTTTTCCAACCCGTTTCCCTGACCAGGAAGAACAACACGCATCACTTTTAGATCTGTTTTTGACCACAATTCCTGATGATTGTATAACGAATGCCGACAGCCCACTTGGGAACGCTGATCATGCAGTGATAATGGTTGAAATCGCCCTAAACTCTAGAGCCAAAACTGAAGAGCCAGTGCTCAAAACAACGAGATATTATAAAAAGGCTGACTGGGAAGCCATCAGAGATCTTATCAGAGATGCCCCATGGGGAAATATTTTTTCTCTTCCTGCTGAACAGTGTGCAAAGGAGACCACTGAATGGTTCAAAACTGCAATCGAAGCACATGTTCCCATGCGGAAATTCTATAGCAAGCCCCACTCTCCCCAGTGGTTTACTTCGACTTGCGCAACTGCCATTGCTCAAAGGCAGCATGCATACCACAGATTTAACTGACATAAGTTCAGTTCAAACAGACAGAAGTACATAGAAGCTAGAAGTAACGTTAAGAAAGAAATAGCGACAGCTAAGAGATAATTTACGGAAACCACTAAAAAACGCATCAAAGCACAAAAACTAGGAACTCGTGACTTCTGGAAAATCTACAACAGTGTAGTAAATAATGGGCAATCAACAATTCCCCCCCTAACCAACAATCACGAGGTCGTTTGCTCAGCAACCGAAAAGGCTAACATGCTTGCCAGTCGGTTTGCCTCAAACTCCACACTGGACCCTTCCAACCATCCCCTACCTGAATTTCCTATGCGGACAGACGCCACGCTAGAGGATCTGAAAATCACCCCTGCTCAGGTGCATGCTATCATAAAAAACCATGACACTTCAAAAGCATGTGGACCCACCTCATCCCAGCTGTGCTATTAAAAAAGTGCTCAGCCGAAGTAGCTCCAGTTCTCTCCAAACTCTACAATAAATGCCTTAATGAATCTTGCTTTCCGGGCTGTTGAAAAACTGCTTCTGTTGTACCAGTAGTCAAGAATTCTGGCGAAAGAACTGACCCATCAAATTATCGCCCCATTAGCCTCCTCCCACTTTTTGCCAAAATATTTGAGACCATAATTAACCATGCTCTAGTCCATAACCTTACAGATGCGAAACTTCTGACTGACAAACAATATGGATTTAAACAAGCCCGTTCCACAGCAGACATCCTAACTGTAATCTCTGAATGTATATACCATTCACTGGACAAAGCGGGGGAGGGTAGAGCGGTAGCTCTAGATATATCTAAGGCTTTTGACAGGGTATGGCATGAGGGTCTCCTCAGGAAGATTAGATCATACGGTATCACTGGTAGAATACTTAACATAATTAAATCCTTCTTAGATAAGAGAAAAATCCAGGTTGTCCTCGACGGTCGTACATCTAAACAATGAAATAAATGCGGGAGTACCCCAGAGGTCTATCCTTGGACCTCTACTGTTCCTGATATTCATAAATGACCTCCTCGACAAAATTGCCTCTGAGATGGGTATATATGCTGATGACACCACACTCTATAACAGGCACGACAGGAAAACAAATGAACATATATCTAAAGAAATGGCAGAAACACTAGAGGATGACCTCCAATCAGTAGTGGAATGGGGACAAAAATGGATGGTCACGTTCAATGCTGCCAAGACTAAACTAGTTTCATTCAATAATTACAAGAAACCTTCTCTATCACCTATAGCAATGGCCAACGACTCTTTATCTGAGAGTACGTCTCTCAAGCTCCTTGGCCTAACGTTCACAGGAAACACGAGTTGGAACAATTACATCGAGAGCATTGCCAGGGTCGCTGCAAGGAAGGTGGGCTCTCTCTACCATGCTAGAAAACTACTAACACCCGAAAGTATCCTGTACCTCTATAAGGCCACCATTCGCCCATGTATGGAGTATTGCTGTCATATTTGGGCTGGTGCATCTGCTACTAGTCTCTCGCTCCTTGACAAGGTTCAAAAGAGAGTCGCCAATCTGATAGGCCCTAAACTGGTATTCAGCCTGTGTCCCATCGACGAAATGTTGCATCCCTCTGCCTGTTCTACAAGTATTTTAGTGGTGAATGCTCTGATGAACTGCAAGCACTTGTGCCCCCACGACGTGAACACCCTCGACAGACCCGACAGGCTGCTAAATCCCACCCCACACTGTAGAGATCCCTAGATGTAAAAGATCTTTCTACTCCAGTAATTTCTTCCCCAGAACCGCTAGACTTTGGAATTCCATTCCAGGTCACTGCTTCCCCAACTGTACTGATGTGCAGAAGTTCAAGTGTAACGTGAACCAACATCTTGCTGCCCAAATCCCTACATAGTACCCCAGTAGTTGTTGCCCCTGATAGTAGCCCCCTAACTAAAGTGGCAATGTGCCTTGTTCGGGGTGAACATGTAATAAAAAAAAAAAAAAATTAAAAAAAGTTGTGATTCATTAGTTAAAACAACAAGAAAAAAAAGAAAACATTTCTTAATCTTGGTTTATATTGTTTATTATTATAGATGTGATGCTTGTCCAGAATTTCCCCTATATTAAGAAACAAAATTTAAAAAAATTTTATAATATACATACCCGTGATGGAAAAAAATATCTTCTAATATACAAAAGGCAAAATGGGTGCAAGCATTTGTTTATGTTCGGCAAAGGCTTTTTGCATCGGGCTTCTCGCGTCGATTAGATTCCATGAGGAGTTTTTTTTTTGCATACTTCCCAGATCGTAATATCTCACATTCGCAAATGGATAGCCTTTCTTTCTTTTTTTTTTGATAGAATTAAACAAAATTCCCACTGTAGCGTCGTCTCGGGTGTTTGTTTGGCTTTTTCATATAAAGTGAAATTGTTTGAAAAAGCGGCAAAGCATTTCTTGGCTTTCGGGTTTGGATTTCTGATGCTTCACTTAAATTAATTGGTCCTCGGTCAATGTAGGGGAAACCCTTCATACTGACAATAATTGTTTTTCTTTGGTTCTGCTAAAGTGCTCCCTTTTAGATGGAGCTGGTTTCTCCCACATTAAAAACGACCTTGTGTCTAATTTGCTTTCGTGGGGAAGCAAATAAATATCCCGACAGAAAGCTTAACTGGCCCCCGGCCAGGTTTAAAAGCAACGTTCCTTTCTGCGCGTGCATGGCGACTCCTATGATTCTTAAGTTAATTACCAACTCCTTGAATTCACTATCCTCTTTGGCCCAATGGTTAGCGAGGGAAACTAATTGCCCTACATTTTTGAGTTCGATCCCACTTCTCTCTCTCTCTCTCTATCTTTTTTTTTTTTTAATTTTTATTTCGTCCTTGTGCCAATGTCCTCCACCTTCAAACACCTGGTTAACGTTGGGCACCCAGGCTAGTTATATTATAAAAATCAAATAAATTGTTCAAGTAGTTTTATTTTTAAGAAAATCAAATTTTATAGCTAACTGAGGAGCAATTGTCTCATGGCGTAATTTTGAAAATGATCTCGAAAAATGAAAGATAACTCAACAATAATTCAAGCTTGCAAGATTTGTTTTGATGCTTATGAATTCCCATTAATTGCTTAAGTTATTTTATTTTTAAAAATAAAACTACTTGATCAATTTACATGATTTTAGGTGTAAGATATTTTCTTTCTGTTGTGGGTACATCATACAAATTTAAAAAATAATTTTTATATGGATAGAATTTTAGAAAAGTTGTTTTAAATCAAGAACAATCTTAGTTATCTATGTTAATAAATAGGTTGTTATCTCTTTTGCAGGAAGCGTCGAAGGCCGTAATCTAGCTTGAGGCAGGTGTGTGATTACTCCCTACAGGCAGTTGTGACTGTCCGACTGTTCTGCCAGCTCACAGACCAACGAGTCTTCTGGCTGCAGTACCTGGCAAAAAAGCAGCGAGAATAGCAGCAGCAGCGTCAGTGCAGCCTACAAGTAGCCCTAAAAATATATAAAAAGAAAATAACAGATGGATTTATGGGCCTTACTTTGGGACTCCATTATCTATTCTCTGTTAACCTTTGAGATTCTCAACCAGGGAAATTCTGATGATTAAACTTCAACAATTCACAACCAAATTCTTTTTTTTTTTTTTTAATCAATCCTTTGAGAAGGAAAGGATGGTTTTGTTATTTTGTTTTCTTTTTAAAGTTTAACTTGTAGTAAATGAACAAAAAGCAAAAAATAAAGAGAAAAAAAAAATTTGTTTGAATTCACAACAATTCTATGATGCTTTGATCCAATTCTTTGAAATTGAGAAAACCAACTACAACTGATTAGTTTTTGTTTATTTCTTGAATATATATTTTTATGGCAGCAGGACTTCATATGCACCCTCTCTTCTCCCGCAAGAAATTAAAAAAACAAAAAAACAAATGAAATCGACCGATTCATATGGGAACACTTTGTGTCAAGTTTCTTCTGGTTTCGTTTTTAACTAAAACAAAAATAGCAGATGATGTCAAATTGATCATTAAATGGAATAAGGAAATCTTAAGGTGGCATTTTATCAAGATATTAATGGTGAAAGTGGTTGTCTGCATGCGCACACACCTGTGTGAATGTATTTTCTGTTTTTCAATTCTTTCCCATTTACTCGTAGACCATTTTTCCTTTTTCCCTCCTCATCTCTATATTTGATCTCTTTTTTTTTATCAAAGATTTAGTCTCTCCAAGTCACTAATCGATTATGCAAATGTCTATGCATCACTATCATCCGGACGATGTGGATTTGATATAATATTTGTAGATGATCAAAACCATTCAACTATGGGCACAGGTTTTTAGCTAATTTCATGACGGAACTGAGAAAAATGCCCACTTAGAGATCAAGGCTGGTTATAACTTGCATGCTTCACCGAGAAGTTTTCAGTTAACAAAAAAACTAAAAAAAAAAAAAAAAAAGTGCCTTAGTTGGTGGACACTTATAATGATGCAATTACATAAAATGGCTTTTAAAATTTTTTTTCATTTTTCTCTCATGCAAATTTATAACTTTTCTTTCTCCTCAAATTTGACACAAATCCTTTTGGCTCTAATTTTTAAAACATTTTTTCATGAATTAATTTGATTTTTTTTTTTCCCATTTTTATTTTTTATGTTTTGATTTCCTTTCTATTGGGTAGAAAAGCGTTTGGCATCATGGCACTTGGTAAGGACAGCATTTTTTGTTGCTCAATAAATATTAAAAAAAAAAAATCAACAAATCCTCACCATTTTCTTCTCACATGTTGGTTGTGTTTTGCTTTTTGAAGTTTGTGAAGAAGAAACTGAAATTCTGGACATTTCTCAACTTTGTGCCCAAACTGACATCTTGTATGTTTACATTTTTACATTAGCATCAACACCCGACAGTGTGCTACAACATGATATACCAAGCAATACTTAAACCAAAAGTCAGTCCCTTGATTTCACACTTTTTTATAATTGGCTTTTTTGGTTGTGGCCAGAATCTTAATTTAAGAAAAAAAAAAATCTTTGATTTATGGAATGAAAATGCCATATTCCAAAAATATCAGTTGATAAAGTAGTTTTTTTATAGACAAAATAATTTTCTTTTTTCTTTTAAGGATTTTTAGCTATTCTTTGATAGTAAACCTTAGCTATTACAATTTTGATTTCAGTTGCTTGAATGGAGTTGTCTCCCTTTAATAAGATGGCGGAGCGAAACACAACATCCTCATTTTTTCATAAAATGTGATTTTTTTTATTAAAAAAAAAACAAAAAAAACTATTGGATCAATTTGTGTGATTTTTAGAGTATAATATTTTTGTTTGGTGACTGGTTTATACACCCAAAAGATTTTTCTGTACTTCTGTTTAATTAGTTTAAATTCTGGATGAGAATTGCTTTTTTTTTTCTTTTTTCTTTTCTTTTTTTTTTTTTTTTTTTTTTTTTAGCAATATTAAACTTTGATTTGACCTTGTCTTGTATGCTTTGGTTTTACCTGTTTTGGGGGAAATACATTTAACTATGCAAAGGAAAGATCAATTCACATTTAACACACACACAAAAATCTTACCAAAACAAAGCTGGTTCTTGTCCAGAATTCTCCCAATATTAAAACACAAAAATAAAGAAAAATCTGTACGATGTGTGTACCTGTGATAAAATGAAAATATATTCTAAAAAAAGTTTTTTTTTTATAAAGAAAATCATTTGTAAGTGAATTTGAGTTTTTCCAATGTCCTTCCCCCTCCCCATGTTTAGAATCATTTTCTAAAATTTTGAAAGTTTGAATTATTTGTAATCATCTCCCTTGTTCCTTCAACCTGTTTTGAAAATTACGTCACAAGACAGTCGCCCTTCAATTAGCCATAACATTTGATTTCTTTTATTTAAAAGTAAAACTACTCGATTGATTTATGTGATTTTTGGAATATATGTTCTTTCCATCATGGGTATGTATGTCATACAAATTTTTCTGTTTTTTAATATAGGAGGAATTCTGGGCAAAAGCTTGTAATCAATGCAACTAATGCCAGGCACTTGGATGAAATTTGAACTCCTATAAATTGTTCAAATTAAGAATTTACATACTTACCCTATTGTTTAAAAATAACTACGGAGATACTATTAGGGTTACTTGGTGTTGCCCATGTATTTTTATAATAAAAAATAATGTGAGAAATGAATAAAAATGCTAACATTAGCAAGTTTAACAAGAAAAAATATAAATACTTCCTATCCCTCCAATTATCAATCAGTTCAGAAAAAAAATTATTTGTAATTTAATTATTTCACATGTATTTAATAAAAATGACACCAATGAACAAAATTAAAGAGTAAAATGTAAAATTATTTTCGATCCACCATAAGTTTTGTAAATGTTAATGGTGTCACTATTTTATTATTTCTAACTTTTTATTACATTTTTTTTTTCATTTCATCTTCATTCATATAAAAATTTTAAGATATAACTGTTTCGAAAAAAAAAAAAAAAAAAAACTTCCTACAAGATGCTGAATTATATATATATATATATATATATATATATATATTCACATGAAAATAAAATCTAGGGTAAGAGCTAGTTTTGGGGCAATTCCAATACAATTACTAATTCTATTCTAAATTACCAATTCTGTTTTAAATTACTGATTCCGATACAATTTTTTTTTTTTTTTTTTTTAATATATTAAATATACAGTAGTTGTTTTTAAAGTTTTTGGATTACCTTAAAACTCATGTAATATGTGCTTTACAAAATAATAAATAATTATTAGTACACAAACAAAAATTAAAAGTATTGTTTTTGGCATTGGAAAATAAGCACAGATTTTTTTTCTATTCTGATACCCAAAATTTGATTTTTTTTTTTTTTTTTTTTTTTTTTTTTATTATTCCGATTAATCATTCCAACATAAGTAATAGCTTAACAGAATTAAACAAGGAAGAACTTAGGATGTTGCAATAATATGCAGCATCCATTTTTTACATCTATGAAAACTAATTCTCTGAGGCCATAATATAAAAAACACCCCCAAAACCATAACAGATCCTCCTCCAAATTTTACAGTTTTGCAAAGTTTTTTTAGCTTTAGTTGGTCAACATTCTTTTGCCATATATTTTTTTTTTTTTTTTACTAGAACTGAAAATATAGTCATTTAATAAATGTTCTCAATTTGTTTTTTAAAAAATTTAAATTCATACAATTGTTTCTGCCCATTTGAAAGCATACATTCTCTTGCTGACAAAAGTTAAGATGTTTTTAAAAGATTTCTTCAATGAATTGTTACCATCAAAATTAAGCAAAATAAATAAAAACAAAATGTTACAATTCAAAATTGTTCTCTTCATTTAACTTAGTTGTTCCTCATTTTTTTTTTTTGTCCATAGTTAAATTCTTCTGTAAATAATCATTAAAACTGATCTTATATAAAACACTTGAAAATAAACACAAAAAACTGATCTTACTTTCTTTCGTAGTGCCCTCCATGAGTTCTATTAATTAAAATAATATAAACAAAAAGTTTTTTTTAACAAACCTTTACTATCATCTTTTCCTGTACTCAGTTTTTTTTCGTCTTAAATTACAAAGTTTTTTTCATGTCAGGGGTTTAAAAAAGTTTTTTTTGTGTGTATTATTGTGGTTGAATTCAAGATTTTTAATTAAAAATAATATATAATTTTTCGTCTAAATATTCTGGTTTGGGAGTTTTAGTTAGACACACTAACAGAAGAATGCATCTGTGTGTGTGTGTGTGTATATATATATATATATATATATATATATATATATATATATATGGTTTATAAAAAAAGTGGTCATCTATAGTTTTATCAATAAACAAAGTTATGCAAATTTTTAATATTTATATAACAATGTATTATATTAAAGAAACTTGTATTTCCCACGTGTAATATATATTTGTAATAAAAATAATTTTTTCAGGATTTTAATTAAAAAGGAAATTTTTATCTGTTAAGAAAAAAGCGGTCACTTACAAATTTATTCATATAATGACCTTTAGCTTTATACAACATATAGATTCTTTTTTTGAATGACAAAAACAAGTTTTCGGCATGAATGCACTCTTACCTTATTCTAATCGTCATTTATGACTGCTTTTAGTTTGGTTTTATTTTTTAACATTGCGTTGCCAATTTTCGATTTTATAATTATCCACAAGTTCACTATAGGGTTGCTATTCAGTGATTGTGCCGGCTAGCTTTCTAGAGTTATGGAATTTTCTTTAAGAAATTCCATGACAAGCTTACTAGTGTGTTTTGGGTTGTTGTCTTGGACAAAAATATACTTGAAAAATGCAAGTGTACCAAATTTTCTAACAGAATTAAACAAGGAAGAACTTAGGATGTTGCAATAATATGCAGCATCCATTTTTTTACATCTATGAAAACTAATTCTCTGAGGCCATGATATAAAAAACACCCCCAAAACCATAACAGATCCTCCTCCAAATTTTACAGTTTTGCAAAGTTTTTTTTAGTTTTAGTTGGTCACCATTCTTTTGCCATATTTTTTTTTTGTTTTCATCAAAATTATGTAGATTAAATTTAGATTCATCACTGAATATCATGGTTTTAATTTTATCCTCAGGCATTTTTATCCATCTCTTGCTTGCCTCAAATCAACTTTTGATATGTCGAGGTTTAATAATGATTTTTATAGTGTCGTGAGTATAGACTGATATTATTTAAATAGTTTCTAATAGTTGAATGAGAACACTGAACATTCTGTCCTAGTTTTTTGCCAATTTTTTTTTTATTATTTTTTTTTTAATTTTTTTTTATTACATTTTCACCCCAAATAAGGCAAATTGCCACTTTGGTGTAGGGGGCTACTGTCAGGGGCAACAACTACTGGGGTACTATGTAGGGATTTGGGCAGCAAGGTGGCGGTTCACGTTACACTTGAACTTCTGCACGTCAGTACTGTTGGGGAAGCAGGGACCTGGAATGGAATTCCAGAGTCTAGCGGTTCTGGGGAAGAAACTATTGGAGTAAAAAGATCTTTTACATCTAGGGATCTCTACAGTGTGGGGATGGGATTTAGCAGCCTGTCGGGTTTGTCGAGGGTGTTCACGTCATGGGGGCACAAGTGATTGCAGTTCGTCAGAGCATTCACCACTAAAATACTTGTAGAAAAGGCAGAGGGAGGCAACATTTCGTCGATGGGACAGAGGCTGAAGCTTAGATGCCAGTTCAGGGCCTATCAGGTTTGCGACTCTCTTTTGAACCTTGTCAAGGAGCGAGAGACTAGTAGCAGATGCACCAGCCCAGATGTGGCAGCAATACTCCATACATGGGCGAATGGTGGCCTTATAGAGGTACAGGATACTTTCGGGTGTTAGTAGTTTTCTAGCACGGTAGAGAGAGCCCACCTTTCTTGCAGCGGCCCTGGCAATGCCTTCAATGTAATTGTTCCAACTCATGTTTCCTGTGAACGTTAGGCCAAGGAGTTTGAAAGATGGACTCTCAGATAAAGAGTCGTTGGCCATTGCTATGGGTGGTAGAGAGGGTTTCTTGTAATTATTGAATGAAACTAGTTTAGTCTTGGCAGCATTGAACGCGACCAACCACTTTTGTCCCCATTCCACTACAGATTGGAGGTCTTCCTCTAGTGTTTCTGCCATTTCTTTAGAAATGTGTTCATTCGTCTTCCTGTCGTGCCTGCCATAGAGTGTAGTGTCATCAGCATATATAGCCATCTCAGAGGTAATGTTGTCGGGGAGGTCATTTATGAATATCAGGAACAGTAGAGGTCCAAGGATAGAACCCTGGGGCACCCCCGCATTTATATCATATTGTTTAGATGTACGACCGTCGAGGACAACCTGGATTTTTCTCTTATCTAAGAAGGATTTAATTATGTTAAGTATTCTACCAGTGATACCGTAAGATCTAATCTTCCTAAGGAGACCCTCATGCCATACCCTGTCAAAAGCCTTAGATATATCTAGAGCTACCGCTCTACCCTCCCCCGCTTTGTCCAGTGAATGGTATATACGTTCAGAGATCACAGTTAGGATGTCTGCTGTGGAACGGGCTTGTCTAAATCCATATTGTTTGTCAGTCAGTAGTTTAGCATCTGTAAGATGATGGACTAGAGCATGGTTAATTATGGTGTCAAATATTTTGGCAAAAAGTGGGAGGAGGCTAATGGGGCGATACTTTGATGGGTCTGTCCTTTCACCAGAATTCTTGACTACTGGTACAACAGAAGCAGTTTTCCAACAGCCCGGAAAGCAAGCTTCATTAAGGCATTTGTTGTAGAGTTTGGAGAGAACTGGAGCTACTTCGGCTGAGCACTTTTTTAATAGCACAGCTGGGATAAGATCGGGTCCACATGCTTTTGAGGTGTCAAGGTTTTTTATGATAGCATGCACCTGAGCAGGGGTGATTTTCAGATCGTCTAGTGTGGCGTCTGTCTGCATAGGAAATTCAGGTAGGGGGTGGTTGGAAGGGTCCAGTGTGGAGTTTGAGGCAAACCGACTGGCAAGCATGTTAGCCTTGTCAGTTGCTGAGGAGACAACCTCGTGATTGTGATTGTCCACATGATAAAGAATTAGCGGCAAATGTTTCTTATTTAAAAACATTTTATTCCTTGCCAGCTTTTTTGGCCTTCCATTTCCATGTGACTGATTTTTTATTTTTTTTTTTTAACAATTGAGAATGGAATTTCTAGATACCTTGAAATGCTTCTCAGTGATTTTTCCGGCCCTTTTCGTGCCTATAATTTTACCTTTTAACTTGATCAGAATAATATTTCTCCACGATATTGTGTCACATGAGATTTCCATTTTGGTGTCCAAAATAAAAATGCGCAGAAGGATATGTATAGAAACGAGTTTATGCATGCTCCTTTTGGACACACATAACATTATCTTCTGCTATTGTTTATGAACATACTCATTGAAATAGTCCCAGCCTTTCTCATTGGTAATTATACTTAATTAGTTGAAAACATCTTGTATTTGTTCATTTATTGCGGACTATATCCTCGTCTTTTAGTTGTTTCACAACATTTCAGCCAACTTTTCCTTTGGCCTTTATTGGGTGGTAACTGTGACGGGATAGGAACTCGGAATCTCCTAACTGCATCCTCAGCAATTATTGCCTTCCATAGTTGTTGTCATCTCACCGTGAAACGTTGTGGAACAACTATTAAAAGATGAGGATAATAGTCCACAATAAATAAATGAATAAATAATACTCATCCCGATAATGAATTCCAATTAATTGTCTTGTATTTATTATTCAAAAATTTGTCTTGTATTTATTATTCAAAAATTGAATTGACCACTTTTTATTTTTACGAACGAAAATTTCCTTTTTAATAAAACTGTTAAAAAATAATTTTTATCACAAAGAAAATATATATATATATATTACACGTGGGAAATAGAAGTTTCTATATATATATATATATATATATACATATATATATATATATATATGTATATATATATATGTGTGAAACAAGAAAAATCGAAAATAAAAATTGAGTAAATGAAAATATTCATTAATCGATGAAAAATTCAAACAAGAAATTATAATTATTTGAATTTTTGATGGAGTAATAAGTAGTCATTAAATTTTTATTTTCACCAATTTTTGCTTATTTTTAATTGTTTAACTAGTATATTGAATGTTCTATTATCTTGATAGATTTTAATATTTATTTTTGTATGGTTTATATATATATATATAATAAATATAATCTTTAAATTAGAAAGCTCAATATACTAGATAGAGCAATTAAAAATAAGAAAAATTTATGAAAATAAAACTTGAATTAACACATAATTGTCAAACAACCATTGTATAAATTCCTTTAATAAAACGGCCATTACTAATGAAATTTGATTAAATTTCTTGATTGGCACATAACATTAAAATAGCCATGAAAATCAAATCTATGTTAGAAAAAATGTTTCCTTTTTAAATTCTTCTATGTACCAATCTTCACATTTCTATTGCATGTATAGACTGTTCAAAGCTGATCTTTTCTTTTATAGAAGATTCATTGAAGTAATATTTTCAATTTGCTCAGCTTAAACCAGTGTTTATGCTTATTAAACAAAATCTGTAGTTGAAGAGTTGGAGTCGAAGCAAATTTCTTTAAAAGTTGATTAGAATTTGAGTCTTTTTTTTTTTTTTTAACATTCAGGGGTTGGATCTGAGCATATGAGTACTGACTTTACAGCCTCGTTTTTCATTATGTGTCACTTAAGAAAAATCCAATCCTGTAATTTTTTTTATTAAAAATGCTAGATTTACATGCCGTCCACTTAAAATTCCAAACACCATAAATAATATATAATCTAATACATAAAGAACAGTTGTCTGTTTGTATATTCAGCTTAAGTACAAAAACTACCAAACAAACACTCACAATGTTGATATATTCTTGATCAGTGTTGTGCTGGATGAGTAATGGTGTACTAACATGCGGAAGTTTAAATGTAATGCGAACAGACATCTTGTGGCTCGACTAACTACATAGTCCTCTACAGACATGATCCCAATTAGTAGCCTCTCACATCCAAGTGGCAATACGCTTTGTTTGAGGTGAAAATAACTAAAAAGAAAAATTCTCTTAAAGGATAATTGAAAAGCTATCTAAAACCGTTGCTGACATTTGAAGCAAATCGTCCAAGTTGTAGATTCTTCTAGAAAACCCAACAAATGAACTGCTATATACAGTAATTCTATAGATGACATAATCGCGCTGACATATCACTTTTACATTAAGTCACTGAAGTTGAGCAACGTTGAGCCTGGCCAGTACCAGATGGATGACCATTTGAGAACACCAGGTACTGTATTTAGAAGGACGTCAACATTTCTGGCAGCTCTTGCATATCACCTGGTCTTTAGCTGCCTCAGCCCTGTCCTGCTGCTGGATGGGATGAGACAGTGAGGCTGACTCTGGGCAAACCAACTTCACTTTAAACAAACTCCCAGTGTGTGTTATTGTCATCCTTAGGATAAATAAAACTGTATATGTATGTATGTGGATGTCTGTGTGTGTGTGTCTGTGTGTAAATATTTAACTAATACACTCTTAAACTACTGGTCACATAATAACACTGAAATTAGCATGAAATCATAATCCTACACCAAGGATGGTTTATAACGAATAAAATCTTTGAATGAATAATGCGTACAGAAGTCATTAAGTTGAAATGCAAGATGTTCATTTCACCTTATAAAAATAAGTTTTTTTAATTTTGTAACATTCTTATTTATGTGTCGGGTTAGCTAAAATGGTAGGGAACACAGTTGAAGCACTAAATATTTTGGTTTCTATTCTAGCTGATGACACCCAAGTCTTTTTTTTTTTTTTTTTTTTAAACCTTTGAAATCAGTAGTCTCTCTCTCTCTCTCATATATATATACCATTCAAACACGTTTGAATATATGATCAAGTGGTTTTTAGTCACTTAGAACTGCTTTAAAGCTTCACTGCTCACTCATTTTTTGACCAAATCTCAAACAATTATTACAGTTTATAAATCACCTTCTCAACTATATTGTGAAAAAAAGAATTTTCAATTTTTGTTCGGTAAAACAAAAATTATGATCAATTTACTGGTGTTCAAAATCGTAAAAAAAAACGTAAGGAGGTGAGCGATGTTTTTTTATGACTGGTTTCCATAGCAACCACGTCGCTTCAACGACTACTGTTGCTACCAATTCACCGCTCTCATGAAAAGAGAAGTAACAAGTGAAACAAAGAATGAAAGGGAGATAATTGGGGGAATTTTATTGAAAGCCGACAAGTGCTGTACATTGTTATTACTAGGGCTGTGACAACAGCATATTCTTTTCATTGTTTTGACTTTTGAGTGTGTTATCCGTTGATATCTTGTGTTTTTATATTGATGGATGTGGTCCTTGGTTGATTAAGTGTGCCTGTGTTGGATATATACCAAAGAGTCAAAAGAATGAAAAGAATATTCTGTTGTCACAGCCCTAGTTATTACATAAGTGTATGTTATGTTTATGGGGGCAAAAAAAATAAGACTGAAGTTAAACAAAGAACAAGTGAATTTACTGAAAGCCTGGAAAAATCGTGGATTACAATAGAAAAATGTGAGCATAAAAAGTAATATGGTTAAGCTTAAACATGGAAAAGTAAAGAACTAGTTGTTGGGAAAAGAAAAAGACAAGATATTCTAATAAAAAATATAATAAATTTATAACTTAAAATATTGCAGCATTAAGAATTTTTTTAAAATTCAATTTATAACATTATATAATCAATTCTTAATGCTATATATATATATATATATTCAATAGAAAATTGATTTTGTAATAATAAATACAAAATGTGTATGAATTGAAATATATTAAATGCATTTTACGACCAAGCATTGAAGAATGTTGAAATACTTTAAAATGATAAAAAGAACTAAATAGATTCTGCACTGTCAACCACACTCTGGCATATGTCCTACTGTAGCAATGTTACATCGCTGTGCCTGTTTTACAAATATTTTAATGGAATGTGCTCTGATGAACCCCTATCACTTGTGCCCCCTTCACGTGCATACTCCCGACAAGCAGCAAAGTCTTACCCCTGCACCATAGAGATCTCTAAATGCCGGAAACCCTTCTACTCTAATAGTTTCTTTCCTCAGACTGCCAGACTTTGGAATTCCCTACCAGTCTCCTGCTTCGCTGACTGTATTGAGATGCAGAATTTCAGTGTAATATAAACAGATATCTCGCTTCTTAACTCCCTACATAGTATCCCTGTAGATATGGTCCTAAATTTACTTCCAAGTAACATTGTGCCTTGTTCTGGGTGAAGTGAATAAGAGTTAGAAAAGAACGATTTCTTTCTTTCTTTTTTTTTTAATATATAGTTTCTAATGAAGTCTGGAGGAATGTAGGTCTGTACCATGGCTTAATCAATTTATATGATTTTTGGAATATGATATTTTCATTTTGTCACGGATACATATATAATACAGATTTTTCTTTATTTTTGTTTTTTATATAGCAGGAATTCTGGAAAGAACCAAATAATATCAGCTTCCTGATTAGGGTGAGAGGTACATCAGGATGGTCTTTATTTATTCAGAGGTGTCAATCAATGATCAATAAAATTTATATTTTAGATTATAAATCAAATAAACCTATTATCAACAAATAATCAAATCTTACCAATTTGCACCATTAATGGTCATCACGATATTGTCTCGCTGGTGATCTGACAGTCATTAACATTTATCCACAACTGGCCATTAAGCCTTGATAAGTGTTGACCTAAAACGATTCATAATGATTAGATGACTGTTGGTTCATTAAACAATGACTTCTTGTTCACCCCCCCACCCCCCACAGACATTCAGTGACTTTCTCTTGATTTTAATTTTTGTCTACTCGCATCTAGGTTCTCTTGTGTCATTTATTTTGAATGGAAAGCAATAGAACATACGTGAATGTATGGCAATTTTAAAAATTTTCTTCTTCTCCTCAGATGCAAAAAACATTTGAATTCAAGAAAAAAAAAAAACATTGACCATTCAAAGCTGAAACTGGCCAAAGACCACATCTGCTGAAAATATTAATGATTCTGGAGGCAATAGTCCAAAGACAAAATATATATAACCTTTTATCCCCAAAATTCCAACACAAGGCGTGAGGTTGAAAAGTTTATTATTCTAACCTGCATATTTATGTACTTGTTTTATGCATAAAAAAAAAAAAAAAACTTGCCAGTAAATTAAAATAAAAAAGGGTTTGTTTTTGAATTCATAGAGATTCTAAAAGTGGTAAAAAATTCAAAAATATAACAAATGTTATCAAAGGCAAGACAAGTTACTCTTCTACCTATCTGGAAAGGTTTTAGTGGTTTTACTCACTTTAAAACGTTTAATCAATTAAAAAAAAAATACAGTGTCTAGAGTTATGTGAGAACAAGAAAAATAGCCGTGAATTGACTCTTAAATTCTAGTTTTAAAAATAAGTTAAAACTAAAAAATTATACAAAATACTGTTAGAAACATACCCGATATATGTTACTGTGATATATATTGGGTTGGTTTATGACAGTATTTTTTTAGGTTTAACTCATTTTTCAAACTAAATATTTAGGCGTCAATTAACAGCCGTTTTTCTTGTTCTCACATAACTCTAGACACTGTTTTGAACTGATTAAACATTTTAAAGTAAGCAAAACCAGTAAACTTTTCCAGCTAGGTAGAAGAGTAACTTATCTTGCCTTTGATAACATTTATTTGTTATATTTTTGAATTTTTTTATCACTTCTTTAAATCTCTGTGGATTATAAAACAACCTCCATCACCAAAAAAAAAATAAATAAATAAATAAAATTTAGATTTTATAGTGGAGGATTAGTTTCGCATATAGATTTAACATAAAATGATAACCCACTTCCTGATCAGATAGTATATTTAACAGTGATGTAAGGTGGAACTAAAAAAAATTTTATTTATTTTTTAATTTTTTTTTTACATTGAAAGTATAGAAATCCAGTACAACGCAGATTAAAATAAATAATCATTTATTTGTTTAACATCAAGTTTTCAGCAATATGATAGCTTCATCAGGAATAAAATCAGTTTGTGTTTTTTTCTTTTTCTTTCCCCGTGGAATGGTGCCTGTAGAAAAGTAATGTTTGTGTAATTTTCAAGGGCAATATTTTTTTTTTTCGTTTAATGTTTGAAAGCAGGACATACGTGTGGCTCATACGTGAAATGAATTGGTAATCTTTTTTTTTCTTGATGTAAGCTTGTTTAAATTTAAATTCAGAAGTTTAGAAGGCTAGTACAATGCAATTTTTTTTTTTTTTTTTTTTTTTAAATAAATATTTGTTTTAAAATCAAATTTTTGACGATATGATGCCTTCATCACACTGACTTCATTTTTTTTTTTTTTTTTTCACCGGAAATTTGATTGGAAACAAACGTTTATTTAAAAATAAAATATTCTATACTTTACTAGCTTTCTAAGCTTACGGAATTCCAATTTAAATTTAAACAATGCTTACGCCGAGAAGAAAAAAAAAAAAAACCTTGATGAATTCTTTTTATTTTGTTTTGTTTTTTTGTTTTTTAGACAAAGACTGGTTTCTGCCGAGTTGCTAGGTTTTTTCTCTATTTTTCACGTCGATTTTATTTCTCTCACTTTTTCTTTCTATTTTCCTTTTGTTTCTGAATTTTTGAGATGAGCATTGGTTCTTCATATTATTTGGATTCTTTGGACTACTGTTCTCATTTGGAGTGTCATTTTCACAACGTTTTTGTTGATGTAACCTCTGATTCTTCTTCAGGTGTATTTTGTCAAACTCGAAAATTTGGACAGAATTTTGAACGGAACCCTTTATTTACTTTACGGGGGTAGTGTGCTCTCGTTTCATGAACCATGAGTGAATAGAGTCCTAAATAATTTGAAATTGTAGTTTTCGATCACTTTACAACGGATTTTTCCAAGTACTCTAACCACTTGCACCGAGGGTCTTCGTTTTCCTTTCTCCATTTCGGTGTGGTTTGTTTTGCTTTGTCTCTCGCCATATTTCAAACGATGCAGGTGGGGTGGGGTGTGTAGAAGACTTTAGTTTAATCAAAAAATGACTTACCCCCACCACCCCGACCCATTTATGCATTTGAAACATTGTTTTTACACAAAAAATTTTAACAGAATTTAACAAATTTTAAATAAAAATTAAAGTTCAAATATATCAGTTCAATATAAAGTTCAAATATTTTCAGTATGGAAAAATGACGATTAATACTCTCTCCCCTTAAAATAAAAATATTTTTTGAGACAATTATGTGGGAACACTCTGAAAAACTTGCCAGAAAGAAGGAAAAAATAAAATATTTTAGAATTTAGAGTTTCACATATAAAGTTATGGTAAAATAATTCCCCATTGCCTGGCTATTCTAGTGTTTTAGGGCAGTTAACCAATTTTTGTAACGGGAGATATATTCTATGCATCTTTTTAAGGGATGAACCTTTCTTATAATTGCGTATTGTTTTGCAAGTTGTTGCATTTGTGTGCATAAAAATTATGAGTTCTTTTTGTTGTCAGTTCTACAAAACAACCAAACCAAACACTATGAATAAATATTTGAAGATATAAAGAATTTGAAGCGTTAACTTTTTCCAAAATGATTGGATTTAGCATTAAATAACCCGAAAAAGGTTGATATGCCATAAAACAAAAACAACCAAACTAAACATATCTGTGACGGAAGATTTAATATTTTTTTTTTGTTTTAACAAATCTCCCTCGGACTGCTCTCAATCTGTCTCCACTCGTCTGCCTCCCTTCTAAACTGCCAGGTGACTCTATGGACGAAAATGTTGCTTGGGTTAGATTTTTGACAGTATCACATGATCCCAAAAAGACGTCCACTGTTTTTATTTATCCTTCCATCAACATCTCTGTAAAAATTTTATGCAAAACAAAAAACATAGAGGCAGTTAATTTGCTTGAAGCATTACTGGTAAACAAATATGTGACTGTTCGAAAGTATATTAGCAATGCAGGATACCGGGATGGAGATGTGACATATGATAAAAAACACCATTTAAATTATCAGTCTTTGTATATCGATTTATTTAAAAAAAATTTTTTTTAAATCTTTCACTTATAAATCAGCTCTTTTTGAAAATGAGAGGTTTGCTATTGGAATAATCGAAGACATTAGAATCACATGAAAATAACAAGAGAGCAGAGATAGACTTGCAACGTCTCTTCTGTAAGAAAGAGATCGCAAGAAGGAGAAAAGGACATCACTTACTAGATTTTCGAAGTTGGTTTTGAGCACTGTCAAGGGTGCTCTGAGCAGATGTTGTAACAGATCTCCATTTTAGGACGTATTCAGCTCCCCCCTTTTCTCTTTTTCTCAATTTCCTCTATTTTTTCCTTATTTGGTTTTAACTTCAGTCTTATTTCGGGGGGGGGGTTCTGTTTTTCTTCTGTCCTTTTTCTGCTTCGCTTTTCCTTTTTGCCTTTATTGCTTTTAAGACTTAAATTACGTCATTCTAATTCATCTGTTAAACTATATCCACTTCACATTCGAAGCCAGCTTCTCTAAAGACCTGTTAAAAGTTGTTTTTGTTCATACGTCACTGCATCATTTCGGTATCCTACATTGCTAACAGCCTTCTTAAGCATTCATCTAAAAATAAAATAAATGTACCATCCTATTTCTTCAACATTTAAAAACAAAACATTTTCTTATATATATTTTTTTTTTCATAAACATATAACATATATTATGCCGAGGAATTATATGTTCGTATATACGATGTTGAATATGGCACAATCACGTTGACACACCAGTTCTCACTAGGTCACTGAAGTTAAGCAACGTTGAGCCTGGCCAGTACCAGATGGGTGACCTTTTGGGAAGGCTAGGCACTGTATGTACCTTCTGGGAAGGTTGGGCATGGGCGTAGCACTCTCACCTTGAAAAAAAAAACTCGCTACAAAAGCATTTAAAAAGTTGTAGATGGCCTATGCCCTCAAGGGGTTCAAGACTATGGATGGATATACGATATTACCAATACTTTTTTTAAAATGAAATTGCCCAAGATGAATGCAAAAAATGTAATTCATTTTTAAAAAAATAAATACGCAAGATGTGTCAGCTATTTGAGAACATACTTTAACCCATGAAGAATAAAGTTAACATGAAATTTCAATGGAAACCTGCTCGTCCATATAACTGCATCTAAGTTCAGATTATTGTAAATATCTCATCCGAAAGCTCCCAATACTGTCCATTACGATCCATTGTTTAAGTCAGTCATTGACAGACTGTGACCCACACAGCTTTCTGAATGACCTGTATTTTAAACAAAGGAAATATAATTTATTAAAAAAAAATTTTTTTTTTTTTTTAATAAATAATTTTAATTAAATTAGAAACTCATCTTCGTATTTTTCACATATATTCATGTTTATCCACAAATTTTATATCAATTTTACCTTTTGAAGGTGACAAATAAAATTATGTAAGCGTTAAAGATGCATCTGTAATTGAAATAAAATAGTTTTAATAGAATTTTGATGCACGGATTATGTAAATGTTTAATTTTATTTTTGATACACAAACCATAATTCATGCTGATTTTTTTAGGCATCAGCAGCAGTGACATGTGCTAATTATACTAAATGTGAGTAAATCAACGCTTGTTTCCCTAAAGCTTTTTTCCTGTATACTTTAATAATACAAAATACATAGTAAAACATACTTTAGTTCTGGGATTGACTTATGTTTGGAAAAAAAAATTCTTTTAATTGTTCTAATTAGTCGTAAATTATTGATTAATTAAAAAAGCCATTCATTTCTCTCTGAGTGATCTGTGTGTTTCTCTTGCCCTTTCGCATTCTATCTTCAAATATTTTTGTCTTTGTGATTGATTTCTCTTTTAGCATAGTCATCTAATTTACATATGTGTATCTATACACACCACAAGCACGCATGGAAATGAAATGGCAAAATAATAAGTCGCTTCACTTTTAGATAAAAATAATAAAGAATTATAATACTTCGATATAAGAATAATATAAAAGCAAAGAGACTTTTTTTTTGTTATTTATGTAAGAAGAAAGTTTTAAAAGATATGAAATAGTTTTATGAATTTTGGACTGTAATCAGAGTAGAATAAATAATGGTAGTATTCTAGTCATAAGTACGTCTCATAATTTTGACATGGCTTTTTTTTTTTAATTTTTTTTTTTTTTTAATGCTTTGGTGGCAATTTCCCAGGATGGGTTAAGACGGCTTCTGCCATAGAACACATAGTGTCCCGGATTAATGCAGACCCTGCATGATGGTTTGCAGCAGCCAAAATACTTATGGGCAACCAGTCTCGGGACCAGCAGTAAACACTGTTTGTTTTTTGAGAAGCTGTCCACATGAAGCGACTCATCCCTGTGCACCAAAGGAAGGCTTGACGTCAGCTTTCATGGTGTGTACTTATGTCTTCAGCTAGCCTTTCAGGCATCTTTGGCAATCTTGGAGTTGTTCTGGAACTATTGCCTTATAAATAAACTGTCCCGGGTTGCAGTGCACCACAACATAGCTGAACCAACGCAGTCTCCTCTTTAAAAGCGTTTGGTTAACAAGGATAATGCT
This sequence comes from Euprymna scolopes, assembly GCF_053919585.1. Classification (NCBI taxonomy): domain Eukaryota; kingdom Metazoa; phylum Mollusca; class Cephalopoda; order Sepiida; family Sepiolidae; genus Euprymna; species Euprymna scolopes. The sequence continues at coordinate 80,992,765 of NC_136503.1, read as the reverse complement.
GCATCGTGTCGAGGTTTGTGTATTGGAGACAAAATGATGCGAACAGACCTGCAGAATTCGGCAGAGGCAATATAGGTCAAACACTACCAACTTTCGAGAGCCACAACTCTCATTACAGATCTGTAGCTGTAGAGAAGAATCGTCCAAACAAGCACTTGATAAATCCAGACTTTTGTGCCTGTTATGAGGAGACAACAAACGGGGTTGTAATATTGATATCAGGCCAAAAGTTCATTTTATTTTTTTATAGAAATGATATTTTTTACAACTCAAGAAAAATCAACATTTCCCTATTTTTAAAGCAGATTCTCATCGGTAAATATGTATTCTCTAGTAAATATGGTTGAGATACCTTGAATAGAATTTTTCTTTCCTTTTTTTTTAGTCATGCACACCTCCTAGGGATGAGTCGCTTCATGTGGACAGCTTCTCAAAAAACAAAATTAACTTCATTGCATGCTTTATACTGTAATCATACAATCCATTGACATCAATACACCCCCCCCCGCCCCCCGCCGCCGCCAACCCTTATCTACAAAGAAATCTTATCTGGCACTCATTTAGATTTAGATTTATCACCTTCGGCGGACTTGAAGAATTTGCCCCCTCCCCCTATTTTTTTAGTTTCACCTTTTTTTATCGAATGAACACTAGTCAACCAGATTATCAGAATAAAAAAAATGAAAAAAAAAGTCAACATTGAAATATTTGTAAGGGGTGCTCAGTTTTTAATGCACTGTTCTAGCAAATCGATCACCCATTTTAGAATCACTCAATGTTTTTGAGCCAAATTTTGCGAATTCAGTCTTTTTTTAAAAAGTAATTTAGCCTTTTTTAATTTTGCTTTGAAAAATAATCTAACAAAAGGGCTAAACTGCTTTAAAAAAGCTAAATTCGTGAAATAAAAACGTCGAGTGATTCTAAAATGGGTGGTCAATTACATTAGAAACAGAGCACCCCTTACAAATATTTAAAGTTTTTTTTTTCATGTTTTTGATAATCTGGTAGATTATAATCCACTGAAAAAAATTAAAAAAGATGAAAATAAAAAAATAAGAGGGGGGGGGCAAGATTCTGCAGGTCCGACTCACATTCAAATTTAAGAGAGTAAAAAGTGGACACTGGATTTACTTCCAGCAGTCTCGTAACTCTCGCTTCCCTATTTTTGTCTTTTAGTCCTCACATTCCATGAGTGATGTTTCTGAAAAAGGGTGAAGAATTGCTGTTCTCTAGGTCAGAATTTATCCGTCTTCACACTTAGTTGGTTTTTGATTTTGAATTTTTTTTTTTTTTTTTTTTTTTTTAGCTTCTTACATCAAATAGTTTTATGTCATGCCTGGAGCAATTCACATTAAAAAAAATAAAATAATAAAAATTGCTCTGGGTATATTTATCAAAACTGGTTATCAAAATTTAGAAAGCATGAGGGCTAGTGTTTCTAAAAACTTTTAATCATCTTTTATGCCCACACTGACGATCAAATGAATTTCTTTCTTTTTTTTTTTTTTTGCTTCCATTTTTCTCCAACGATGAGTTTTAACTCCTATTGGTATGCGACTTCATTCATCTGTCGCTTATCCTTCAATCCTCCTTCATTATCTTTATGCAATGGCCACGTATTTTAATACTTCTTCGTTCACACATGAACATCATCTATTTTTGTTGTTGTTAAATAAATATGCAAGTAGTGAATTTGCTTAAAAGCTGAAAATGTAATTTATTGATGGCTTTGATTGATCATCATATCTTCTTGGAGACTTTTTTTTAATTAATAAAAAGAATTGTTTTAAATAAATAGTGACAAAAAAATTCCAGGGAATTCTTTAAATTTCTATTTTGTTTTTTTATGAAAAAATTTGGAAGCAAATTTAATTTTTTTTCAACATTATGTTGTAAATTATTTGTTTTTACAGAACTTACTCTAACTAGATACTTAACATTTTTTTTAATTTAGTTTTTATTGATGCTTTTTCGTCCTCAGAGAAATTTGAACTTTTGAACCAAAAAATGTCAATGTTGTAGACGTAATTCACACAATGAGCTTAAACAAACATTTTTAGTTTGTAAAATTTTTCTAATAGCAGTACGCTTCATTTTCACGTTGTTTGTTAAGAAAACACATTTTTAGTACAATTGTTAGTTTATCCAAAAAAGAAAGTTAAATTCTATTTTTTAGTATTATTTGGATTCTTTGGGCTACTGTTCTCATCTTGGGTGTTATTTTCACATTTCAGTTGATGTAAAGTGTATCTTGTCGAACTTGGATGAAATTTCGAATGGAACCTTTTTATTTACTTCATGGGTGTAGTATGCTCTTGTTCCATCAGCCATGACTGGATAGCGGTCCTAAGTAATTCGCAATTGTATTTTTTTGGTCACCCACACTGAAAATTGAACCTTCAACTTTCAGGGGATTATCATTTTTACAATTGATTTTTCCAAGTACTCTAACCACTGCGCCATGGATCTTTGCAGACAGTTCTAGTACAAATTTTGAGAGCCTTAAACCTATTTTTATTTATAGTTGTGAATATCATTATTTATTATTACATATATACATATATATACGTGTGTGTGTGTGTGTGTGTGTTATTGTTGTTTTACTCATTACTTGTATATATCATCTATTATTTCTAATAGAACATTATATATTTATATAAAACAGTTGTCTGACGAATCCAAATAATACAAATAACCAATCCTCATCTCAAAAAATCAGAAACGTAGATTCTACTTCTTTCAGAATTATGTAAACACCGAGAAAAACTTGGTAGCAAAATATTTTAGATCACTTTAGCATATAAATTTAACATAAAACGATCACCCACTTTTCGATCAGATCACATTTGAACGACATGGAGTGATTTTCTGGTTTTAGTTAAATCTTATTTTTAAAATTTTATTGTGGGGGGAGGGGGTGATTTAGGGTTAGGTAGGATTAAGGGAGGCATGTAATAATTCTTTTTATCATTAAGTTTCCTAAACTTTTTTTTTTTTTTTTTTTTAGAAACTTCTGCTCAAGAAATAAGTGATTATTGTATGGAAAATTTTTAGGCGAAACTGACTTGTCACTGTAATTTCTAAAATTATTTTATCTTGGGGTGTTTAAAAAAATAAAAAACGAATCTTATTTTTTATTTATTTATTTATTTTTTTGTGAATTAGAATGTGATCCCCATGAACAAATATATAGAATTAAAAAAAAATCTTCAAATTATCTGAGAGCAGAAAGAGATTAACGTCCTTTTTTTTTTTTTTTTTTTAAAAAAAAAAAAACAAAAAAGCTTTTGATTCGATTGATGTGGAAAGAGCTATTTGTGGTGAATGCTTAGACTGTTTAAGGAATCCATGTTTTATGCACTTTGAATGCACCTTATTCATTGAACGGTTCTTTTTATGCACTTCTGCATTTCTGTGAGAACTTCCATTCTAGCCCCCCTCCCTCCTTATCTTCCTTTTATTTGCTTTAGTTTTTAAAATAAAGATTTCACTCATAAAACTATTCCAGTGTTTGTTGTATCATTTTTCAATGTTTTTATTACATTTTACTTTTTATAGAAGAAATATGTACAATAAATTAAGGCACGGCAACTGCTCCTGCTGATTTTCTGCTTGATAACTGCCTCTTGCTGTTTTTTTTTTTTTTTTTTTGTTTTTTTTTTTCAGACTGACTATTGGGGGAATTAAAATAATTTGTTGATATATATACTTTTGATTGTAATTATTTTTGTTCACAAAAAAAAAAAAAAAATGAAACTGCAGATATCAACAAATTATTTAATTCTCTCAAATCGTCTGCTTGTGAGTCCGAAAAAAAATAAAAATAAAATGAAATAAAAAAGATACTTAATTATTTTTTATAAAGACTTTTAACGAGAAAAAAAAATAACAATATGTTTAACTTAAAATTAGTTGCTTCATGACATAAGAATCCAAGGCTGCTCAAATGATATTTTAGTTTTTATGAAAAAAATATAGCCTGTTTTTAAAAAAAATTTTTTGAAGGTAGCGATAAATAACAGAAGAATATTTTTATCATACAAATATTTGTTTTTTATTACAAAGAAATACAATTTTTAGCATATTGGCTTGCGTATATATGATATAATCTAAAGATCCAATTTTCACAAATTTTATGCATTAAATTAGTCTGCACTTTGGCAATATGTCAAATGTTATCTTCCTAGACTAGTGGTCTATTGTGTCTGCTTTATGAGTGTAGACATGGGATTTTACATATCTCTAAAGAAAATAATATAATGAGGTTAAATCACAAATGAGGTGGCTAGTTGAAAGGTCCATTTTTTGAAATTATTTTTCATCAAATGTTTCTTTCAGTAAATACTGTTCCGGTATCAATCTCTTCATGATGAATTGTTAAACCAAGCTTAACTCAAAATAACCGATAGTTGCCGAATTTGCAATTAAAATAGAATTGTTAATTTAAAGTTTGACGCCTCTAAGAAAAAGCACCTTATAGAAACATTTTTTTTTTTAAAACATTTAAAAATTTTGTGCAGGGTCAGTAACATGAATTTTGAAAGAAACAATGGCAATGCACAAAGATGGCTGACAAATATAGTTGAATATGGAAATAGCCAGTTCATTTCGCCAAGAGGTCCATTTATGGATGGCTAGTTTAGTTGCACAAATGTTGGTGTTGAATGATGAATCGGGTTGTTTTGCCATAATGATTGTAGTGTTGATATCATACTGCAGGTGAAGGGGATAGCTTGATGGACGGAAAGAGAACTAGTTCGTGTTGTGCATTGGTTGAAGGACAGCTCAACAGAGTGAAAGAGGACTTTTTATATCACATAGTAGTTAAAGGGCAGCCTAATGGATCGAAGAAGAATTGATTCATATGACACTGCAGTCAAAAGACAGAATGAAGTTGAACTGGTCCACATTGCACCACGCTCAAATGAGAGCTCAACACACTGAAGGAGAACTGATTCACATTGTGCTGTGGTCAAAGGACTGTAGGAGAACTGGTTCATGTAATACTGCAGTTAAAAGACAACTTGGCAGACTGAAGGAGAATTTATTTATGCAGCACAGTGATTGAAGGACAGCTCGATGAACTGAAGGAGAACAAGTTCACATAATATTACAATCAAAAGACAGTTTGGCAGACTGAAGGAAGAGTTTTTTTTTTTATGTTATGCAGTGGATGAAGGACAGTTTGATGCACTGAAGGAGGACTAGTTATAAAATCAACCAGCAATATTCTATAAACTATTTGGAACATTGCCGTAAAATTTGAAAAACATTCCAATTTTATTTGAATTTTACAAATTAGGATGAAAAGTTAATCTAAATTATTTATAAAAAAAATTGCCAACAAATGAGTTGCATTCAGACTGTGATTTTTACCTGCTCCTCACTTTCATCGAGGTTAGACATGAACTTAGTTTAACATGGGTGTGCTTGTGTGTGATTCAACTTAAGGGGCAATGATAAAAAAATAATTGAAAAGGGGCCTACTTCAAACGATCAGCAATACCCTCTCCCCAAAAGAGAAGATAATACCTGGGAGGATTGCGTTTTAGGATCAAACCTCATTCAGGTAAAACAGTTGGATCCTTAGCAAACCAAACCCAAGAATCAGAATGCGTTAAGGATTTCCTTAGCTGTTATGAATAGTGCCATGAAAAATTCTGGCTTTGGAGGCTAACCTTACAAGTTTTGCTTCCTCCTTTCAGGGCGGAAATATATTACGTGTTGTCTAAGGCTTCATCATTGAATTTACACATGGATAGTTTTATACCTATTCAGAATGCTCAGTAATTAAAATACATTACCTCCTCCTTTCAGAGAGCAATGATTGGTTATCACTAGGGCTATGACAACAGCATATTCTTTTCATTGTTTTGACTCAAGTATATATCTGGCACAGACACAATCAACTGAGAACCACATCACTATATAAAAACGTAAGATATCAATCGATATATACCCGAGAATCAAAACAAGGAAAAGAATATGCTGTTGTCATAGCCCTAGTTATCACTGTTACGACTCGGCTATCTCCACGGGGAACTGTAGAGATATGATCGCAATGATAATAAAAAAAAAAATTTTTTTTTTCTTCCGGGATTAAAACGTAAATAAATAAATAAATACGGGAAGGGATTATCCAAATTCTTCCGAGACAACGGTAAAACATAAGACAGAAAAACACAACTGAAATAACAAACAAAAGGCCGATGGGAATTATGAATGTAAATTTATTTATAACAACACAAAATAAATAAATAAATAAAAATGCAATTATTTTGATCATTTAAAGAAGTAATGCACAAAAGAAAATAAATTGTCTTGATCGAGAGAGAATGTTCAAGAAAAATGCCAGATCTCAATACGACATTTTCGTACTGGTTATTATCGTCTGCTCAGTTCAAACAAAGAGAGAGTAAGGGAGAGAGATAGATTTTGCTTCACTCACTGTCTTAGCGACCTTTACTTTGTTCTTATCCGATTTCCTTCAAAAAAACAACAAAAAAAACTGGCTCCAAATATATCAAATAGACTCCTTTTCCAATGTTTATTAAGTGCACCTCCTCGACTTTTATCCACCACTGCTAATCTTATATCTGTTCCCAGTGTCGCCGTTGTCGGCTGCTTTCCTCAGCAGCGAGGAGCAGACTGTCTCTTGTGTCCTTCGTGCGCGCCGGTTAAAACGCCCCCCCCTCTCTCTCTCTATATATATATATATATATATATATATATATATATATATTTTCACCTCCCCCTCTCTATACAGTCTGCCAGCGTTCGCTAGCTGGTTTCTTTCTTTCTTTTTTTTTCTCCTCTACTGCCAGCGCTCGTTAGCTATTCTTTTTCTTTTTTTTTGACCACTCTCTATATATCTCTTCATATCTTCTCTCGTGATTGTTTTCTTTTTTTTTTTGACTGAACGCAGACGACAATACAATTGATGAAAATAAAACAAAAAAAACTCCTATTCTCTCTCGATTTCGAACAACATATAAAAGAATAATTAATTACATTTTTTTTTACTAAAAATGTAACATCACTCATCGCCTTAAGTGTCTGCATCCCTATTAGGGAATAGCGATGGCTCTGATTCAAGCAATGTTTAGAGGTACTTGTGGTACCTTTGTGCTGCTTAAAGCCTACCTTAAATTAACATATTTTCAACGTTAAAACTTATTTTTATTTATTAAAAAATGTATATTGAAACTTTATTTTTTGTATAAAATTATTTTTCAAAAAGTAAAATGGTATCTAAATGACTGTGTTTACTGCAACCTGAAACAATCGTCTCTGCATTGTTTCTTTTGAAAGATAAATATTTTTATTTTTTTTTTCTAACTTGTAAAACGAAAAGCATAAAAATTATTTCTGAAAACATTCCATATCACTAGGCCCTTTTTTTCTTGTCTTTGTACAAAAAAAATTTGCCTTGGTTTAGAAGATTTTCTCCTTCACTGACCGACAACAAACCAGATGAAGTGTAGTATCAGAATAGATACTGTACTTTGATCTTAGACAATATTCCACATATTAATTTACCAACAATTTACTATCATTTTGGAATTGAATGTAGATTGGTTTGGTTTACTGACAATGTTGACTGATTGATTTCGATGGAGACAAACATTGGAATTCAGACAATGGAAAACGAAAAAGCAGAGAAAAAAAAAAAATGAAAGAAATAAAAAGTTGAAACTGGTAAATGCTTGTAGGGATCATAAAAAAGGGGTTTGATAACAAAATATTTTGTTTATCTTTCAAGAATTGGTTGTTTTTGTTTTACGGCATATCAACCCTTTTTAGGTCATTTAATGCCGAATCCAGTGATTTTGAAGAAAAAATTTTTAATAGAATATATTTGTTTTTTTTTCAAGTCGATTTCTATTCAACCCATAGTTGGGACCCTAGCAGAGTGGACCTGGGAGCAATGGCAATTAAAGGGTGGCTCCACACTTCCCAAAGCCCGCAAGCTGGAGCCTCACCATTGGATATAGTTTAAGGTTATATCCAGGACCGTCTCTCAAGGAAGGCCTTTTGGTTATTTTGGACCATAAAAAAGGAATATTGATTTGATAATAAATCAATTTTCTCGAGGATTTGTGAAAGAAAAATTGGCTGATGTTGAGAAAAGAAGTAACTGTCTATTATTCAGCCATGTTAAACTTCTTCGATAAGGATGGTCTTGTCATCTCAGGGGAAGATTTGGCTGTCTGTCTGTTTTCTTTTTTTTTTTTATTATTGTTGTTGTAAACCAGAATGTTAGAATTTTGATTGACATTGGGACAGGACACTGCTGACCAAATTTTCTAAAGTGTGTCAAGTTAGATGAATTGATTATTATGGTTGAGAAAAAGGACCACATGTCTAGCAGTATCAGAATTTTTGTAGGAATTTTTGACACCCCTAACACGAAACTGCGAATAAAATATAAAAATCTCGCAATTTCTCTGTTAAAAGTGGGTTATTTATTTTCTTTATGGATTATACTTCCAAAATAAACTATTACAGTTGTTTTAAAAGTAATAGAAATATTTTTTTTTTTTTTTAAACAGTAATGAATTTTCCGAACTCAATATTTTTCAATTTTTAAACTTTAAAAATCTATCAAAATTTTTCTATTGATTCTATTTTTACGATATTTTCAGGGTCAATGTGAAATTTTATGTTCTTTCCAATAAACCGAATATAATATTTTAGACAAACGTTTTTTTTTTTAATTCACGCCCCCCCCCCCCATTTGTGTAAGTGTCACACATTTTCAAGTTTCTCTTAAAAAGTAAATAATTAATTTATGTTGAATAGTTTTATATATCACAAATTGAAGAGAAAAGGTCAATAAATAATATATTCAAATTTAAAACAAAAAAAAAATCCGTTTTTTAGAAATTTACCTGTAAAGTCCGAAGTTTAAAACCTTTTTTAAAAAAAAAACACATTTTTTTTTGTTTTGTTTTTTTAATAAAACCTTGGTCCTTGCTCCTTTAATTGAAAAAAAAAATCAGGGCTTGAATTACATTTTTCGAGGAGTTATAAGCTTGGAAAGATGGGGTGGAATTATTCACTATTTTCACGAAATTTCTGACACTGCTACCACATGTCCACTGTGATAATTGTTACTTAAATTATCTGCAAATAATCTTTCTTGACATGGTTGAAACTTTGATAACAAATTAAACAAAAAAAAAAAAAGTGTTTTTATTTTTTTACTTTTGCAGAACATGATTGAGTTTTGCAAAGGGAAAAGAAAAAGCAATAGCAATAATGTTTGGTGCTTTTTAGGTCATGAAGCCGTTATCTTCAGAAAGCCTCATTTTATAAAAATGTAAATTTCTGAATTAAATGTTTGGAATGTAGCCCCCCCCCCCCCATAATCTTTTATGTTGTAGTATCGGTAACCTTAAGTGGGAGGAGTTTAAAATCTATCCTTAAAAAATAGGTTTCTTTTTAAAGATTTTCAAGTGGTCTGAAATTTTTGATCAGGAGTATTTTAGGATTTGTGATTTTGGGGCACAACCTAAGAAAATAAATAATTCAATACAAGCATCTGAAACAACGAACACAACGACTTCAATAACCGTAATAAAGAAAAGAAGGTTTATTCTAGCGAATGTTCACAGGGAGATATTATTCCTGGTCAAAACTGAACTCTGACCACCTGGTGCTGTCACAGTAGTTATTCCCAGTGGGAATCATCGATACCGGATGAGATGACAGAGATGGAGAGAGCGAGGATAGAGTCCGATCTGCTTGGCATCTTTCTCGGTAAGGAGGAGTTTTTTTCTTTCAAACTGGAAGCTGTCCGAGTTCCTTAGAAGAGAGAAAGGATCAATGTGTCGCACCCCTGATACGCCAGTCTGTGGCCAAATCACACAGGGGAGGAGAGGCATTGATTTGCAAAAGAAAAAGTTCCATTTGTTTCTGCTACAGTATATATATATATATATATATATATATATATATATATATATGTATATATCAGTAACAACTCTGGTAAGTAGAGTTTGTTAACCTAAACCAGAGCAAGTCAGCATTCATGTATATTAATTTCAAAACAAAAGAATTATTTCGTAATGCATTATTTTTGTTCTTGCTTGACTTCATTCAAAATTAACCATCAAAATATTTAGCGCAATACAATTTCCTGGAGATGAAAGAAAGGAAACAGAAAAAAAAAAAAAAAATAACAAATAAAAAATAAAAAAAGAAAAATTAAATATTTAGAGCTTTGAAGATGCAAATTTTTATCAATATTGTACACTTTCAATATAACTCCAGAATGAAAGAAAAAGATGAATAGAACGCTCGCTTTGAATTCTTAGTAAAGTCAATAGGAATATTCATTCAACTTGCTTAACTCTATTGCCCAAGTTCATGGTATTTCTTCTTTTTTTTTTTTAAATTTCACCTTTTTTAAAAAATATTTTAGATAAATATCTATTTAATAGCATTTATTAAAGAAAACATAATGAAGTACAGTTGAACATTGGGATACGGCTTTAATCCATTCCGGGGTTGGGACTGTAAGGTTAAATTGCTGTATGCCGGGGCCTAAGCAAAATTTTATACGGTACATATTAAAAATTAGTAACAAACTACAGTACAGTATATAATACACATGTATATAATCAAATAACATTATAAATAACATAAATAAGACGGGGCAAATTTAACAGACATAAGTCCAGTATAAGTTTATAGAAGCTAGAAGTAATTGTAAAAAAGAAATAGTGACAGCTAAAAGAGAATATATCGAAACCACCAGAAAATGCATCAAAGCACAGAAATTAGGAACCTGTGATTTCTGGAATACAGTGTAGTAAATAGTGAGTAATTGACAATTCTCCCACTATCCGACAATCATGAGGGTGTTTGTATGGCAATCGAGAAGGCTAACATGCTTGCCAGTCGATTTGCTTCAAACTTCACATTGGACTCAGCAAAATACTCCCTCCTTGACTTTCCTTTGCAGACAGACGCCACACTAGAAGATCTGAAAATCACCCCTTCTCAGGTTTTTTTTTTTTTTTTTTTTTTTTTTTTTTTTTTTTTTTTACAAGGAAGTCACCACTTATCAAGGCCTGGAGGCCACTCGGGGATAAGGGTTATTGCGTGTATATTATATACATATATATATATTGTATTGAATTATATATTCAATGGGATAATATCATAGTAATCGCTGGTAATCGAGATCTGATAAAGTGTCTTACTTAAGGGGGCGGTTCATCAGGAATTTGTTTATGTTGGACTTGAAGACACCTAAGTTGTAGTCAGGTGGGAAACAGGAAAACGGAAGAGAGTTCTGTTCATGGAATCTACGTTTTGATTTAGGCACAGATAAAGAGTGGGGAAAATTACTGACAGTGGTTTCAGCTAGACAAAAAAACCTAGACACCCCAAAAGCATGTGAACCCAATCTCATCCCAGCTGTGCTAATTAAAAAATGCTCTGCTAAGGTTGCTCTAGTCCTCTCCAAGCTATACAACAAATGCCTTAATGAATCCTGCTTTCCTGACTGCTGGGAAACTGCTTCTGTAATACCAGTTTTCAAGAATTCTGGCGAAAGAATTTTTTTTTTTTTTACATGGTAGTCACCACTTATCAAGGCCCGGAAGCCACTCGAGGATAAGGGTTATTGTTGCGTGTACAGTAATCAATGGGATAGTATCATAGTAATCGTTAGTATTGGAGATTTGATAAAGTGTCTTACTTAAGGGGGCGGTTCATCAGGAATTTGTTTATGTTGGACTTGAAGACATCCAAGTTGTAGTCAGGTGGGAAACAGGCAAACAGAAGAGAGTTCCACAGGCGTGCACTTCTAAGAAAGAAGCTTTGTTCATGGAATCTACGTTTTGATTTAGGCACAGATAAAGAGTGGTGAAAATTAATGACAGTGGTTTCAGCTAGCCAGGTGTTTATCATGAAAGATTGGCGAGGGGGGGACCAGAGATTGGAGCTCAGATGAGCACTTAACTTACCTATTAAATTATCGCCCCATTAGCCTCCTCCCTCTTTTCGGCCAAATATTTGAGTCCATAATTAACCAAGCTCTAATCTATCACCTTACAGATGCTAAACTTCTGACTAACAATATGGATTTAGGCAAGCCCGTTCCACAGCAGATATTCTAACTGTAATCTCTGCATGTATATACCATACACTGGACAAAGCATGGGAGGATAGAGCGGTAACCCTAGATATATCTAGGGCTTTTGACAGGGTTCGGCACGACGGTCTTCTCAGGAAAATAAGATCATATGAATACTTAACATAATCAAATCCTTCTTTCAAAACAATATGATATAAATGCAGGTACACTTCAGGGGTCTATCCTTGGACCTTTATTATTCCTAATATTCATAAATGACCTCCCTGATAAAATTGTCTCTGAGATGGGTATATTTGCTGATGACACCACACTTTATAACAGGCAAGAGGAGAAAACAAATGAACACATATCTAAGAAAATGGCAGAAACACTAGAGGAAGACCTCCAATCTGTGGTTGAATTGGGATAAAAATGCTGTCAAGACTAAGCTTGTTTCCTTCAATAATTACAAGAACCCTTCTCAACTATCAATAGCTATGGCTAACGATACATTACCTGAAAGTACTTCTTTCAAACTCCTCGGCTTAATGTTCACACGGAATATGAGTTGAAACAGATACATTGAGAGCATTGCCAGTGCCGCTGCGAGGAAGGTGGGTGCTCTCTTCCATGCTAGAAAGTTACTTATGCCTGAAAGTATCCTGTGCCTCTACAAGGCCACCATTCGCCCATGTATGGAGAATTGTTGTCACATTTGGGCTGGTGCATCCGCTACTAGTCTCACTTCTGGACAGGGTTCAAAAGAGTCACCTACCTGATAGGTCCTAAGCTGTCATCTAAGCTTCATCCTCTGTCCCATCAATGAAATGTTGCATTCCTTTGCCTATTCTACAAGTATTTAAATGGTGGATGTTCTGACGAACTACAAGCCCTCGTACTCCCTTGACGTAAATACCCTCGACAAGCAGCAAAATTCCACCCCTATACAATAGAGATCCCTAGATGTAAAAAAGCCTTTTATTCTAATAGTTTCGACTTCAGAACTGCTAGATTTTGGAACTCCCTTCTGGGTTCCTGCTTTCCCAACTGTACTGATATGCAGAAGTTCAAGTGTAACGTGAACAGACATCTTGCTGCTGCTCAACTCCCTACATAGTATCCCTGCAACTTATGTCCCCGATAGTAGCCCCCTACATTAAAGTGGCACTGTGCCTTGTTTGGGGTGAAAATGGAATAAAATTAAAAAAATAAATTAAAAAAAAAAAAAAAAAAAACGTAACCAGGAGTCGGAAAAACATTGTATTCCACATCATAACCTGAAAAACCCGTATCCTAGGGCCACCGTATCCCAGGGTTCTACTGTAATGACTTAAATATTTTAGGTTCTTGTCCAGAATTCCCCTCATATTAAAAAACAAAAATAAAAAAAAAATCTGTATGATATATGGCGGTTACCATAGGTTTTAATGACGTTAAAGGGTCACCATTTCAGTCGCTCCCTTTTTGGGGCACCTCCGAAATTAGAGAGAGAACAAGAGTGCTGAAAAAGAATGGTTGTGGAAAAGAAAACATCGGGTTATAATTAAGTGCGACGAGACTTTAGGATTGATGACATTTTATAAAAGTTTCCAAGATTTAGGGGTACAAAGAGAATGGTACATTTTCTTTGATAAAAGTCTTTACCCAGGGAAACTGGTCCGCCATGTGTTGATGCTTCTATCGTTTCCGCATGTCTGAGAGAGATTTCTTTTTTGTATCTTCCTCCAAGACAGTCCTCTATTCCGATTGGCTGAAACCTCTGGTGACGTTGAGAGAAAAAAAGGAGGGGAAGAGTAGGGAGAAAGAGAGAAATAAGGGAAGCATACCGTAGCAACATCATAATAGTAGTTCACTACACGAGTCCCTCTCCAAATAACGGAGTTAAGTACCCTCTACAGAATTATTAAATATGTATATTGCCTAAATCTGTTTAAAAATAAAAGTACTCATTTTTCTTTTTCCATACCAGATCTAGACTTATATGTGTCAGCAATTTTATCTTCAACTTTGTCGGTATCGTCTGTCTTAATAAGTTATCATTAGTAGTACCGTCATTTGTCTGTGCCTTCTCAGTCGGTCTAATTTTATTAGTACTAGTTGGTTCTATTTACGGCTTTAATCTATCTATTGATATGTGTGTATGAGTACCGTTGTTCATATCGATCTGATAATGCTTATCTAATCGAATCAAAACTTTATAAGAACCTGAGTACGGTGCTTCTAATGGTTTCCTAACTCAATCAACTCTGAGCCATACTTTTTCACAGGAAGATAAACCTTTCGCTATAAATGTTTTGGGACTGTCATGGATATATCCTTTTCCGTTGTTGAGTACATCAATTTGGAACATCCATTCACACAAATTACGTATGTACTGGTTATTAACTGAAGTTTCTCCTACTCTCTGCTTGCGTATCAACTGCTGAGGAATCAATATCGGAGCTCCAGTAACAGATGTAAAAGGGGAAAAGCCTGATTCATTAGGGGTGCTACGTATACCCAGCAGAATCACCAGTATCACTTTATCCATGATTCTTTTTGAGCCATTATTGACACTTTAAGGGTACGGTGTGCTCTTTCGATCATCCCGTTACTTTGAGGGTGATATGAAGTTGTCCTCAATCAGTAAAAACCTACTACCTTGGCTAATTCCTGGAACAATTCACTCTCAAACTGACTACCTCTGTCAGTTACAATATGCAGTGGAACTCCAAATCAAGATATCCATGCATTGATAAACGCTTCTGCTACCGACTGTGCAGTTATCTCAGTCATAGGCCGTACTTCAATCCAGTGAGTTGCACAATCGATGCAAGTAAGCAAATATTTGTAAGGGCTCAGATAAGGGTCGGACTCATTGTGCGTTAAGGGCAGGGGTCCAACGATATCGATATGTACCGTCTGGAAACGTGCAGATGGTAACTCAAATTCTTGGACTGCAGACTTTGTGTGCCTGTGAACTTTTGATTGTTGACACACTACACATTCTGTGCAGATTTGTTAAATCGTTTTATCTAAACTCGACCAAAAGTGTCTGGACTTGACCAGTTTTATAGATGCTTCCGTACCAGGATGCGCCAAGCTATGTAAACTGTTGAAAATAGCTTGATGAAGCTCTTTTGGGATAAACGGTTTGGGGTACTTAGTTGAAGTATCGCATAGGATTGAGCCGACTTTGCTTGACACACAGTATCCCTTCAAATTAGTGCATAAATTTATTTCGTCATCACCTTTTTGTGCCTTGACTATTTCAGCCAAGTTGCATGCAGCTATCTGCACAGCTAATGCAGGCCGAGACATACAGTCTGCAACTATATTCTCAGCTCCTTTAATGTACTCCACGTCAGCAATATATTCGGCAAGCACTGATAAGTGTCGCTGGTGTCTGACTATAAAAGGCTCCGCATAATGGCTTATGATCAGTGAATAATGTCACGTGATGGTCTTTTATGAGGTGGCAGAAATGTATCACTGAAAAATAAGCTGCTAGTAGCTCTCTGTCAAACGTGGAATACTTGGCTTGGGTTTGAAAAAATTTCTTGGAAAAGAAACCTATAGGTACTGGTTTCTTATCTATCAACTGGTGTAATGCAGCACCAGCGGCGTATTGACTAGCATCTGTAACTAAGTGGTATTCTGTAGCTGAAGACTGTGGATGAACTAACGCTGTAATTTCCGATAATTTGCTTAATATTGTTTTGAAGGCGTTAGTTTCTTTCTCATTAAGCTCGGTCTTTGCTTCAGGATCCAACCTCATCTGTTCAGATAGTGTTAAAATTATGGATGCATAATTAGAAACTAATTTGCGGTAAAAACCTGTCATCCCCAGAAATCTATGTAAACTTTTTGAGTCCTGAGGTATCGGAAAATTTTCAAACTCTTTGATTTTCTTTAAAGTAGGCAACAAGCCTTCTTTGCTTACGTGAAAATCTAAGAAATCTAACTCTGGTACTCTGAATACACACTTATCTAAGGAAATCTTTAAATTGTTATCACTAAGGATCCTCTAAATACTCTATCTAAATCTTCCTTGTGCTGTTGCTCACTTTCACTAAAACCTAGTATGTCGTCTAAAAATATAAATATGCAATTTAATTTAAAAAATATTTTATCCATAAAACGCTGAAATGTAGCCGCAGCATTCTTTAAACCAAATGGCATGTAATTAAACTCAAACAAACCAAAAGGTGTCACCACTGCTGTCTCAGGCACATCTTCAGGATGTACCTTAATCTGATGATATGCTGCAGTTAAATCTATTTTGGAAAAATATTGTTTATTAGCTGTGTGAAGAAGGAATTTATATTTGGTACCAGGTAGCAGTCTGTTTTGGTAATGCTATTTAACGCATGGAAATCACCACATGCTCAATATGACCCATCCGGCTTCTTCACCAAGTGCAAAGGGGTTGCCCACTCGCTACTGGAAGGCTGGATAACTCCCGCATTTAGTAACTTTTTAAATTCTGCCTGTGTTGCGTCTAACTTAGGACCGGAAAGTTGTCTGGCTTTAGCAAAGACTGGTACGTGGCTGCCTGTATCAATCCTGTGATACACTCCACCATAGTCTTTGTGTCACTATGTGGTGAAAGCGCATTATCATATTTACCTATTACTTCGGTAACATAATCTGCTAGGTCTATTTTGTTAATCACTACAGCATCGGTTCCCGTTACTGCATTGACTGTGATTTCACGCTCCGTTACGTTATCATGGATGAATCTATTTTTACAATCCACTATAATGTAATGTTAAATTTGTTTAAGAAGTCAAATCTTAACAAAGGGTTAGTGACATCTGCGATCACAAAACTCCATTGAAAAGATCTTCTCAAACGGGGTATCTTAACTTCGAGGTTTGTCTGACCATAGCATTTTATGCTTTCACCATTAGCGGTAGAGATATGAACAGGAGTTGGCTCCAGAGTAATTCCATTTACTACAGAATGTGGTAAAATGGAAACACTGGCTCCTGTATCTATGATAAAATTGACTTCAGACGCTCCTATTTTAGCAGAAATTTCTAATAACGGCGGCACTACTGGAGCAAATGCAGTCCACCTTTCTAGTTTTCCGAATCACTAGGGGCGAGAGAGGAAGGGCGTGAGTTAGGCAGAGTCTGTAAGCTACTTTTTTTCTTTGGCCACTTACACTATAGCTTACATGTATGAGCCTCCTCTGCAAAATATATATGGGCTCTACATATCTTCGGCTGCTGTTTCCTTCTATATGGACATAAGCCGGCTGGAATAGTTTCACTAGACTGTCTGGTGGTAATATGGTCGTTTGTCTGAGTTTGATTCTCAACCACCTGAAATACTGACATATTTTCTATTAACGGCATCAAGTTGTCGGATAGTTGACCCAACTTCGTTAACGGCATTTCAGTGTGGGCTGCTATTAATGGGGCGATTTGCTTCGGAAGTGCGTGTATGAATTTATGTTGCACTATCTCGTCGCTTGCCCCTATTCTATGTGCGACCGTTACCATCTCCTGGAGGTATAATGATGGATAACCAGCTAATGTAGTGGTCCTCATCAACTTCTCCAGGAGTTCAGGTCTGGTCTTTTCATATACAGACAACACAGACTCCTTTAACTTCGCATACTTTAGCGACTGCAGAATTGCTGGAGGTATATTTGTTACGATGTCAGGCGGGAATGCGCTGATAACCGTATAGAACTTAGTATCATCACTTGTAATGTGTCCGAGATGGAATTGAGCTTCTATTATCGAAAACCATCCCTCGACACTCATCTCCATAAATTGTGTAGGTTTTACACTAACCTGTTGTGCGTTCATTATTATTATTACTAATTATTATTATTATTATTATTACTACTATTAATTATTATTATTATTATTATTAGTTGTTATTATTTTATTTATTTTTTTATTATTATTTATTTGTAGCTGCGACTAAAGGAAATGGCTGGGGTGTGATAAGCAAGAAGAGAAAAAAGCGAGTACTCACCAGAGGTTAATTTCAGCAGGTGCTTGGAGAAATAGCGTCAATTAAGTTTTCTTTTTATATATATATATATTTATATATATATGTGTGTGTGTGTGTGTGTGTGTGTGAATATATAGTCAATGTTCGTAAAGAAAAAAAAACTGAGTTCGTCAATGCACACATGTGTTCCAAAATTGGCTTCACACGCATGCGTCTGGAAGGTTCCTTTTTTTATGTGCGGGTGTGTTTGTTTCAGAATGAAATTTGGGATTCTGTATTGATTCTTAAAGTCACTTTTTTTGTTGTTACAGAATAGTTTTTGGACCAGATTTTATTTTAGTCATTTACCTGGTGAGAATCACGGAAAAAAAAGTTTGTTTTTTTTTGTTTTTTTTACTGCTTATTTTTCTTGTTTGCTTGTTTTTGCCTTTAGTGTAAACCGTTTCACAAAAATAGCAAAAATATATATATTATCGGCATTTCTTGGAAAGCGGATTTATATATACTTTTTTTTTGTAAGGTTCTACTATAATTTTAGAAAGGCCTTTTCTTTTCTTTTTCTTTTACTTCTTTGTCATGTTTTCATCGTTTTCGTTTTTTTTTTTTTTCATTGAAGATTGCATGTATATACGCACATCTGGCGTTCACCAAATTATGGCGGTTACCATAGATTTTAACAACGTTTGAAAAAGGGTCACCATTTCGGTCGGTCCCCTTTTTGGGGCACCTCCGAAATTAGAGAGAGAACAAGAGTGCTGAAAAAGAATGGTTGTGGAAAAGAAAACATCGGTTATAATTAAGTGCGATGAGACTTTAGGATTGATGATGTTTTATAAAAGTTTCCAAGATTTAGGGGTATAAAGAGGATGGTACATTTTCTTTGATAAAAGTCTACCCAGGGAAACTGGTCCATCGCGTGTTGATGCTTCTATCGTTTCCGCATGTCTGAGAGAGATTTCTTCTTTGTATCTTCCTCCAAGACAGTCCTCTATTCCGATTGGCTGAAACCTCTGGTGACGTTGAGAGAAGAAAGGAAGGGAAAAGTAGAAGAGTAGGGAAAAAGAGAGAAATAAGGGAAGCATACCGTAGCAGCATCATAGTAGTAGTTCACTACAGATATTCATGCCTGTGGTAAAAAAAATATATTCCAAAAATCACATCAACTGATCAAGTAGTTCTATTTTTATAAAGAAAATAATTTTTAAGCAATTAATGGAGATTCGTAGGTATTACAACATAAATCACTTGTAAGTTTTGAATTATTGTTGTGTTATCTCCCTTTGCTTTTTCACATTTTTTTTTTTCTAAATGACATCGAGAAACAAAAAACAAAAATCTATTTATACTTATGAAAGTTATGTCTGACACAGTAATGTTTATAGTGTTAAAGGGAAATTTATTGCAAGTTTGAGGCTTTTAAACTGTCAATTTGAAAGTTTTTAACTGGGTAAGAAAAAAAAAAAAAACACTTATTTTAGAGATTAGAGCATGTGATCTATTTCGCGTAAATATTTAACATAAAATAATTCCTACCATTTTATTTTTTATTTATCTTTTTTTTTTTTAGAAAAGTTAAGCAGTTTTTTATTTTTGCTGTGGGTGAAATTCTGATTTTTGGGAGGGTCCATGCTTAAAAGTTATTCAAAATTACTTTTCAGCATTACAAAAATATTTATTATTGACAAAATACAATTTTTCCTAACCCTAAGTCTGAGTGTGAAGATCTTAAAAAAATCATAACTCTCCCACTAACTCTAGGTTCGGATGGCAAGCTTCACCTAAAAACACCCTTCCATAACATAACTCTTCAGCTAACCCTTACACTGGCAATGATCCCATAAAAAACATTAACCTTAAATCCGAATGGCAAGACCTCATCCAAATCACCTCTAATCCTAAGTTATAGGGCAAGCAACTCCCTTTCTCAACAAAACCCTTCGTAAAATCAGACATAATCGACCAAAAAGGTAGGCTCAACCTACCCCAATGAAAACATATCTGGTAAAAGTTTTCTTTTGTTTAACTGCCCTAAAACACTATAATGGCCTGGAGTTGGGGGATCATTTTGTATTAAATATATCATGCAAAACTGACCCCCCCCCCCCCCATTAGAACATAAACATAGTATCAGACAAAAACATTGCTTCCAGATTGCCAAACATTTCAAACAGACACTAGATAATCGGCATCAAATTCCTGTCGACATATGCATGCAAACAAAAACAAAATAGATTTCCAAACTAAACGCACACAAATCGGATATAAACTCCAATGTGGATGTTCTTAATTTAATGTAGAAATTTTTTTACAGGATGAGAAAAATCTCATTTTGACATAAATATTTGTTAATTGGAAAAAAAAAAAAAAAAAAAAAAAAAAAAAAAAAAAATATCAATATTTTTATTTAATAACAATAAGAACAAAATGGACGTTGATATTAATGAATAAAGAGAATTGTCTTTGCCATTCAAAACGAGAAATTTCATACGAAGCTGACAAAGAATCGTTATCTATGAACATTTGGCATGAACGTTGTATGAAGTTGAAAATGTCTATTTTTTTCAATAACCATGTAGATAACAATGCTTCATCTTGAAGAGATGTGCAGCTTTTCTGATGTCAAAAGCCAAATCAAAAAATTTTGATTAAAAATAAAATAAAAAATAGAGTTTCAATCAATTTTAATTTGTGATAATTTGTTGATTTCCTGATTTTTTAAAAAAATGTTTCTTTTTCATTTCTTGGAAAAAAAAAAAAATAAGGCAATTCTGAAATGTCGACTAATACAAATAAATACAAATCCTGTTGTGTAAGAGGTTAGCAGCCCTCTTATTTATTAATAGTATTGCATAAAAAATATTACCTGTTCCCAACCCCCTATTTATCAACAGTATTACATTGTGTTGTTCATAAGCAGTTTTTATATATCAAACCACACAGATTGGTCCATAGCATTCTGCTTTTTAATTCTTCTCTGAAATAGAAAAAAGTGAAATACATAAAAGAGATTATGTTTTGATTTTTAATATTTCTATAATGGAGATTCGGTGTCTGTTATAACTAGGGCTATAACAACAGCATATTCTGATCATTATTTTGACTCTCGAGTATATGTTAGACACAGTTAATCAATCGAGAACCACATCACTCTATCCAAAAATATATAAGATTAACTGATATATACTTGAGAGTCAAAATAATGAAAAGAAAATTCTCTTTTGTCATAGCCCTAGTCATAAGTGAGAATTTATTCTTAAACATTACAACAAAAGTCTTATGTATTCTTTGTGGCATTCCTCTGTGCCTATAAGAGACCCCCCCCCCCAGCGAATGTCCTGCTCTACTCGCAGTATTGGAATAGCAATGCAAAATGGCATTTTAAAGTTTCTTATTTTGTTTTTTTTTTACAAACATAACTTTATAAAATATTGTTAGAAAGCAAATGCAAGAAATTGAAATTGTCGGGATTGAAAAGGGAAGAAAAACAAGTGATTTATTTATTTATTTATTTATTTATTTACTTAAATATTTATTTATTTATTTATATATTTATTTATTTAAATATTTATTTATATATTTATTTATTTTCAATCGTAAATCTTACTTGATTAGTGAAAATTTCTACACAGTGATCTAATGTGTGTGAACATTTTCCATAAAATATTTGAAGGAAAAAACCCCCCAAAAAACTCTTTATCAAATGGTATTTAAAATCCCTAGAACTCCATGCAGACCAATAATGTTGTTTTCTGTTAATAGCACAGTAAATGTCAATGTTGCCTGCAGAAAATGGTATAAAACTAAAACTATTTTATTTATTTCAAGCATCTCCTTATTAACATATTTTATTAATCAATTAAATTTCTTTTTTACTTACATTCATCTTTAATAAGGCATATCGGCACTTGGACATACGAGGCTACTACATGCCTAGGAAAGATTAAAAAGATGTTGGTTTACATTACATTTAAACTTCTGCATATCAGTAGAGTCAGGGAGCAGGAAGGAAATTCCAAAGTCTAGCTGTTCGAGGGAAGAAACTATTAGAGTAGAAAGCTTTTTGGTATTTAGGGACCTCAACAGTGAGGTTTGGGTGAGATTTTATTGCTAAGCAGGTTTGTTGGAAATATGTACGTCGAGGGGCACAAGTGCAAGGAGTTCATCAGAGCACAGTCCATTAAAATATTTGTAAAACATTGTGGCGATGGGACAGGGGTTGGAATTTAGTTGACAAGGTGAGGCTTATTAGATTGAAAACTCATTTTTGGAGCCTATCCAAGAAGGAGATGCTAGTGGTAAATGCACCAGCCCAGATGTGGCGACAATACTCCATGCTTGGGCGAATGGTGGCTTTGTAGAGGTACAGGATACTCTTAGGTGTGAGTAGTCTTCAAGCTTGATAGAGGGAACCTACCATCTTTGCAGCAGTCTTTGCAATGTCCTCTATGTATTTGTTCCAGTTCATATTGCCTGAGAATTTTAGGCCAAGGAGTTTGAAGGAAAAATTCTCAAGTAGGATGTTATTTGTCATGGAGAGACGTCTTGTAATTTGTTAAAGGAAAGCAGCTTAGTCTTACTAGCATTAAATGTTACCATCCATTTGTGGCCTCATTCCACTACAATCTGAATTTTGTAACGATTCTGCCATGTACAGCTGTTCTTCCCTCTTTATTATGAAAATATTGAATATGCAAAAATGTAAACGTTATTTTCATTTTTCGTCTTCGCGTCTCCTGCTGAGGTTAGACATTTCTTGAGTGACTTAACTTTTGTTTGTTGTCATTCCACTTGCGCCTTTTGGTAGAAGCAGGTAATCATCAACTATTTCCTCCATGTCTTAGATGGCCTATCATGTGGCCTAAGGCCATAGACATATCAATGTGGGTCACACTTCGGAGCGTTTCAAATGACTGACGGTGAGCAATGTGTCTATATCAATTGCAATATCATCGTTCAACATTTTTACACTGAGATGAGCAATTTTCGCCATCCAATGTGGATATAATGAACAAATAGAATAAAATTCATTGAATTTCAAACGTTTTTGCATGTTTCCATGCACTTGTACAACCATCACATGCCTAATAGAAAGAGTGGATCATGTTCTCTTAAGCTGCTCTCGTCAAATTTATTCATAGAGATCATCTGCCCTATGTATACTTCTTCATGAGAGACTCCATCATTATAATATATATAAATTTAATGGAATGGGTAAACCAACAAGAATATCAATAAAGATGATAAAACAGACAAGCAAGCACTAATCTTCAATCAAATTCTTCGATGCTTCAATATTGAACGAACAAAAATTCAGAATATTGAATTTCAAGTAAAACATAGTTGTCATGTCACAAATAGTAACATATCCACAAATTATGAAAAAACGATCAGGTAGAAAACTAATTAATAATGAAAAACAGTTTTCGATAAAGTTTATATGGGGAATAAAATTTGTCCAACATTTTGAATTATGTTCGCCACACGATGCAAGCAAGCAACAGAACTTAATTATCTCCTCTGTCAACTCATCTCTTTTTTAGTAAGTGTAATACAGTGATTTCACTTTTTTTTTCCACATACTGTACTTTTCACCAATAGTTATTCTAAATTATTGTTTTTAATAATTTTTGGATATGTTACTATTTGCGCCATAAAAATTACGTAGGTACCATTTCTTTTACTTGAAATTCAATATTTCAATTTGTTCATTCAATATAGGAGCATCAATTCTTCTCATGTATAACAGCTACAAGTGATAAATACTCATTAACGTTTATAAAAAAAACAAGACGCTTACCATGTAAATAAGCCGTATCAGCAATTACAAGCTGAACAATGCGTGTGTAATAAATAGATTTCTCGCCCAGCATCTTCAGTATAACATCGGCTTGGACAACATCCTTTTGGAGGCAGTTCTGCGGATAAAGAAGAATTGGTAAATTCCACAGAAAAAGACGAAAATAGGAAGGTTCTTGAGATAAAGGGAGATAACTGTCAAATCCTCAATGGTAAATAAGCAATGTTTTATGATGCATTCAATAAATCTGCAAATTTACTTCAAACTTAAAGTATAACAGACCAACAAAAATGTTTACTCAATCTTAAGCATGACAGACTGACTGATGTAGCCTTCTATAGAGAAACTAAAATAAAATGCATGTAATGACAGAGAATGAAGCCATAAATGAACTGGAACAAATACATTGAGGACATTGCCATGGCTGCTGCAAAGAAGGTGAGTTCCCTCTATCTAGCTAGAAGACTACTCACACCTGAGACCTCTACAAGGCGATGCATGAGTATTGTTGTCACATCTGGGCTGGTACATCTACCACTAATCTTTCCCTCTTGAATAGGGTTTAAAAAAAAAAAGCCTTCAATCTAATATATCCCACTTTGTCAACTAAGCTCCAACCCCTGTCCTATTTTCGCAATGTTGCATCTCTGTGCCTGTTTTACAAATATTTTAATGGAATGTGCTCTGATGAACTCATTGCACTTGTGCCCCCTCGGCGTACATATCCTTAGCAACAAAATCTCACCCCTTTACTGTTGATGTCCTTAAATCCAGAAAGCTTTCTACTTTAATAGTTTCTTCTCACATATAGCTAGATTTGGAATTCCCTTCCTGCTACTCGCTTCCCTGACTGAACTGATACGCAGAATTTTAAATGTAACGTAAACCAATATCTTGTTAATCTTTCCTAGACAAGGTCCCAAATAGTAGCCACTTACATCCAAGTCGCGATTTTGCCTGTTAGATATGCCTTGTGCACATAAGTAAAAAAAAAAAAAAAATGTATGCAGGGTGTGAAACCTATAAGTTTTCAGATGTAAAGGAGTTGGCTTGGCTAATAAAGTAATTAGCAAAGTGTTATGACCCTGTTTAAGGGGTCACAAGGAAAACAGAACATAGGTTGGTTGGTTGTTTTTGTTTTACGGCATATCAACCCTTTTCGGGTTATTTAATGCCGAATCCAAAGATTTTGAAGAAAATTTTTAATAGAATATATTTGTTTAAGTCATTTTCTATTTAACCCATAGTTGGGACCCTAACAGGTACTACCACTCCGGGTCAGAGTGGACCTGGGAGCAATGGTAATTAAAGGGTGGCTCCACACTCCCCAAAGCCCACAAGCTGGGGCCTCACCACTGGATATAGTTCAAGGTCATATCCAGGACCCCCATTGAGGGACTTTTACCCTCTGCAGGGGGGCAGACGGTGTATTCTAATGCCCCACCGATAGGGCCCAGAACATAGGAATAGAGTAACAAAATGTATTGATGAGAACATACAACAATGAGGGTTGTTCGTCTAGCTGACGAGCAACCTTGGTTGGTCCAATGGATATCAATTCCCACCTTACAGCCTTGTCTTCCGGCATTTATTGTGTATGGATCAGTTCATTCATAGGTAACACAGGTAGTCCCACACAACACCCCTCTCCCAAGTTGATTACTCTGAAAGGTGTATCAATATTTTCTTTTAATATCAATGTGTTGCAGTTTCAAGAGCCTCTGCTTCTTACAGGGCAATAAAGTTTTTTTTACCTGGTAGAAAAGCGTTTTATTATTTTCTCATATATTGATTGCGATAATTTGATAAAACAATTGATTACTTGCGTGGATAGGTTCAGTCAGAACTAATTAAGGGTCAATGAACCCAGGACTCTGCTTGTAATAATCTATCAGACAAGGGATGAAATTGCCCGAGCGGGTTTCCACTAGTGCTGCCAACTTAATGAACTGAGTATTTTGAAGAGATGCCAGGTAAAACAACCTGGCAGTTTTTCATATTGTTTTGGTATTATTCATTTTCCATATTGTTTGGGTATTATTCATTTTCCATATTGTTTGGGTATTATTCATTTTCCATATTGTTTGGGTATTATTCATTTTCTTCTTGAGTGACATTGACTGTTGGTAAATAATGTTCCAATACTGGGGAAAATGAAGTTGTGATTGGTACCTGTTGCAGTGTAGCTGAAGTTTTTGTATCTGATGAAATCGCATAATCACTTCTGACTGGGTAGGTAGGCGAGAGCTTCACCTGTGACTGGGTCGGTAGGCGGGGGCATCACTTGTGACTGGGTCGGTAGGCGGGGGGCGTCACCTGTGACTGGGTCGGTAGGCGGGGGGCGTCACCTGTGACTGGGTCGGTAGGCGGGGGGCGTCACCTGTGACTGGGTCAGACTAGGTTAGTAGGTGAGGGTGTCACTTATTACCAGGTCAGTAGGTAAAGGTGTCATCACTTTAGGGCTAGCGATAGAGGTCCCTGCCTGTTTTTGATTTCAGCATATATCGTGTATGGATTGGTTCACTCATAGGTGACACAGATAGTCCTGCCACAACACATAGCTGGGCTTTATCACTTACAACTAGCCTGTATGCACCATTAAGGCCACATTAGAGTGAATCACATGCATTGCACGTAACTATGTGTTCAATTAAGAAGGTTTTAAACTTGAAGTAGGAGGTGGGTAGTAAATCCCCTATATAAATATTTGCTCAAAATTAGGATTAAATGATTCAATTACTCAGCGATCGAATGTTTGCTGGGTTTAGTCTGATAAAAAAAAAAAAAAAGAAGATTATTCACTAGCACAAATGAAAGAATTAATGGTTTTGTTGAATTAGGGAATTTTAAGCAGTATCATTCATTCTATCTGGCAATGGTTATTTATTTATTTTTTTTATTAATGAGTCCCCACTCATCAAGGCTATTAAACACTCAAGGATAAGTGTTAAAGAAATGGATACACTGAATGATGATCAATACTATGAGACGATTGAATATCTCCACATATCACCCACACAAAACACCTTCCAACCTAGGAAACTGCAATTCTTCCTCCTTTGTCAGAAACATTGCTCATAGAATTGTAACAGAGCTGATAGCACTTGTAGCAGCAGCAGCCACATGACATATATGCAAATAATCGAGTCAGTGCGCGAAGTGATATTATAGTGGAGGAAGAGGAGGGAAATAAAAAGAGAAAGAAAAAAAAAGACACGTCGGCAGCAAGTGACAGGAACATGTGGGCAGCAGAGGACTGGAAAAAGCAGGTGCCATTGTAAGATGGATGTGCGGCCCATGCTGGTGAGAGACTTAAACCCGTGTCAAGCTGATAGGGTTTTGTTAACGACATGGCAGATGAGATGAACTAAGAGACTTTTATTTTGGAAAGTACCATGAATAAATGCCTTTTATTTCAACTAAAAAAGCTTACCTGGTGTGCTGTGTCTACTGTTAGATTATTCCCCACTTCTTTGCCACCGAAGAAATTTTTCCGTCAAAATCTTTTGTAGACTAAATTCATAGATTTCCATAGAAATTGTAAACAAGACAAATTATGATGCCAACAAGTGAGACATTGTTACGTCAATTTAAAATGCTAGGATATCTATATATAAAGTTGTGTATGCATATATCTCTTTGTAACATGTGATACTGATGCATATTAGCTGTGTGGTACTATGTTTTGATAGTACCACGGGCCATCGTGGCCTCTCCCCATCCCCAGCAGAGTAATACAGAGGGAAAGGGGAGCCACAATACACTTCCTATTCCCTTGATCTCTTTTCACCGGACAGCCATTTAGTTAAGTACATAGTTAGAGTTAGCTAAGGAGTTAATTGTTATGATCCAAAAGTTTAATTGTTTTTTTAATATTGTAATATATAGTGTATAAATTTTGTAAAATAAAATAGTTAAGATTTTTATATTATGACTTGTGTCGGGTTATGTCTGCCCTTATGTTGAAACAGGGCCTGAGATGATTCCAGTCAAAGGAACTCCAGCCTGAAGAAGATTCCAGCTAGAATACCACCAGAATAAAGATGTGATTCTGAGAGAGTGAGTGAACCAGCCACACCCAACATCCCAAGTATGCTTTTACTCTTCAAATGCACAAAAAGGCGTCCAACCGACAGATCCTATTGGCTGGCCCACTGTCATAGTATGGTACTGTTTCTAGAACATTAATATAACATGTGAGTCGGTCACACCAATGGCTGACGTATAGTGTTATAACAGCAGAAACCATATGACACATATGCAAATGGCCAAGCCTGTGTATGATGTGACGGCACAGTGGAGGAAAAGAAGGGAAACAAAAGAGAAAAAAAAAAGACACACGTGGGCGGCAGAGGACTGGAAAAAGCAGATGCCAGTGTAAGATGAATGTGTGGCCTATGGCAACGATAGACTTTTAAGCGGTGTAGAGACAGCAGGGTTTTGTAATCTGCATGGCAGATGAGATAAACTAAGAAACTTTTAAAACAAGAGGCAATGCGCTATTTTGGAAAGTACCATGAATAAATGCCTTTTATTTCAACTGAAAAAGTTGAGTCACATTTCTTTCCTTCAGTTTTGTCCCTTTGCGACTGGTTTCTACATTCAACATGTGGGTCTGATAATTAAAATGTAATGACACCATGAAAGAAGGTTAACGACAACATTACAGAATGCGAGAACTAAAGTGGGAAGCGAGAATTACGAGTCATCTGAGAGTAAACTGAAAGTCCACTTTCTACTCTCTAATTATTACTTATGTGTTATATAGTGAAGTGCGTTATCATCATCATAACATAAAACATCTTACCACAGGTTGTCCAGCCTTTGCGTGTGTGTGTGTAGCACATGGTGAAGGAAATAGCACATGGAAAACTAGGAACAATAAAGATAATTAATCATGGTTGCTGGGTTATACATATTTATTGTGAAGGTAAAGCACACATAAGCACAAATAAAACATAATACCTAAGAAGGATTATTGTCCGAGTATTATGGCTGAAATTGGACGGGAATGATATTCATTCCTCCAATTGAAAAGTCACTTTCCATTCCCCCACTCTCTGATTTTCAGTCGTTAATCTCATGAGAAGTTATGAGCATTTAAAGCCTTAGACTGAGACAAAGGAAGCAAATTTGCCATAAGCGGTAAAGAGTTACTCCCCTTATATCATACTTTTTGTGTCAGTCTTAACATTATGAAAAGTTGTTTTTGCTTAATTCACAAAGTTAAAAACTTAACTTTGTACAAGACATCTGGCATTTAGACTCACCTGACATGCAGGTACATTCAATATTTTACAGAAGAAAAGAAAAAGATAAATTAGACACTTACGTGAATCGTCCAATAAACTCTTTTCAGCAAGTCTATACCGACAAGATCTTCCAGTTTTGCACGCTGCTCTTCCAAACATGAAAATTTCTCATCACTCTCTTCCCCTTCAGAGTTATCATCATCATTGTTAGGCAGGGCTAGGAAAAAGAAAAGAGAAAACAAAATTCATGTCAGAATAAACAGAAATTGTTGGATCGTAATCAACCAGCAACTACACCAGCATGATTCTCTCACTTAAACAATGATTAACTGTTTTATCTACCCATCGCCCTGCAATAAAAATACCAACACCACCTGTTCCGTTTTCATTTCCAAATCCAAAACAGCTTATATCTTGCTTTCATTCATACATTTAACAGATTTATCTTTTCATCATGGAATTTTATTGGCAAATATTAAAGGGCACAACCAGAACAGAATGCAAGAAATATTTCGCATGGGCATTAAAAATGGTTTGTGTTGTTATTTTTCTTATATATTATTAAATGAAGAATCATTTTGATTAAAAATTCATTTAGTGTTACGCATGTAAACTTGAGAAAAGCATGCTTGAAATGTGTCTACATTATGATAAGCGAAACCACACGACACCAGGTCAAATTCAGTGCCATTTTGTTTTGATTTTGCTCATTCAGATACAATGTCCCTTCAATATATTTTTAGACCTTTTTTCCTATGGGCACTTTTATTGATGGAACACACATGAAACTCTAGTCCCTGTCAAAGTAATCTCCTCCGACTGCAATGCACTTGTTGTACTGTTCCAACAATTGGAACGCCCCATGGAAATCTTCTTGCGTAAGCGTGGTAATGACTCTTGTCACAGTCTCTTTCATTTCCTCAATTATCTCATAATGATAACCTCTAAGGTTTTACTTGAGCTAAGGAAATATCCAAAAGTCACAGGGAGCAAGGTCTGGACTGGGTGAGGAACTATCTTGATGCCCATCTTCGTCAAATAGTCTGTGACAAAGATGGAGTTGTGGACGGGTGCATTTGCACAAATCTTCTGCATAATCAGTTCCTCGCAAATAATTGTTCCCCCACTGACATCAAACTGTGCACTTATTGTCTCTATAAACACACATGATGGTTCTTATCCATGAAATTCTTTATTTGGCCAATCAACTCTGCTGTTCTTACTTCCTTACTCCTTCTATACCTCTCATACTCCCTCGCAAAAACTGATGCTCAATTCATGCAAGATAGCTCAAAAGAAGTCTGGAGCATTCCATACGTTTCTGTGGCATTTTTTCAAGTTTAAAACAGTATTTTATTGCATATCATTCTTCTAAAGTGTCCTCACATCCAGATTATATTTTGAAAGTCACCAGCTGTGACAATCAGGCTGTAGTAGGGTGTATTCCAATTCCTGCTGAAGCTGTTCATTTGAAACTGAAATCATAAAAATTGGTCAGTCATCTCATAAGATTTATAGCAATAAGATACTGAATTTTCAAGAGTCTATTATGATTTTAAATGCCTGTACAAAAAAGTCTAAAAACTTACTGAAGGCCCCTCTTAATGTTGGCACATCTCACTTAGCCGTCATTACAAAATCCCATCTTTTACACATTTGCTATTTAATCTTTCACCAATCACATTCTTTCACTTTAAACATCTAATTCAAGATGTTGTTTTGCAACCATATTTCTGACGTTTTGTACATTTAATCTAAATTCTATTAGATAAATTATTTAATGACAAAGTTTCATAATTGAAACAAAACAAGCTGCACATGCGTGGTTCCCCTCTTGTGCTGCATGGGAGAAGAAACCACAAAAAATAGTGAAGAAATGATGAATGTGAGAAGTGTGAAGGGCCAACGTTGCCTTCACATTTTCGCTAAGTTTCAGAAAAATCTAATGGATGGAGCAAAAGTTATGGGGTAAAAATTTTTGGGCATTAGTGACCTCTTTTGAGCTCCTGGGAATGCCAAATCCCTGTGCAAATGGACAAATGGTGCAGTTTCATGCCTTAAGACATGTATATTTAAATTTAGCATCATGGAAAACCACTATATAGACATACATATCAAGTTTTTGTGTAATATGAAAAAAGAGCTCCAAAAAGGCATATTTTTTAGCCCTAAAAAAGTCACAGAGGAATGCGAACCAGAATTTTGCCAGGGTCCCCCATACTGAATTTCTATTAAGAACAATGGCCTGTACATTTTGGCCAAGTTTCAGGAAAATCTAATGGATGGATCAAACACTATGAGGCAAAAAGTATCATTTTTGGCTATTTTGGGACATTTTTGACCTTTTTTGAGCCTCTGGGGATGCTTAAATGGATAACGCTGCAGTTTTAGGCCTTAATATCTGTACATTTAAGTTGACCACCGTGAAAAATCACTATATAGTCAGACATATCAAGTTTTTGTTAAGAAATATAAAAAAAGCCACAAAAAGGGGCGTTTTTAGCATTAAAAGTCCCTGGGGATGCAAACCAGAATTTTGCCAGGGTCACCTATACTGGATTTATATTAAGAACAATGGGGCTTCATATTTTGGCCAAGTTTCAGAAAAACCTAATGGATGGATCAAAAGTTATGGGGCAAAACATGCCATTTTGGGGCATATTTGACCTCTTTTGAACCTCTGGGGTTCAACAGGAATTTTTGCAAAAAAAATCTTTTTACTGTGCACATGTATTTAATGAAATACAATTTGTGGCAAAATTTCAGGAAAAACTAATGGACAGTTATCTGGCAACCGTCCAGACTAACGGATGCACGGACAGACGCCACTGAAAACATAGGTTACTCTCCGATAAATCGGGGAACCAATATCAAAGAAATAAAACGTAAGATTCCCATTTTATGCCATTTGTTCTTTGCTCATTAACTTATTCCTATCTATACTAACATATTCACAGACAATCATACCAATGAAAATCACATAGCATGAAGATATGCAGGGATTGGTAGTAACAATAATATGTGTGCGTGTGGGAGTGTTTCTGTGCCACGAAACAGGTGCTGTCAAGAATTGAACATTTTAACATGCTGAATGAAATAAACAGTAAGGTGAACTGCTCGTAATTTGGAATATAGACTTTTTTGTATAGGCTCTGTAGTTATATTTAACATTCATCTAACTTCATAAATAAAAAGGTTGGTATAAATCTAATTGAGTAAGCATATTTTTTCCCATAAACATATATATATATCTGCCAAAAATATTTCTATTCCTACCCAACAAGATTATATCCACAAATTTGTTCTAGCTTTGAACATTTTCCTAAAAAATATAAGGTGGAAGGCTTATCACCATGACTTAAGCATTAATAATAAACTTAAAATGCCTATTTCGTCTGAAGACCAACTTTACCCAGAAATCTTAACACATGAACTACCTATCAACTCTCAAAGAGAACAAAATAAAATTGAAAGATTTGCTGACAAATTTTACGGATTAAAAACCACTGCCCACCCCAAATACAACCCTTACCTTGAGGAGTTCGAGAATTCCATGTTAAATTTAGTCAAAAAAATTAGATTTAAGAAACAAAAACACCATTATAATCCGGTTACTCAAAAAATAAATAATTTTGCCAAGAAAGTTAAAAAGAATAAACATATATTCGTCCCAGCTGATAAGACTAAAAAATTACTATAAACTTGACTATCCTACATATAAAAGACTTTTGTATAAAGAGCTTAATAAATCTTATAGAATAGTCTCGCGTAAGACTTTAGATTCTATTAATTCTGAGGCTAAACATTTACTGACTTCTATGAACATTCATAACTTCACTGAAATAATTTCTCTGGATACCCCTAGATCCACCCTTAAAGACCATAAGCCTAACTTTTATGACAACCCCTCCATCAGATTGATCTGTCCATCTAGCTCTGACGTAGGTGCTGTAAGCAAAAACATCTTAGATAGAATCATCCCCACTATTAAAGAAAAAGTTAGTTTCCCTCTTTGGCAAAATTCAGATTCTGTAATTAATTGGTTTGTCTCCCTTAAAAATAAACACATCCTTAACTTCATAACCTTTGACATCAATTATTATCAATTAATTTCTCTGATCCTTTTAAATAAGGCTCTAATCTTTGCTAAAAGAAATTCTGACTTAACTCATCCAGAAGCTAAATTAATTCTCCTAGCCAAAAAATCCCTTATACAATTAACAATAAATTTTGTACTAGAAAGACACCCCTAATAATTTTGACATCTTAATGGATTTTTCTGACTCTTCTAACTGAAAGAACTTAAATACCATTTTAAACATATCCAAGCAGGCCTTTATAGAGACGATGCCCTTTTCACTACAACAGCCAGGCCAAGAGAGTACAACAAAACAATTAAAAAAATTACATAACTTTTTTAACAACTTTGGCCTTTCTATAATTATCGAACCAAACAAAAAAACTTCAAATTTTCTAGACATTACACTTAATCTTAACACAGAGACTTATAGACCCTATCATAAACCCAACCTTACGCTTTTATATGTCCATAAATCTTCTAACCACCCCAACTCAATTATAAAATCTATAGTACTATCCGTCTCTAGAAGAATTTCTACTCTTTCTGCAGATAAAAAACCTTTAATCAAAATTACTATATTTCTAGTTGCCATATATATTTTCATGACTTATATATATATATATATATATATATATATATATATATATGAGAGAGAGAGAGAGAGAGAGAGTGAGAAAGATGAAAGAGGTAATTGTTGTAAATATAATTCTTTTTATGATACGATGTTCATGGCTAAGACAACATATATTGTTTTTATATATCTACTTTTCAAAATTTGAGATCATCTTGAGTTTATATTAGCTTTCACTTTTGGAATCTAAGTTCAATCTTGAAAAAAGTGAAACAATCAAAGCCTTTATTTAACATACAAACTTATCTTGTGAGATTTTAAAAGTTTGATGTAAACAGCATTTTGATTCTGACTAGCCAATTTTCACTTTTTTTATTGTATGATGTTATTGGCTCTATCGTAACATACTAAACTATAATTTTTAAAACAATTATATAGTCCTGACTGGACAACTAGTAAAATGGAAACATTTTTCAATTATGATCCAAAAATCAAAATTATCAAGGTAAATAACTTTTTTTTTAAAGAATATGACAAAATTCGTCTAAACTAAAAAATTTTTTTTCTGTATATGTTTAAGAAAAATGTGCAAACAAAAATATTAGAAGTAAAATGATTTCACTGCATCTCGACCAAGATTGTATAGTTACAAGGAATTTTATTTGTACATGATATGGAAATGCATGTACATAGGTAATAGCAACAGCATGTAATAATATAGGTATTTAGATACCTGAAAGGTAGATGGCATATTCGGATGATGAGTGTTGAATTTTATCATTCTGGGTTTTTGGTGTTTTGCCAGTATTCTCCTCCGCCTTTGTATCAGGATTAGTTGGTTCACTAGCAGAACTTGGTACTTCTTCTTCTTCTTCTTCTTCTTCAATGTCTTCACTGCTGTCACCTGGCAAGGAAACAAAAATAGTAAACCATAAGAGCTCATTCTTCAAACTCCTCAGCTTAACATTCCCAGGGAACATGAATTGGAACAAATACATTGAGGACATTGCCAAGGCTGCTGCAAAGAAAGTGAGCTTCCTCTACCGTGCTAGAAAATTTACACACACCAGAGAGTGTCCTATATCTTTACAAAACCACCATTCACCCATGCATGGAGTATCGTTGCTACATTTGGGATGGTGCATCTACCACTAGTTTCTCACTCAGACAGAATCCCAAAAAGAGCCTCAAACTATTGACTAAGTTTCAATGTTGTATTCCTGTGCTTGTTTAACAAGTACTTTAATGGACTGTGCTCCAATGAACTTATAGCACTTATGCCTCCTCAATATCTATACTCAATAAGCAGCAAAATACTACTCCTACTCTAATAGTTTCTTCCCTCGGACTGCTAGACTTTGGAATTCTCTTTGTTTCTTGCTTCCTTATTTGTAGAAGTTTAAATGTAATTTGAACAAACATCTCAATGTTCAACTCTCCCACAGTCCCCTATTAGACATGACTTAAATAGTAGCCCCTTACATTCCAAGTATGCCTTGTTAGGGGTGAAAAAGTAAAAAAAAGAAAAAGCAGGTTTCTGCTAAGATAGAATTCAGATAAGTTGAAGCTGACAGTCACACCTGGAACAATTCAAAACATGAAAGAAATACTGACTGCCTTCTGAAGAAATGTAGATTCTTACACTAGAAACACATAGACAAATTTCTCACAGTGTCACAAAATCATCAGCGCAGAGGCAGAGACAGCAGAGAAACTGCAAGAGAGGGAGATGTAGAAACTGCAAGAGAATGCAGATGTTGAGAATGCAGAGTCAATAGAGCTGAGACCAGTTGGACTCAGATAACAGATTCAATGTTGTATCAAAAATCTGTCTTGGAATGAAAACTAAAACATCCCTAAAAAAGCCCATTGAAAGAAAAAAATGAATTCCAAATTCCCCTGGGGGAAATCATTTGAAACCACTTGAAACGATGAGAAGACAATTCTGACAGAAGAGTAACAGAAAAAGATAAATAAAAACAGACCCAATTGCTTTCTCTCTCTTTGAAATCCAACTGTTGACAATTTCATAATCGTTGCTGTCCTTTAAATATTTTTCCCCTTTTCGTTTTTTAACGTTGTTTGGAGAAATGTGCAGCACTGTTGACATATTTTTCAATATAATCTCTGTTAACTAAAAACTTGCATGTTTGTTAATTTTTTACTTTAGTGTAACATGTCTTCCTTGCCTAATGCCAGAATAACGGCATATCAACTCATTTGAAAGAAACTTCTGAGAACTACTACAGGCTTAAATAATAAGAGAACCATATCTTGTACAATTGTGAACGACTTCTGTTTATGATACCACATACACTCAGTGGGTCTACATACACTAGATGACAGACTATCAATCACCCATCATTAAAAACTTTCCTTATAACCAGTAACCTAAAAAGGTCATACAGACTACACTCTCTCAAATTTACAATGTTACCAATACATCACAGAGCTGTAATATTCATTTGCCAAAGAAGTAATCAAATCTATTCTTCCCTTGGTGATGCACTATATTCATTTCATATACAGCATAATCATGTTAACACATTGGTTCTTGTTAAATCACTGAAGTTAAGCAATGCCGAGCTTGGCTAGTACCAAATTTGTAAACATTTGGAAATACCAGGCGCTATATGCAGGAGAACATCTACACTTCTGGCAGCCCCTGCATACTACCTGGCCTCCAGTTGTTTCAACCCTAAACTACCACTGCATCAGATTGGTTGGGATGAGAGATTAATACGTTAATAAATAAACTAATAAATTAATAGATTAAAAAATAAATAAAGTGGATGTTTTTTAGTTATCAGATCATCTCAAGTAAGATTTCAGCTAATAAAAAAGGAAAGGCAATGTTATATAGTTGGGCCCTATGTAGCAATTATGCTAACTAGTATGAATTTTGGTAAGGGTCACATGAGTACATTTCAGGATAATCTGGTGGCAAACAGAAATTTACCCAGATGCAGGTGGCATGATTGAAAAAGGGGGGGGGGAATCAAAGGTTAGCGCCCTGGAAATGCAGGGTTGAACGATATGCTGATAGAGATGATGGTATGTATTCGGGCAAGAGAACAGAGTTTCTGGAGTCCCAGTATTCATTGGGGAGCAGTACAAAAAAGGTGCATCCAACAGTGTAGAGACAATCTAAGTAATGTTAACTTAAGTTTTTTCCCATTTAGGTCTCTCAATACCCATTCTTAAGAATAAGTTAAGAAAATTAAGTAAATTAGTAATTAGTTACATGGTCTCTCCCTTATAAGCAAACTCTCTCTAAATAAATAAAACCTTGAAACTTCAGCAAATCTCGAAAGTGTTTCATGCACAAGTAGTTTTGTTCATTTAGCTAAACAGATGAGGGGGTTAACAACCACGAGGGAATCATGGCCAGTCACGAATGAAGACAAGAAGCAACTATATGAGAAAAACCAGCACGTATAAGAGCCCTGCGCACAATGTATATACAGAAAGATGTTATTTTTTTTATTTAGTTATTTGATCGCTCACGAGCAAAAATATGTGCAAAGTGTGTGTCTGATGAAAGCAATTGTATGCAGACTCATGTTTAACATGAGATGTTACACCAAGAAAATATGGTAAATTTATACAAATACCGTGACAGCGAATTAGTAGAAAAAAATGTACCCTAACCCTAACCCAGTTTTCAGATTCGTGTTCAGCTCACCGAAACGCAACAGAATACTACGTAAAAGATTTTACTAATTCGCTGTCACGGTGTTTGTATAATAATACCGAAAATATATATGGGAATCGTGAATAAAGTGACTCAGAAAAAAAAAAGGATATTGTGAATAATGTGACAGAAAAAAGGATATTGTGAATAATGTGACTCAGAAAAAAAAAGGATATCTACCAAACAGTATTTCTGAAATAAGATAGAATTAGAAAGAGGACTTACTTCTGCTTAAAAGATCTTTCATGGATTCCTTCACTAAACTGAGTTCATCAGTACTACAAAAAAAAAAAAAAAAAAAAATAGAAAATCAAAATGAAATTTATTCAGCACAAGAATAACAAAAACATGTTATAATTAGTAGCCAAAACTAAATTATTTTTTTTACTTATTTTATTACAATAGCAATTACATTATCCATAGATATCCCAAACCAAATATTTTTTTCATTATATCTAAAAATATTTTATATGAGCACATGGATCTTTTCAAAAAGATAAAAATGGTAGTCAATTTATTTTAGTAGCAAACTTAGCTATCAAATTATGGCCGTTCAAAATTTGTTTGAAATTAGAAAATTTGCTGTCTTGTATGCCAATTTTTACAATATATGAAGTGCCTTCAATAAGTTTCCAGATTTTTTTTGTATGGGAACTTTTATTGATGTACATACATGAAACTCGTCCCCTTCAAAGCAATCTCCGACAGCAATGCACTTGTACTGTTTGAACAAGTTCTGCAAGGCCTCATAGAAATCCTCTTGTGTGAGCATGTCAGCCTCTTTCATTTCTTCAATTGTCTCATAAGGTTTCCCTCGAGCTTAGAGAATAACCAAAAGTCACAGGATGCAAGGTCTGGACTATAGGGAGGGTGATGAGCCGTTTTGATACCCATCTGGTCAAATAGTCTTTGACAAGAATGGAGTTGTGGACTGGTGCATTTGCACAATCTTCAGTTCCTCGCAAATAATTGTGTGTACAGTTCCCACACGGACATCAAACGGTGCACTTATTGTCTCTATAGACACATAATGGTCCTTAGCCATGAAATTCTTCATTTGGCCAATCAACTTTGGTATTCTGACTTCATTACTCCTCCCACACCTCTCATCATCCCTTACAGACTCCCTGCCTTCCTTGAATCCCTTATGCCACTCAAAAACTGATGATTCATGCTAAATAGCCCAAAGGCAGTCTGAAGCATTCCATACGTTTCTGTGGCATTTGTTCCAAGTTTAAAACAGAATTTTATTGCGTATTGTTTTTCTAAAGTGTCCTCACATCCAGATTGCATTTTTGAAATTCACCAGCTGTGACAATCAGGTTTTAGTAGGGTGTATTCCAATTCCTGCTATAGCTGTTAATTTCAACCTAAAATCATAAAAATTGGTTAGTCATCTTATAATTATTATATAATAACATATTGAATTTTCAAGAGTCTACGACAATTTTAAATGCACCATGTATAACTAACAATGAAGAACTCGCTTCAAACAAGTGAAAAATTTGGTACTTATGTATCTATGTTACCACGATAAAGCTGAACTTTCACAAGCGTTTCTGGGCCAATAACGTAAAGAATTGGAATATGACAGAATGCATGACTATGAGAAAGAGAATTGTTACTAATCTGTTCATAAGAAAATAAATAAAACACCACTTTTTAACGATAATATGAACAAAAAAAAAAAAAACAAGCCGCACATGCGTGGTCCCCCTCTTGTGAGATGACGCCACAAAAAATAGTGAAGAAACGATGAATGTGAGAAGTGTGAAGGGCCAACGTTGCCTTCACATTTTTGCTAAGTTTCAGAAAAATCTAATGGATGGAGCAAAAGTTATGGAGTAAAAAGTGTTATTTTTTTGCCATTTTTGGGGCATTTGTGACCTCTTTTGAGCTCCTGGGAATGCCGAATCCCAGTGAAAATGGACAAATGATGCAGTTTCCCGCCTTAAGACATGTATATTTGAATTCAGCACCATGGAAAACTACTACATAGGTATACATATCCAGTTCTTGAGTAATATGAAAAAAGAGCTGCAAAAAGGCATGTTTTTTTAGCCCTAAAAGTCCCAGAGGGATGCGAACCAGAATTTTGCCAAGGTCACCCATACTTAATTTATATTAAGAACAATAGCCTCCACATTTTGGCCAAGTTTCAGGAAAATCTAATGGATGGATCAAACGCTATGGAGCAAAAAGTATCATTTTTGGCTATTTTGGTGCATTTTTTACCTTTTTTTGAGTCCCTGGGGATGCTGAATCACAGTGTAAATGGATAATGGTGCAGTTTTAGGCCTTAATATCTACATTTGAGTTGACCACCGTGAAAAACCACCATATAGTCAGACAGTTTTTGTTTAGAAATATGAAACAAGAGCCACAAAAAGAGGCGTTTTTAGCACTGAAAGTCCTTGAGGACATGAACCAGAATTTTGCCGGGGTCACCCATACTGGATTTATATTAAGAACAATGGGCTCCACATTTTGGCTAAGTTTAAAAAAAAATCTAATAGATGGATCCAAAGTTATGGGGCAAAATGTGCTATTTTGGGGCATTTTTGACATCTTTTGAGCCCCTGAGGGCACAACGGGAATTTTTGCAAGAACAATTTTTACTGTGCACATCTATTTAATGAAATACAATTTGTGGCAAAATTTCATGAAAAACTAATGGATCGTTATCTTGCAATAGTCCAGACAAACGGACGAACGGAAGCATGGACACCACTGAAAACAAGGTCCCTCTCCGATAAATCGGGGGGACCAAAATGATCCTTATGCAGAGAAGTTACAATGCTATTTTTTTTAATAGTATTTTTAAGATAGATTTAATTGTTAGATGAAAGTACAGAATTATAATAAAACATCCTGCCTTCCACATTATTAAGAATGGGTTTCTAAATGATAACGTTATTATTTCAGCACAGTAATTTTTCTTGAAAAGTACAAAAAATAATAACAACAAATGTAAACCTCTGCTAATGTTCCAGTGTTTTTTAAATAAAAAAAAAAATTATAAAAACAAATATGAAAGACATTATTATTATTATTGTTGCGTTTTAATAGATTTAATTTTTTTGTGGACAGTTTTATGATTTTTTATTTTCAAATGTTTGATTTTCCAAGAACAAACTCCCGGCTTTTCATAAATATCTTTGGATAAATAGATTGTAAATATGCAACACATTTTAGTTTTAACGAAACGTTCTTTAAAGTATTTAGTGCTTAGTATTTAGGAACAGTAGAAAGTTCCAATAAACAGTGATTCTGGGTATGACCTTAAAAGATATTCAGTTGTGAATCCCCATTTGGGAACTGTGGGGTATGTGAAGTTCCCCTTGGTTTCTATTGCTCCCAAGTCTATTTTGGCCCAAAGTGGTGATATCTGTTAAGGCATCTGGTGCTACCAGATCAAGCTATCTGACCTAAAATACAGCAAACATTGATGCTGTTTTGTTCTTTTCACTTGACAAAACTCAATCATGTTCTGCAAAGTCAAAATCAAAAACAATTTTCTTCTACAAAACAATCAAACCAAGTTCTATGAATAAATATTTAAATATATAAAGAACTACAAGAGTAAAATCTTTTTCCAAAATTACTGGATTTAGTATTAAATAACCCAAATAGGATTGATATACATTAAAAAACAAAACAACCAAACCAAACTCTATGAATAAATATTAGAAGATACGAAGAACTTTAAGCATAAAACCTTTTTCCAAGATGACTGGATTAAGTATTAAGTGACTCGAAAAGGGTTGATATACCGTAAAACAGAACGAGCAAGCAAATCAGTAAACAGTATTATATTTACTAACAAATATATGCCCTCTTTGATTGCATACACTATTCTCCACCCTCTAAAGAAGAAGTAATGTCTGGGATGATAGTTTCATGACAACAGAAAAGATATTACACCACCTCTCCCTCTAAAAAGAAGAGCTAATGTCTGGGATGACAGCCTCATAGCAAGAGAATAGATACTACTACTTCCCTGTCAAGAGGGCGTCAATGCCTGGAAAGGTGGTATAATGACAACAGAAACGATACTATACTATCCTTCCTCTAAAAAGGAGGAAATAATATCTAGCAGAATGATCTCATGGCAACAGAACAGATACTACTACTCGCCTGTCATGAAGGAGGTAATGCCTGGGAGGGTGGTATAATGACAACAAAACAGATACTATACTAAATTGTGCATTAAATGATAGCAAATTAATGTAAAACGATATATATAAAAAAAAAACTGAATTGCACATTAAAAGATGGTACAATGATATAATAGTTTCAGCTCCAGACATATACCAAACATCCATTAGATTAATGTTTTTGCTGTGATTAAATCAGATTTTTTTTCCTTTTTTCATTTGTTTAAAAAATATTTCATAAAAAATTATATACTTTGATCAAAAGGCCAAAGAGCAATAAAAAAAAAAATTTACAATGACAGCAGCTGTTTTGAAAACTAGTCAATCTTGTGATAGTACACTGCACCCTCCCCCTCCCCCAAAAGATGAGGATGCAATGCCTGGGAGGTTGCTGATATGTATATATATATAAGATTAACAGGTCATGTTCTAGTGTGAAGCAGCAATACTATTTCAGACTCTACTACACTACCCAACCTACTATTTCATACTAAGTACAAAAGTCATAAACAGAATAGTTTTCATTTCAGATAGCAAACTTTTATTTTATTTTTTTTTTTACATTTTCACCTCAAACAAGGCACATTGCCACTTGGATGTACGGGGCTACTATCAGGGACCTAAGTTGCAGGGGTACTATGTAAGGAGTTTAGCAGCAATATGTCGGTTCACATTACACTTGAACTTCTGCATGTCAGTACAGTTGGGGAAACAGGAAACCGGAAGAGAATTCCAAAGTCTTGCAGTTCTGGGGAAGAAGCTATTAGAGTAAAAGGCTTTCTTACATCTAGGGATCTCAACTGTGTAGGGGTGGGACTTTGCTGCTTATTTGGTTTATTTTCATCGAGGGGGTACGAGAGCTTATAGTTCGTCAGAGCATCCACCATTAAAATACTTGTAAAACAGGCAGAGGGATGCAACATTTCGCCGATGGGATAGGGGCTGAAGTTTAGATGAGAGTTCAGGATCTATTAGGTTGGCGACTCTCTTTTGGACCCTGTCCAGGAATGAGAAACTAGTAGCAGATGCACCAGCCCAAATGTGACAGCAGCACTCCATACATAGGCGGATGGTGGCTTTGTAGAGGTACAGGATACTTTCAGGCGTAAGTAACTTTCTAGCACGATAGAGAGAGCTAACCTTCTTTGCAGCAGCCATAGCAATGATCTTGATGTATCTATCCCACTTCATTTTTCCTGTGAACGTTAAGCCAAGGAGCTTGAACGAAATGCTCCCAGGTAAAGTATCTCTAGCCATAGTTATTGGTGGTTGGTAAGGTTTCATGTAATTATTAAAGGAAACGAGCTTTGTCCTGGCAGCGTTGAACGTTACCATCCATTTATGTCTCCATTCCACTACAGACTGAAGGTCTTTCTCTAGTGTTTCAGCCATTACCTCAGATATG
Source organism: Euprymna scolopes (assembly GCF_053919585.1). Taxonomy (NCBI): domain Eukaryota; kingdom Metazoa; phylum Mollusca; class Cephalopoda; order Sepiida; family Sepiolidae; genus Euprymna; species Euprymna scolopes. The sequence goes on along the minus strand of NC_136503.1, from coordinate 80,949,768 downwards.
TGCTCGTTTGTTTTCCCCATGTGCCTGCTATAGAGCATGGTGTCTTCGGCAAATATACCCATCTCAGAGACAATTTTATCAGATAAGTCATTTATGAATATCAGAAATAATAATGAGGTACACCCGCATTTATATCAAATTTTTTGGACGTACGCCCATCGAGGACAACCTGGATTCTTCTCTCATTTAAGAAGGATCTAATTATGCTAAGCATTCGTCCAATAATACCATAGGATTTTATTTTCATGAGAAGACTATCATGCCATACCCTGTCAAAAGTCTTAGATATAACTAGGGCTACTGCCCTTCCCTGCCTTATCCAGTGCTTGGTATAAACGTTCAGAGATTACAGTTAGAATATCTGCTATGAAACTGGTTTGCCTAAATCCATATTAGTGGTCAGACAGAAGTTTTATATATATATATATATATATATATATATATATATATACACACACACATACTAGCTGTACCCTGCCACGTGTTGCTGTGGCTCAAATTCGTACAATGGAAAACGTTCCAAAATGAGGAAATACAGGTTTCTTATAGGTTTAATTTCCCATTTCATATAGGTGCACAGTTTTTGTTGTTCCATTTTCTTAGCTGATATAGAGATTTTTTTTTGGCTAGGTGACTCTTGAACATGTAACATAAATTGTCCAAATGAAAAAACAGTCAGTGAATAGCTGTAAGCCACACAATTGTAAAGATTGTTCCCTTAGCTTTACAAATGACACTAAAATTGGAAAGTGCAGTTTCCTAAAGTGTAATGATGTATTCGGCGTGGAATGATGTATCCTGTGTAGAATGAAGATATATTTACCTGTGAAAGGTCCTATTAAGATTGTCGTTTCTATGATATTGTTTGTTAATTTTTTTACTGCACGCCACGTGCCATTGCAAAGCTTGGATTGGTTTATATTTCACAACATGATAATTAGTACGCCAAACAATAAAATTTAAAAGTGCAATTTCCCAAAGTGTAATGGTGTATCTGGTGGAATCATAGGAATGCATGGAATGAAGATATATTCACCCGTGAAAGGTTAAGATTGTTGTTTCTATGAATATTGTTTGTTAATTTTTTTTACTGCAAGCCATGTGCCATTGCAAAGCTTGAATTGGTTTATATTTCACAACATGATAATTAGTATGCCAATTTTCAGTTGCAGTATATGCAGTGGCATCCCTGGCAAATCTTTATCTGCTTCCACAACAGCATCGATGGATTTGTATTGTATTTGACTACCTCACTTGGAATTTTACGTTGAATAATAGCGTTAAGTTCAGGGATGTCTTTGTATTACGCTGCAAGAATAGTTCGTTCAGTCAGTAAAGTGGAATTCATATAATTAATTTGAATATCTGAAAAAACCTTTTTAACCAACTGTTCTTTTGATGCAATAAAATTACAGAAGTTAAGAATCTAAGAATTTCGCCCTTAACTTGGATAAGCCGGCACTTTTCCATACCCAATTTCCCACAAGTGATGCAAAAATTTCTGTGCGGATCGAGCAGTCTATAACTGGACATGCATATTTTGAGTTAAGTTTAATGTCTTCACATGGCACCAAAAAGTAGAGTATTTGAGGCAAGCATTTATTTCATCTGCTGGTGTTGATTGAGGAATTGCAGGTAACATTTGCCTGAAATCTTCTGCAAGCAATATTACTGCATTCCCAAATGGTCTGACATTACCCTGCAAATCTTGCAAGGATCGACCAAGAGCCTCAAGTGATTTTTTTGCGTGCCATTGTGCATTCATCCCAAACAATAAGTTTGCATTTCTGCAATATTTTTTCCCATACTGGATGTTTTGGAGATGTTGAACATGAGATTATTGAAAAATTGAATGTTTAATAGTAGTTTCAAAGTAGAATAAGTAGTTCTACTTGGTAGCAAGGTCACAGGTATTCCGCATGCAGCAAGGGCTAAGGCTATGTCATTTTGTCACCGAATGGCTGCCAAAATCAATTTAATTAGAAAGGTTTTACCAGTTACTTCTGGTGCCGTTCAAGGAAGCAGTAATTTCCAAATAACTTCTAATCTCACAGTAAGTAAATTAGGTGACTATTTTTACAATAAATAATAGCAACGTCGTTACTTTTATGACTTGCCCCCAGCATATCATAAACACCCCAACACCCCCATGTTAAAAACGGCTTTCGGAATAACTCCCCCCCTCTCCATGTTAAGAACGACTTTCGAGGTTTGGGGGGAGGGGCGTTTAATCTGAAAGCCATTTTTAACACAGGTGTTTATAATTCACTGGAGCAAGTTGTAAAAATTAATCAGCAACTTTCTTGTTAAAGTATTTGTTTTATAGTTTAGAGAAAGTTAAATTTTTTTGTGTATTTTTTTTGTTGCAAGTATTTAAACAACAAACAAAACTGATGTTTATATATTGCCGAATCCCAGCGTGTAGTTTTTTTTTTAAATTATTATTTGTTATGCCAGGGAGGAACACAAAGAAAATGCAGGAAGGAAAAAAAAAACAAATTAATGCAATTTTTTCTATAAAAAACAAAACAAAACAAAACAGGAATAACGGTATACTTCTTGATATGAAATGTCACTGAATAATCGGAATAATGAAAGCAGATTCAATATAAACCAGAAGTATTTCCGGTAAATAGCCTCGGCTGTAATCGGACCCGAAAATAAACGATGTTGAAAAAAGTTTTTTTTTAATATGGTAATATTTTTTACTTTTTAATATTTAAAAACACAGTTGGGTTAGATACAATCATTCTTGCAAAATATAACGAAAAATGGACGTGTAGTTTTGTAGTTTAGTGAAGCCAAACAAACCAGACGTTTCATTTTTATATATATAGATTATTAATAGTTGTGCCACAATCTGAACTATTTCATGAATTAAATAAAATCTTTACGAAATACATTTAAACCCATAAAACATGGGTGTCACCCTATAATCACTTTTAGGAGGTGAGATTAAGGAGTTTACTTTTAGCTATTAATAGCAAAAAATTTTAATTTTTTAGAGTATTTTTCAGTCCTCCAACGGGGGGGAGGGGTGATGAAGGTAGAGGGGGGTGGGATCCAGCTATAAATTTTCCTGTGCTCATCAGTTCTCGTTTCATGTACATAACCGCCAATCCTAATTTTTGTTGGATTTTGAACAAAACTGATGATGGAAATCATTTTACAAAAATTGTCATTTTATGGTATTTCCACTCCCTGAGGCGGGTGGTGTGGGGACGGTACAATTAAATAAATTTGGTGGCAAAAACAGAAAACAAGCATGCTTTAGTTGCCATGTAGGGAAAAGGTGGGGGGGGATTTATACAGAAAAGGACGCAGTGGCTCAGCACCTGTCCAACTTTTGAATTGTGTCATTACTGCATTAGAATGAAAATGTTATCTTTTCCAATTGAATCGAAATCAACAGTGAAACACTTTCTGGTACGACACATGTAGACCTCTTTCTGGTGCATGAGTAAAAAGTAGATCCTAAAAGAGGTCAGAAAGGCTATTTATTAAGAATATTTCTGAATTTTTGAGATGAGGATTGATAATCATATTCTTTGGATTACTGTTCTCATCTTGAATGTTATTTTCACATTTTGGTCGATGTAACCTCCAATCTAATTCAGGTGTATTTTGTCAAACTCAGGAATCTTCTGTCAAACTTTGTAATCTGGATGGAATTTTGAACAGAACTCTTTATTTACTCCAAAGGGACAAAGTACTCTGGTTCCATCAGCCATAATGAGGTAGAAGTTCTAAGTAATTAGCAATCATATTTTAAGTGTCACTCATATTAAAGAATTAAACCTTCAATCTCCAGAATAGTGTAACTTACAATGAAAAATTAATGAACAAATTTTTGAAAAAATCCATAAACTAATGAACAAATCTGTTTAAAACCAAGGACCAAAAATGTGAAGCCAGTTTCGACTTACTCTTCAAGACATGGCTCGTATTCACTTGAAATGGCAGATAATCTTTTTGGGGAGTAACCTTGTTCCAGACTTTCTTTGATTCTCATCTGTAAGAAAGAAGAAAATCATAAAGTATATTGCTTAAAAACAAACAAAAATACTGGAGGAGGCGGGGCAGTATATATACACTTCAATGCAGGTGGATTAGGGGCATAGAGATGCTTTCCATCAATTTCTGGTGAGAAAGAAAAAGAAGTTAAAATGAAATAGAGGAAGTAAGAGAGGAGAAGTTAGAGAGAAAAAGGAAGTGAAAGAGAGAATGAAAAAGGGTTCTTGTCCAGAATTCTCCTTATATCTATACAAGTAAAACAGTAGAGTTGTGTGTGTGTATGTCAGTCAGTCAGTGTGCGTGTGTGTAAATATTTAACTGGTAAACTCTTAAACTACCGGTCATATAACACTAAAATCAACAGGAAATAGTAATCATACACCAAGGATAGTTTATAATGAGTAAAATCTGAATAACATGTACAGAATTTGGCAAGTTAAAATGCAAAATGTGTATTTTAACTTGCCGACATATTTGTATTAGTTTGCATATGCATGAAGGTAATCATAACTAAAAGTGGTTTAATTTTAAAACTTTCTATCTGTCCATCAGGTTAGCTCAAATGGTAGGGAACACAACTGGAGTGCTAAATGTTTTGGTTTCAATTCTAGCTGATGGCACGCAAGTTATTTTTTAAACTTTCCAAATCAGTACTATATATTAGGTACAATATAATATTCAAAAGAGTATTGGCTTTGTAATAATAAATACAAAATTTGTATGAATTAAAATATACTTTAGTATATTTTAGGAGTGGCAAGGTCAGGCAGTGCCTTCCTGCTAGTAAAAAAATAAAAATAAAGAAAAATCTGCATGATGTACATGCTCATGACAAAACAAAATCATCACATTACAAAAATCATGTAAATTGATCAAAATAGTTTTATTTTTATAAAGAAAATCATTTTTAAGCAATTAATGAGAATTGACAACATAAATCCTGTAAGTTTTGAATTATTGTTGAGTTATCTCCCTTGTTTTTTAGTCTTTTTTTTTTTTTTTTTTTTCAAAATGGCAGGTGAGACAGTTACTACCTGCATATTCACAAAATTTGATTTTCTTATTTATAAATAAAACTACTTTGATCAATTTGCGTGATTTTTGGAATATGAGATTTTTGTTTCAACATGCAGATTTTTCTTTATTTTTGTTTTTTAATATAGGGTGGAATTCTGGACAAGAACCAAAGAAAGAACATGATGTTCTCATGATTTTTCTCTCAGACAATTTGCTACAGCATATTCAGACACAACAATGGAGAAAATGAACATTTTATCCTCAAGCATATGTAACTGAACCGCTGACACTGGTAGCAGATATGCAAATGACCAAGCTGGCAACGCGAAGTGACATCACAGCAGAGTAACTGGTATTCGGAAAAGCATGTGCTCGAGACACATGGGTGACATCACAGTATAGACGAAAAGTCACACACAGCCGGAGAAGGAAAAATTAATTTTTAAATATTTAGAAAAAAAAACACATTGTTGGAAATACCAGATATAAAGGCTTTTGTAAAAAAAAAAAGAAAGGGAGTTGGATTTTTCCTTTCTGTTTTCCTGCAATGTGTTAACATATTGACAACAACATTACACATAATTTATTAATTAAACTGGTTGGATAGATTAATTTTACTTAATCACGAGTTGTTTCTAGCTATCTTCCGAAGGTGGCATGAAGTGTAAAAATTCCGTTATCTAAATGAAACTCGCATTACATCATCACCAACGCCAACGTTGATCTCTCACTTCAAATCTCGCTACATCGCAAGAGTAAGCTAATAAATCCACTAACTTTGGCCATTTTTATAATAAACTTTGACATGTTCTAACATAAGCAGATATAAATTATGAATGATTTTAAAATTATAATTATTTAGTTAAGCTATTTTAAAATTATAATTATTTAGCTTAAAGCAAACACTGAATATTTATTATTCATATTAAGTTAGTAAAAATGAATGGCACATCTAAAATACACAGTAGATAAGATCAGATAAAAACATTACAATAATTCTTAGACATATGTACATCCATACATTACATTATTGTATAGAATAACTTGAGAATTTAGGACACTGATATCATGTATAAAATATAAGTTTATTCCTTGGAGGGGGAGGAGGGAGTTACCATAATTTCTTCATTGGTGTTAAATGATCAAGATTGAAATGATTAAGATTGAAACGTTTTATTGTTCCATTTACCTACTTTTAAGGGTTCTATGATGTTTAAACAAAAGCGTGTTGTTTTGGTAAAAATTCTGTATGATAAACATTTCGTTATTTCTTCAATATCAAAATAAGTGACCCGTTTTTAACATCTAATGCGGCATTAACCTTGCAATTATTAGTTTCTTGAAAAATATTTTGGAAACAAGAAAATGTCAAACACAAAAACAAATTTTCATTAAATACACTATTTGGAAAAACGCCTAATCAGAAAAAAAGTTTCTTTGGTGTTTTTCATAAGGTGTGCTTCAATCCATTTTTATAGGGTATGCTTAATTACATCTTCATAGGGTGTGCTTCAATAGAGTAGGGATACCTAGCTGTAAGAAAGCCTTTTATTCTAATAGTTTCTTCCCGAGCACTGCTAGACTTTGGAATTCTCTTCCAAGTTCCTGCTCCCCTGACTGTACTGACATGCAAAAGTTCAAGTGTAATGTAAACAGACGTCTTGCTGCTCAACTCCCTACATAGTATCCTTACAATTTATGTTTCAGATAGTAGTCCTCTACATCAAATTGACACTGTGCCTTGTTTGGGGGTGAAAATGCAATAAAAACAAGTGAAGCATGCGAGATCCCCCGTGAGTGCATAGTGAACGAGGCATAACAAAAATGACTAAGTTCAGCATTTGCCCCCCTCCCCCCCATTTAGCCCCAAAAGTCCCCAAGGGATGTCAAATCCTGGTAAAAATGAACAAACAGTGCAGTTTTAGGGCTTAACATATGTAAATTTAAGTTCTGCACCATGCAAAAAAAGAAATGACTAAGCCCCCCCCCCCCCCATTTAGCTCCAAAAGTCCCCTGTCACATGTATATCCCCATTAGGGGAGATGACAACATTAGGTTTTGGCAACTCTTGCAAGGAGGTGTTGACGTCCTCCTACATACAGCACCTGGAATTCCAAAATTGGTCACCCATTTTAGTAAGGCTCAATGTTGCTTAAGTTTGGTGATCTGACAGGAACTGGTGTGTCAACGCGATTATGTCTCTTGGTCGATAGTGGTAACACTATGCAGGTTAATAATATTAGAAGTAGTTTGAACTTATTCCATCCACTCCTAAATTGTAACTAGCAACTCCATCCCCGTGCTTCAATGGTATCATCAAGTTAACAAAATTTCTGAACATCCTCAATAGCTTCACTATCTAAATATACTTTCTCCACATCATCTTCATTGTCTTACACTTCTTGCATACGAATTGGTTAACTTCTCTTCTCTCAACATTTCTGTAATTCCGCTGCATTTCTTGTGAACCCAATTATTTATCTACAAGAACAGCAAAGAAATTTAGTTGCACCTAACCTTTTTTAAGGGAACTCTTTTCTGTGGGTTTTTCCAATAAAACCACCAATCATCACTTTAGTCTTGATAACATTCAATCTCACACAATTAATGTAACAAGTGTTTATTATATCTACCAAGTTGATCTTAAGGATAGCAGAGACTCAACCATTATATTTTCTTTTCAGACCCCCCCCCCATTCCTGTTTTTTCATTTTATGTTGAATTTACTTATAAAGACACTAGTTGACTTTCAGAAGACCCCCCTCCCTCGCTGTTCTTTTATATCGCAATTTCTTAAAACGTCACTAGCAAAAATTCAGAAAATGATCACACTTTTGTTTTAACGGTTAATTTAAAAAAAAAAAAAAAAAAAAAAAAATTAAAAAAGTCTTTTGGAACGCTGATGTTGTTAAAGCAAAAATTCTCTTCAATCAGTTTGCACTCTTGAGACGAAGCGTGTTTGCGATAAGTAGCTGCTATTTTAATTTTTATGTTTGATTTCAAATATTAATGACTACATTTTATTTCAGTACTTAATTTATATTTTCATTTCCTGATTGTTTTATTTAATGATAGCGTTTTCTCGTTATAAATGTTTATTATATCTACCAAGTTGATTGCATAAACAGATTAGGAAATTGCATTCATTGTTAGTGCGTGAGAGGTGAATTTATCACCATACTTTCCATTTAAATAACACACCAGTTGGACTTTTATTAAGTACAATACTTAATAAATTTTTTTTTTTAAATGGAGAGTAGAGAACGCTTTGTGGATGTGTTATCGGCAGCTCCTGTTACTCTCGCTTCTCTTTATTTGTCCCTCAATCCTAATGAATAATTTTTCTGACAAAGGGAGAAGAAAAAGCTGTATTCTAGGTTGGCAGTATTTTGCGTGAACAGTCGACATAGATGGCGGAAATTTTCTGTTTCTATGTCTATCCTTGTAGCCATGTCACTAGTAAGGGTGCTGGAGATAAACGTTTTGTCTGGGCTGACGTTATCCGCCTGATAGTCAGGGACCCGAACCTTGGATTAACCACTAAGGAGGCTGTCCTATCAGCAGGTGCAAAGTACTGGGGCTGCTGTATTGCCATTTGGTGAATGGATTCTGGACCATGCATTAGCTTCTGGTGGGGCCTCTCAATGTCATATTAGTGGGTAATTGTTACGGCTTTACCTTATCATGCTATAAAAAAAATTCTTTGTTTCTTTTTCTCTCTTAGTTTCCCCTCTTTCCTGCAAGTCTGACAAAATTCCATCATGACAAGTTTCAAGAAAAAATACACGATTAAACCCAGATCTCCAACTTCCAACGTAGACCCACACTACCATGTCTCCTTCTCCAACATCAGGGGCCTACGTTCTAACCTTCCAGAGGTTGAAGCCCAATTACAGGAGACTAAACCAGACATATTATTTTTAAGCGAAACTAGCATTGGACAGACTATTTCCCTAAATGAGTTCGTAATTAAGGGATACTTTAACTTAACATCTAAATCTGACCCCCAAGATGGGCATGGAATATGTGCCTATATTAAAGATGAGTTTCCATGTGGTAGGGACATCTCCAGAGAAGATCCTAACTTACCCTATATGTGCTTCCGGGTTGCATTAGCTCACACTACTGCATTTATATTTAACTCTCTATCGCTCCCATAACAGCGGAGTTACTATCTTTAAAAGCATATCTGAGAAAATTGACCAAGTTCTATCAGCTTATCCTTCAACTAACATTCGCGTATTTGGAGACATCAATGTTCATAATGTGAAATGGGTGACCCATTCAAACAAAACCGATGATGAGGGGAGGTTCTGTCATGATTTTTCCATTGCTAATGACCTCACTCAGATTGTTCACGAACCAACCCGTGTGCCCGACAATGACGGCCAGTATGCGAGTCTCCTACACCTTTTTATCACAACTTGCCCTGAACTATGTTCAGTTTCCGTTCTGTCTCCTCAGTTGTATCAATTAAGCTAAAAATGAAATGTAATAAGTCCTCAGACGCACCTCTCCATCGTACAGTATATTGATACACTATGGCTGACTGGGATAGCTTACGTACATTTATATCGGATCTACCTCTGCATTCCATGTTTAAAAAGGATGTGTCCTCTATAGTATCAGACCTGATGGAATGGTTAATTGTAGGTATAGACCGTTTCATACCCTCAAAAAAGTTCCAGCAAAAACCTAACAGCCAGCCATGGTTTTCTCCAGAATGTGCTGCTGCTATTGCACACAGAAATCACTTTTTCCACTGCTTCCAACATAATAGATATATGGAAACTAAAGCCGTTTTCAGGACTGCCAGCAACCATTATAAGAAAGTAATAAAGAACACAAGAGAGCTATATGCTCAGTCCGTCAAGTCCAAAGTAACTGAGCAGCAGCTTGGTTCCCACCAGTTTTGGCAAATAGCAAACAGAATCCTGAACAGAAGCTTGTGCTCTATCCCAACTATCATCAATGGACCTGAGTTAATCTCGTCAGCATCAGACAAAGCCAAACTCTTTGCCAAGAATTTTGCAGCTAATTCTATCCTTTGTGACCAAGGCCGCCAACCCCCAATATTTCCTCCTGTATCATAAAACATGCTATGTGATATACAAATATCTGTACGTTATGTTGCCAAGCTAATCAAAAACCTTGACTCCAGTAAAGCAACTGGCCCTGACGGTATTCCAATTATAGTACTCAAAAAACTTCAACCTGAACTAGCGCCTATACTTACAAAACTGCTTAAACGTTGTCTTAAGGAGAATTGCTTCCCATCACCCTGGAAAATCTCATCAGTATGCCCTGTATTTAAGAATTCAGGTGATCGTTCATCCCCCTCTCAGTACTGGCCAATAAGTCTCCTGTGCGTCATAAGTTGCTGGAATCTATGTTAAATAGAGAAGTAATCAACCATCTCAGCAAAAATAACCTTCTTAGTGACACACAATATGGTTTCCTGGACCCAACTCTTTTTCTGATCTATATTAAGGATCTTCCAAATCACATCCTTACATCATTTGTAGACATTTATGCTGATGACACTACCATCTATGGTAGCACATCTAAGACAGTAAACGGCCAGAAGAGAAAATAAGTAAAAAGAAAAGAGAGAAAAGCAGATTTCCACTCACATCGAGGTGATTGTAAGAGGTAAAAAATTGGCACTTCTACACTATTAGGACGAAATTTCGGAAATCGTAAAACTGAATTTCACATGAAAACAATGGTATCAACATATTCCTCATATTTTTAAGATGATTATATCCAAAAATTATGAAAATCAATAAAGTAGGAAATTTTTTAATAAAGAAAATAAAAAATAGAATTTAATGAAAACAATCGTAAAGCACAGGAGAGTTCAAAAGGGAGGTAATTTTCTGTTTCGATTTAAACAAGATGGCCGAAATTTTTCAACTACTAACATGATTAAAGTTGTTTTTTTTTAATAATTCAGTAATATTTAGGTAATTTTGACTGCATAATTGGAAACTACCACATTAATTTATTGGAATTGATGAAAAAAAAAAAATCAGTAGAAACCATTGTTTTTATCTGAAAACTCCATTTATCAGCTACAAATTTCATCCTAATAGTGTAGAAACGACAGAAAATCCATTGATCAATAAAAAAATCAGAAAGGAGAATCCCCGTGGATTAAAATTTTGTAAATATTAGCAAAAACCTTTTTAATTTAATAATTAGTTAATTTGTTAATTAAATTCTCTTAGAAGAAAAGAGGATTCTCAATATAAGGCGACGCATATTATGCTTTGAAGACTCCATTCTGCTTGCCCACCAAATTCATATCATTAAGAAACATCTGAGAAACAGACACTGCACTTAAGATTGAAATTACAAAACTGAAATTGCTCAGAACTTGATAATCAAGCTAGTCCAAAAATACTTTCCGTAAAAAGTGCATTTAGAAGAGTTTTTTTCTCTACAGAAACGCAACATTGTATCTTGATCAATCATACAACGATTATTTTTATGCAAAAAAAAAAAAGCAACAACCGTAAAATGGTTATTTATTTTTCATGCTTTAAAGGTATAAAGCGATATAACTGATGACCAATGCCGGACGATCACCCTCCTAATCTTTGAGAATGTAAGGAGAGTGGAAATTTGGATTTTCGATATCTGCGGTTTGCATCATAGCATCAACTTTTTTATGAGCAGATATCAAGTAACTAATCGGAAGCCAGGAACATCCAAAATTGGGGATGTCACGAGGAAGAGTAGAGGTAAACCCAGGTTTTAAAATGAGAAGAACGAAAACGTTGCTTCAAATTACCTTTTCAAGTTCTTCTGTGGGTAATTCCTCTTCAAAATCGGGGTAACAAATGGCTGTTTGGAAAATGCTTGTCAAGTCTGGTACTGATTGTGATTTCATAAACTGCAATTTAAAAAATAAGTTCCAATTATGAAAGAAACATGTTTTAGAAAATTCTGTGAATTTTAGTGTCAGAGGAGATAGAGTTTGAAAAGATGGAGACTGACAGACAGACATATAGTCTTTTATATATTAGATTTTTTTTAAGAGCAGAACTATCAATAAGAATCTCAGGAAGAAAAGAGACACATCTACGATTGAAAGACAGGAGATCAGTCTTAATAAGATTAAACAAAACAAGTCATTATATATATATATATATATATATATATATATATATATATATATATATATAAAATATATTTTAGTCATCGACATACAGTCCTGTTTCGTTGTTTCACAACTCATCAGTGCCGCTAGACTAACACCTATCCCAAGCCGAGGATCGAACCTAGAACCGTCGTGATGACAGTCGGCAGTTCTACCTCCTGACTACGGAAGCGGTGGCCGCAATTGATCTGTCCGAATGTCTATTTAAATAAACATCCGTCCGCCACTTGTAAAGTGCTCAAACGTATGTTTGTAAACAAACTGCGAGCTTCGCATTCTTTCAGCTAAATTAAGTAGCGAGTGAGATTATTTACGATAGTGCTCATATATATATATATATATATATATATATATATACAACAAAGTTAGGATACTGTCAAAGTTAAAGCATTTCATTTTATTTATATTGGTATTATTATTGTTATTTTGATCATTTTTTTTGTTGAGAAAAAAAAAAAAAAAATTCTTACCTTTTTAGCAGATTGTTCAAGATTTATTTGCGGGCTGTGAAAAGATCCAAAGTAATTTTATTTAGATGTTATAGAAACAGAGATTTGAAACTCAGCCAGTTACATTCAAATGAGATCAACAACAAAGTACCATATTCTCTGGGCAGCAAAAATGTCTCCATGGACAGAAGAAGTGATTGTTTGCATATATATTTTACGATGCTATCGGTAACCTGGAAAATCTATTCACAGAGATCATTTTTTTAAGCCAAATGTAAACCATTATTTCCTCTATCACGAAGATCAAACTATAAATATAGTGTGTGTGTGTGTGTGTGTGTGTGTATACACATATATAAACAACTTAGATACAAAATTATGACATTTATTATTCAATACACAAGTTTAAAATATTTGACACCAACAAAGTTAGGATACTGTTAAAGTTAAAGAACTTCATTTTATTTCATAGACATAAGTTCAAGCATATTAATAGCATGAACGTAAAACAATATTTTTTCATATTTAGTATTCCAGAGCTAATTCTCTATTGATTATTATATTGTACCTAATATATGATAGTGATTTCAAAAGTTAAATATATATAACTTGGGTGCCACCAGCTAGAATCAAAACCAAAACATTTAGCTCTTCAGTAACATTCACCACCATATGACCAAAGGACAGATCAATATCAAAACTTTTAAAATTAACAGTTTAACCTATAAATGTATATTTGCGCATGCTTAGAGGAGAACTTTAAATTGACTTCCCCTTGTCAAGTTCTAATTTTTCAATTTTGACCTTTAGCAGCTATTTTTTACTGGCTAAAAACGAAGTAAAATTTGTTCCATAGATTAGAATCCACTATATATTGAATTTCAAATCTGTAGACCAAATATTGATAGAGTAGTTTACTAGAGACCATTTTGCAAACACACACAGTGACAAGGTCCTTTATATATATATATATATATATATATATACATACACACTAGCAGGCCACAAAGTGTTGCCCGGTTGTAAAATATGCTAAAATTTTATATTTCAATTTATGCAGACTTCATATTTATTGTTATTATAAAGCTAACTCTCTATTGATTTGTATATATTAGTGGCCACCCGGCATGGTCCAGCCATAAAATACTCTTGTAGTTTTGAAAAATAATGAAGCTTTACTTACTTTTGTAAAATAATCCGAAACAGCAAAATGGAATATTAAAAAAGTAAACACGTAATTACTTTAGTTTTTTAAAGCAAAGAATCGATATAAATATGAATAAGAAGAAAATGGCGCCCTTTTCAAGCAGAAGAGCTTTGTTTCAGTTTTACAGTACTGAATGGTGTAGTATTGCGCTATCGGATTCAGGGTTGTAATGTAAAGAACACGCAGAAAGGGTTGTAATCAACTGAATTCCTTCTAGTACACTGACAAAAAAAGCTTAAACAGATATATAAATAAAAATAAAAAGGTAATGTAAATGTTTTTAAAAAGACACATAATCACGTGAGCAGGATTTTTTCCTTCTTTCGACACGATAACAAGTAACGTTACTATTTTTTATTATTTATCTATTTTCGAAAGAGTGCCACGTGCAAGTGGAAAAGGAAAAAAACAGAGTTATGCAAAATTTGTGTTGAGAATTGTCTAAAGTTCCGACTTTTTTTTGGCTTTCACTTTAATAAGAACGTGAATTTATGAGGTGAATTTATTCGACACAATATGATTCAACTCAAAAAAAATAAACAAAAGCTAACGTGAATTAAGATTAAAGTTAAGGTGTTATTGTGGACCCTCACCCCTTTTAAAAAACCTTGTTAAACTTTGTGACATATTTACATTCTATGGAGGTCAGGCACAAACTAACACCCAATAATTTAATTATACCGTATTTCTTCAAGCAAACATAATTATCAAAGTATACTTACGCAAACAGATATGAAAAGTCTTTGTTAAAGTTTGTGCCATATTTTCATGGAGTACAGGCGCGAACGCAGACCCCACAATTTTATTATACCATCCCTATTTAAGTTAAAACATACTTATCAAAGTATTCATATGTACATCTATATCAAAAACCCTTGTAAACGTTTTTTTTTCTTCATTTCTTATTTCCATACTTTGGGGGCCAGGCGTGAACGCAGACCCTACAATTTTTATGAACCACCATTCTGCCAGATCAAGCATACCCATTCCTGATCCTCGATAATCTATCATTATATGTAATCAGTTTCTTAAAATAGTCAACCATATAGGAACCTATTTGTGACCAGACGCACACAGACGTTCAGCTTTATATTATATATATATATATATATATATATATATATATATATATATATATATATAGGGTACATACATTTGTTTCAGATTGTTATTTTTATGCATATTTTTTTTTTTACTTTCAATGTCAGTTTTGTTTTCATGAAAATACCGACTAAAATATTGTAATCATGGATAATTTTGAATGTATATTTGTGAAAGGAGCACAGAGTTCTCCTTGGAATCCATTCAAAAAAACAAATAAGAATATTATGTTTTAGAATTTTTGAGATGATAATTCATTATTTGGACTAACATTCTCATTTTGAATATTATCCTCACAACGTTTAGGCTGGTTGTAACCTCCGACCTTATTTAAGTGCATCTTGTCAAACTCAGGAGTCTTCCTATCGAACTTGAGAATCCGTACAGAAAGTCTAACGAAACCCTTTAATCTACGGGAGTAACTTGCTTTCATTCTGTCAACCATGACTAGGGAGAAGTCTAAAGTAATTCGCAATTGTATTCTTAATATCGCTCATACTAAGGATTGAACCTTCAACCCTCAAAAGACTATCACTTAGGAGTTATTACATTTAGCACTTTTATTCACTGCATCATGGATTCTTCTGGATGTTGTAGGTTCAATCGTCAGTATTGGTGATACTAAGAATACAACTACAAATTACTTAAAACTTCTATCCAGTCATGGCTAATAGAACAAGAACAAGCTACCCCCACGAATTAAATAAAAATTTAGTTTGAAATTCTGTACAGATTCCGAACTGTTACAAAAATTCCAGAGTTCAACAAAACATACCTGAAGAAAGTTGTTTGGTTTACTTGACGGCATATCAAACCTTTTGGGATTATTTAATACTAAATCAAATAATTTTGAAAAAAAGCTTTATTTTTTATATATTACTAGCAGAGATAACCGATGTTGTCCGGGTCCACAAATAATAAATAGAAGAAATTAAGTTCTGTTTGGACACACCTGCTATATTAAGGATAATGAGCACTTTTTCATTGCTATATGTGATATCCATTGTGGGCAACATTGATAACATTTTTTTGTAAATTCTGCAACAGTTCTACCTCCCACCCTTATCCGAATTTGAGAGGGAGGGGGATTTGTTAACTGTACTTTAATGCAACAATTTCAAAAACAATAGATACGGTAAAAATTTGATTTAACTTGAATATCCTACGTAAAAAAAAAGAAACAGATAAAAACACAAAAAATGTAATCGCTCTTAAAAAAAAAAAAAAAAAAAAAAAAAGTACCTCCCCACCAAATTCTTCAGCAATTCTACCCCTCATTCACCTATCAGATTATGGGAGGGGAAGGTAAACAAAAGATTAAGGAATACCGAGAAGAAGCTATTTTCAGGATATTGAGCACTTTTTGAAGATGATGTACCACTTTCTATCCTGTGTAAAGCGATTTTCTTAAATGCTGCATCAATATAGAAAGATTTCTCTTTACAGTCCGTTGCAACGGCCATGTTACTTTGTGGGTGGTCATCTCAGTACGGTCCGTAAACTTCAAAATTTTATTTTACATCTCCTTCAAAGATAGGAGAAAAAAAAAAAAACTTAAAAATAAAACTGAAATGAGTTCAAATTTAAAAATAATAAAATAGAAATAAAGAAAATGAAAAGCTATTTTCAGTGCTTCACAAATTGCACAAGTATTTTTTTTTTTTTAACTAAAACGTTTTTATGTTTTAAAAATGATTGCTAATTACTTATTGTGTTTATTAAAAGAAAATGAGAAAAAAAAAACAAAATTAAAAAGTCGTCTTCTATGGTAAGGGTGAATGCCACTAAAAATCTCAGACACACACAAAAAAACAAAAAACAAATGATTTTTCATTTAATAAAAATTTATAAAACATTACTTGGTATATATATATATATGATGAGAATAATGAGAATAGTATTCCGACGAAATAGAGAAAAAAAAAAAGGAACAAACCAATTATGTGTTCATCAATGTTTCATCTTCAAACAGGCAAAAATAATTAAATTTCTTTCAAATAAACTGCAATGGAGACTCTCGAATTAACACTTATCGCAAATTTAAGCAGAATTAAACAACATGGCAGTTTCTAGAATGTATCGCCATTAATGAATAAATTTCTATTAAAAGAACATAATTTCATTTTAAACACAGGTTAACTCTCACACTTATAATAATTAATACATATAATCAGTCAATCAATTGCATAACAAAAATACACTCATTTCTTTTCAGTTATACATCCATATTTGAATTATAACGGACATATTTGTTCCAAAAAGAATATGAATCGCATATCTTTTTAAATACATTAATGGCTATATGACGTTATAAAGGAAAAAAAAATCTTACTCTCTTTCACAACGCCCCCCCCCCTGAATTTCCAACAACTTTTTCTGTTTCAGAAATGGAACAGGGTCATACATTTTATTACATCAAAAATATATTTTCAAATATTTATACTGGTGTTTTGTTTTCTTAATTTCATTCATTCAGAGGAAGTCTCGAAATAAAGATGAAACGTTGATGAACACATAACTTGGTTTGTTCCTTTTCTCTCTCTCATATATATATATATATATATATATATATATACTAGCAGGGAGACTCAATGTTGCTTGGGATTGAATGATAATCAACGAATGTTTCACACTCTCATATTTTTATTGGCATCAAAATCAAAGAAATCACCCATTTTTTTAAATTAAATCGATTGTTTGCCTGCTCTAATTGTGGACCCATTGCGGTGCACCGGGAAGAATCTTTACATGCCTCCCCACAGTGACTTAGTCCACAATACATTGTATTCTACATTGCACTGTAGAGAACCTACTGTTGATTTTATGAAAATAAAGCATCATAGATTGTAACAATTTAAAAAAGAAAATCTTTTACAAGAACATAAAAAAGCCCCTGAAGTCTGTGTTAATACTATCATTATAACTAAAAATTTTTTTCTTAAACTAACAACATCATCGAATTAAGCATTGCTTATTCAATATTGTCACCAAAAAACATAATTGCAAAAAATATTTCATGTTATTAATAATATAAACTTTTTAGCATAAATTTTACATTGAAATTTGAACAAAATGTTGTTTTTGAACATTTTTTTACCAATTTTTTTAATACATAAATATACATTTTTTAATTTTAGAGATTACCTTTGGTCTGTTATCTTTCAAACACAACCAAAATTTAAATGTGAACTAAAAAAAATTATGATAAGCCTCTTTTGTTTTTTCAGCCATTTTTGCCCATACCTAAATATTTCTAATTGCTTTTCTTTATTACTTAAATAGGATAATTAAGGACAAATTGTTATGAGTTGAAACGAGTCACTTTTGAAAGAGAAAAACAGTTTACTTTTTGATTTTCTTACTTTAATTTTTTTCCTTTGATTAGTGAAAGTAGGAGAGGTTTGGCATTAAAGAAAATTATGGCCAAACTTTTTAACATCAAAGACATTTTTAGCCCAAGTAAAAAAAAAAGAAGAAATAAGAAAACATTCCAAACTGAAATAAAAGAAAAACGTAAAAAACGTTAAAAATGTAATTATACAGAAAGCAGAAAGAAAAAAAAAAAGAATGTCTCATTATGGAAATACATTTACGTTTTTTCCTCTTATTCGTCAGGCAGAATATTGTGTGATGGGATGGATATATATTTACATATTGCTCTTTATGAGATAGATATACGTTTACACAGTACTCTTTATTACAGAATAGATGATATATATATGAGAGAGTGAAAATATATAGTGTGTTGCAGTTCCACTACACCTACGTTCGAGTCAATACTGCAAATGTGACACCTAGCAATCAAAAATGAGACAGAAATGAGCAAAAGTTGCGGATATAATTAAGCAAATTATCAGATCAGAATACTCACATGGATTTTCTTCGAGTTTCAATAAGGCATAGATTCTCTTCAAGCAGTTTCGCCTTTGTGTCAGACACTTCCTTTTCTTCTTTGGCTTCGTTTTCCTCCTCTACATTGCTGACATAGTTTCCATTCTCTTCGGCTTCAATTTCTTGATTTCTGAGGAGGATATCTGAAGATTAAAAATTAAAGGGAATTAAAGATGAACACAGGAGAGAGAGAGAAAGAAAAAGAAAGTAGGCGGAATAGAAAAATAAAAAGGAGAGAAAGAGTAAGAGAGAGGGTGATAAGAAAAGAGAGAAAGAGATTGGGTGAGAAAGGAGGTAAATGAAAGAAATGGTTTAAAAAGAAAATGAGTGTGTTAAGGTGGGATATTAATAAAAAAAAGATTGCATGCTATGCGAGAGCAACAACAGTTAAATAGTTGTTTCTTTATGCAGGGTTGTCTCAAAAATAAAATTGCAATGTAAAGTTCTTTGGAATTTATGGGCAACTAGCAGGCTGCCCGGTGTTTTCCAGTCGTAAAATACACATAATATTATATTTTGATTCATACAGAAACTGAAACATGTGAATGCAAGTATTATGTTTTTTCTAAACAGTTCACTTCTTGTAAGTAAACAATACTTGAGCTGAGATCGAAACCAAGACCTAAAGACAGTAAGTCAAATACGGTAACCATCAGGCCAGCTTGGCAGGATCTTTAAAAAGTGTTTTCAAACCTACTTATTCTTAACATAAGTAATCTGTCATGCAAACGATTCATGCATGTGCAACCAGGAAACGGTTGACAAACAGACAAAATCTGATGACCCCCCCCTACCAATTTCAATCCCTTAGCAGCCCTTTTTTCTTGATGAAAACCGATTAAAAAGTTTTACACATGTCTGAATACCTATATTCCAAATTTCAATAATGTAGATAAAAAATTCGAGTATATAGGTTGTGAAGTGTCCTTACACACACACACACACACACTCTCTCACTATATATACATATATATATATATATATATACATATATTAATAAAGTCAGAGATCATGCTTTTCAAAATGAAATAAATTAAAATTTGTGCCTATTCACTATGAATAAGTTCATCCATTCATTTAGAGTCGGCTTTCAATTATGAACAAAATAATTCAAGATGATGATGGTTTATCATAATTCAGGGATCTTAGTAGCCTAAAAAGCTAAAATCAAGATGAATTTCCTAACCTGTGTGTGTGTGTGTGTGTGTGTGTGTGTGTAGAAAGAGCAGCAAGGAAAAAAACAACACATAAAACACGGATGATGATTTGCTGGTGATAAGTAGTAAAAACATTTAAAAATGTTTCATTACTCAAATTAAAATCTTGGTAAACAACAACAAAAAATGAAGAAATGAAGGAAAAATTAAATGAGCTCTTGAAACAAATACAAGAATAAATGGAATAGATGGAAAAAAAAAAGAAACAAAAAATAAAAAAAATAAAATCCAGATGAATTCATCAACTTGGGGTGGGGTAAGAGGGGTCGCGGGCTCAGTATGTGCTTTTCTTTTGTTTGTGCATGTGCAAACAAAAGCCTTAAAACACGAATGATGATTTGCTAGTGATAAGTAATAAAAACATTTAAAATGATTTAAAAAATGTTTCATTACAGATAAACAAGCAAAAAATGAGGTAAATTTAACAATAATTTAATCATCAAAATTAATTGAGTTGACAATTTTTCAGATTTTGTTTTGATGGGAGGGGGAGATTAGAAACTTTGTCTTCCTAATCAACTCCAATCTTAATTTCAACTAAGTCAAAATTAAAAGATGTACACCTTATGCTCATGTTGGGGGAAAGGAGACAGGAAGTCATTCTTTGATGGAACAAAAGTCATCTAACTCCCCCTACTCACTTCATGAATCATTTGAAAGATTAGCCTTCAAGGCAAAATTAACATTTTCAGTTTAATGACCCTCTGTGTGCCTATGTTTGCATGCATGGAGAGGACGATGCAAAAATAAAAAAAATAAAAACTAAAACAACTTGGATGATATGTTAGTAATAAGTAGTAAAAATACATTTAAAATAATTTGAAAAATGGTTGATTATTGAAATATCAATGATCCATTTTTCCAGCAACATTGGAAACAGATTCGATAGAAGTGATTTTAGATCTAGGAGTGTTTCAAAATAACAGGCTTCCTCAAGGAGAGAGTTATTCATTTTTAACTGGAAGAAAACAAGGATCTGAATGTTAGTGGTGAAAGGAGAGAAGTTTGACTTGAACCAAACTGAAGAAAATATTCAAAAGAATGTGTTAATGAAGAGTAAAAACAAACAGGTAACTGTCAGAAAACTCATATTCAACACTGCTTTCGACAATAATGCATGTTTACTTATCAAAAACCGTTTCTGTTATGAAGGTCATCGGAAGTAGTGTTAGTTAATCCCCCGACTGCCTAATTACGTTCCCTACTTTCTTGTTCATTTCATTTTCACATAATTTTTTGATAAAAAAGAACTTGATTTTTTTTTTTTAAATATGCATTTTTACAGAAATAATGAATATTGAATGTAACATTTTATGAACTTTTCACATGTAATAAATTAAAAAATTGAAAAAGAAAATGAATAAATGTTAACAGATCCAAACACATGAATTTTTCACGTATAATAAATTAAATAAAATAAACATGATTAAACTGAATAATAAATATGAATCCAGTCGATTAAGTAATATTAGCATGGTTTTCAGATTGTGTAAAAGGATTGTGTAAAAATGGGCGGTGGGGGGGGGGCTCATCAAATTAACTAACACTTTGTTTTATGACTTTCAAACAGGAAATGGTTTTGGATAAGTAAATAATAAAAATTGTTTTCTTTCTCTGAAAGGACACAATTCAGATAATAAAAACATAAAAGGCACAAAAGATGAGGTTAACTTATTAATGATAAAGTTTATACCAGATATTTGATTGGCATTGGTTATAGAAATCATTCTTTGCATCAAACAAAGTGAAGTAGCAAATGGTAAATAGTAGTCAGAATGTTCAATTGAAATAAACAACAAAACAAAAACAACACAGAACCAAAAACAAAACATGATAGCAACATTTTTTTTTTTTTTTAATTTTCAGAAAAATATGAAATTATAAGTTCTTTGTAATTTCAATTTGATTGAATTTTTTTTTATGGAATTTGGACAGTGACAAAACACAATAAAATGCATAACTAAAAGAGGAGAGAGTTTGAATTACCTACGAGAGACCATCTGTCTTCAGTGTCTCTATCCAAAGGTTTGTCAGGTTGTCCTGACATGAGGATATTTCACCCTGCAAGCAAACCCTGACCAACTATTCAAAATAACATAGTATTCAAAGCCCAAATAAAATCCTCTTGCAGCTATACTAGATGTTATATATACGAGGGTTTTTCCAAAAGTAAAACCTACCTCTTTTTTTTTTTTGCTCAAAAACTTGAAGAGCTATCAAGACGTGAGTGGTACCATTAAACGAGAAACCTTTTGTGTCCCAAAATTTACCCACCACCATTCTCAGTGCACTTTTGTCAGGAATTCAATGACGCATCTCTGTTTCTGAAATATGGGGTTGCTTTTATTAGAGTCTCACACCATCAACATTTGCAAAACAAAGATGAAACTTTCAGATCATGAATGCATCCCCTCTTATCCAGTCAGATGAAATAAAAAAAAAATAGGAGGCATTACGTTTGGAATGCCCCATATGTTTTTTTTTTAGTTATGCTTTTATTTTCATAGTCTTTTTCTATTCTATATAATAAACTTTCTTGCAGTTTTCTTAATATTCATTCATATGTAAGTATAGAAAATGAACATCGAAAGAGTATGTTTATATCTTTTCTCTATTTCTTATTTGGTGACATGTAAGAATACAAAATGTCTTTGGTCGTCATCAGTGTATGTGTATATATACCATTAACTACTGTAATTTTATTTTTACACAAGAATTAATCACTTTTTTTGTTTAAAGGCACTCATACCGTCTATCTCTATCCTCTTCAACATTTTACTAAGTTTCTGATGTTTAAAAAGCCTATGGTGTTAGTATTGCAAACACAGCACTTTAAATCGATATTAAGAAGCGAGTAAAGAAAGTGCATTTCCTGTTTTGACAGGAAGTTATGAGCAACAAAGCAAAAAATCAGCAAAGAAAGCAACGCTTAATGCTAAATATTACCTTTTGGAATATTCTTTTCTGGTGAGACGGTGACAACAAAGGTTCCTTCTTTTATTATCTTTGGTTTATCAACTAACACCTTGTCAGCTGGCACAGTCTTTTTAGCATCTGATTTTGCAACGTTATCATCCACATGCTGAATGTTCACCGTCTCCGAGACAAGTTTAGCTTTCTTTTCTTTGACCTGCGCCCCTTCACATGGAACCCAAAAGCTCTCATTCCGAGGAAGGACACATGAAGTATCAGCTTCCTCATCTTTTTCCTCCTCCTCCTCCTCTTCTACTACACTCAAGTTGTTGTGGTCAGTGATATTCTTAACGCAAGATTGGTGTGTACCTTCTGGTTTGTTTTCACTATCCACCAGTGGGTCGATCTCTAAATTATTGTCTTTAGCCATTTCTGTGGATTGGTTAGACGGAACCGGTTTAGGCTTTAATGCTTCAACCTCAGCTGAAAAAGGTTTAAAAATTATGATATTTGCATGTCTATATGTTTGATTATACTGTTAGGAGTAGTCTTATTTTATTGTTAGTAACGGACTATAACAAGCGATATAATTTTTTTTCCTACTACTGAATCACCATTTATTAAGATCAAAAGCCACCTGAGGATAAAAATTGATGAGAGTGAATCATTGTCAGTTGAAAACTGTAAAAATATTATGAGAGTATTGAAAATGAATAATGGAACAAACAAAATTTGATTATAGGGAAGATTTATGACAAATATTTGTTATAATCTGCAGAAAAGCAGTCCCATGATAAGTACCACAGACAAAATTCTTTGCAAAGAAGCTGTATTCATGGAAATTCTGTCTGACGCTAGACAGTGAAAGAAAGAAAAGTGGTGGTTGTCAAAATTCCCTCTATATAAAAAATAATACAGAAAAATCTTTGAACACGGGCTGAAAAGATCATATTCAAAAAATCATGTAAATTGATTAAGTAGGTTTTGCTTTAATAAAAAATCATTTTTTTTTTACAATTTTAAGTGGTTAATAGTAAATTGTAGCTATCACAAAGCTGAATACAAACAAAAAAAATATCAGAAGTTTGAATTGAGTTATTTCCTTTTGTTTATTCGGTAGAGTGAGACATGTCATCCTTCCTTTCTCATAAAATTTGATTTTCTTAATTAAAAAACTATTTTATCAATTCATGTAATTTTTTGAATATGACATTTTCGTTCTGTCATGTGTACATACATTGTACAGATTTTTTCTTTATTTTTGTTTTTTAATATAGGGTGAATTCTGGACAAGAACTAGGAAAGTAAATGCAAGAGAGAACTTCATAGTTATTTAATGCTATAAAGAACAACTTAACAACCCTTTTACAATGGACTATTCTGGAGTGTATGTAATCAGTTATGGTATTAGTCTGAATTAAGTTAACAGCATTCAAAATTGGTACTACTACAGAGTGGAACGATAAATTTGTTGCCCAAAAGAAAGCAACTCTACAGCTTTATTTTAAAACTTTTATCGAAAAAAATAAATTCAGGTAACTTGATTATGTAGTAGAGTTGACATTTGTTCAATGTAGCTGCCTTCAGCTTCAATCACCACCTCGATTCGGGTCTGGAACTGGGAGCATGCCTTTCCCACAAGCGCCAGTGGGAGCTCAGTGAATACTTGGCAGATGGTGGCATTCAGACTGACTTTGGAATTGTGGGAGATCATGTTGGTGATGTTCTTGATATATGACCAAATAAAGTAGTCCAATGGGTTCAGGTCGGGGGAGGAGGGGGGGCAGTGAGAGAAGGGTACAAAGTTGTAGCACTCCTTCGGAAGCCAAGCCTGGCTCTCTTTGAACTTGTGGGCTGGTGTCGAGTTCTGCTGCCACACCCAGGGTCTACCAGAAGCCACTTGATAGTACCAGGGGATCACCATATTCTTCAGCACATCCAGATAAACTTTGGTGTTGACTTTCAAGCTGACTTCGAAGATGTGAGGTGGCATAATGTGCCCTCTCTTTAAACCACACCAAAGACTATAACCATGCCCGGAAACTTTGTTTTCATTACCTTGGGCATGTCCTTGGTATTTGTGGCAATCCAGCGATGCATTTTGAGGGTGCTGGCAATGGTCCTGTAGTCATAATTTGAATCGGTAGAGAGATGAGTTGTACAGCAGCGCATCTCTGATCTCGCTCGTTCAACATTTGTCACTTTTAGACATGACAGAAGGCTCCTATCGCTCTTGGGATTTGTACACAACTGGCCAACTAGTAGATGGTTTGCAACAAAACAAAACAAAAAAAAAAACAATAGTTTTCATTAAACGGAAATATGTTGTCTTTTCTAGGGCAACAATATTATCGTTCCACCCAGTTGTATTACTTCTATTTCGTGTAAATATATATTCTTATGTTGTTTTTGTTAATGAACTTCTTTTCAGATTTGTAAGTGACCATTATATTATTTTTTAATTTTGTAATTAAAGCATTAAAAAATTAATAAAACAAATAATTTAGCTTTTTTAATACCCAATATTTATCCTTTTCATCATATTTATCCTTAACATCGGGATTACATGCTGATATTTGTTAGACAGCTTTTAGAAATTGACTTCTCATTTCACCTATCTCTGAGCCTATCTCTTTATTCCTTTTTCTCAAATTCATCCTTATCATTTCCTCCAATGTTTTCCTTGGACTTTCCTCTGACTTTGCTACTTCAACTGTTCTACATTTAACTCAAGCACTTCTCATTTATTCTTTCATCAGCATATTCGGTTTAACATCTGTTTTACATACTAGCATGAGTTGAACGGCTTTTAAGAAAATGAACACCTGACCAGAGATAGTTTAGTTTGAAAGACAATTTTTAAAAGTTATCCAATGCATAGTACAATGTAAAATTTGTTAAATTGTATATGATGATGATATAATTGATTTTTTTTTTTTTTTTTTTTTTACTCCTAGGTTTTTCATGGTGTTCACATGTAATTGTCAAAAACAAAAGTAAAATTTCATTTTTTTCATTTTTGGGGGTGGGTGGGTGAGGATGAACTAACACTAGATCCTAATATACAGTAATACGGATTTGTTTTTATAAGATTAGTTATTTTTGGCATTACATATTCTAAAATAATTTCTGTCGTGTCAACTTAACGATGCCAACTAAAGAGAACGAGACAAAATAAAAATAAAAAATAGAAATATTTCCGAAATGAAAAGCTTACGAGTGGTGGCTAAAGTCGGTAGTAATATGGATTTATTGTGCAAAGCGTTTATCAGAGAATCTCCATGAGGTTTCCATTTTTGTCGACTCTTAATAGCCGATGTTCTTTCAACGGAATCTAAAATAAAGAAAACAAAAAAACAATATATTAATGCATTAATAAATGTTGCATATTACATAATAGTAAAAATTACAAGTCCAATGTGCAATGGGTTATACATTATGGTTGATGGTGTAGGACCTTAAGGTCATATAGAAATGCATATTTGGATAGTGATTGCTTTCCTAGCAAGTTATTGTGCGAACTTAAAGAAAATTAATGAAAGGAACCTTTAGTTGAGTAGATTCAAATAGAAAGTTGGTAATTAAGTAAAATAAAAGGTAGAAAAAAAATACAAAAGTGTAAACAGAATACAAGCAATGAAAAGCATATACAAGAATTTTTAAGGATTCTTACTAGCTTGCCAAACATATTTGAAACACAAAGGTCCAGTGTGCTATTTTAACATAGTTGTCTTCTCTAGAATATTCCCTGCCCAGTACACGCGGCTGTTTTTTTCCATCCTTTACATATTCGAAATGTATAAGTTGAAGAGTAGTTTAGTGGTAGTTTACTCTTCGCTGTTAGCCTAACTACTGTCTGTAGACTTAAAAATTCATTTTTTTAATGATTTTTAGTGGCTAATAGTAAATCATAACTATTGCAAGGATGAGTTTGATCTTGGTAGTTCAAATTGAATCATCTCCCTTTATTTAGTAAAAATGGCTGAGCTAGATGCCATTTTTGCTTCCTCATAAAATTTAATTTTCTCAAAAAACAACAAAAAATACTATTTGATCAATTCATGTGATTTTTGGAATGTGACATCTTCGTTCCATGATGGATACATACATCAAAGATATTTCTGTATTTTTTTTTTTAATTAGGTTGAATTCTGGACAAGAACCGACATAATTATTGATCAGCACCCCATGCAGGTATCCTTTCAGAGGGCATGGCTTCCATTTTTGCTATTTTATACGACAGGAATGCATGAATAAAAATATTTTCTTTAGTTGTAAATAACAAATGAATTATAATATTCAAATTATGCCTCATGTTTGTTTGTTTGTTTTTGTAGCTAATGCATTACCTGCAAGTGTGTCTTGAAGCGGAAGGTCTTCCAGGTGAATATCCTCTTTCTGACTCCATCGTGATCGTCCAGGGCTGACATTGTCTGCTGCTGAATCATCTTCGGTTTTCTATTGAAAGAAGACAAGATGAGATTTACTTGGTCTTTTGGCTCAATGTGTGGTACCTATTCTGGTGCTGTACTTCATCTTTTACTATCTTTAATTGGTGAGAAGTGTGGGGGGGGGGTCGACTGGGGCAATTTTTATTTTTGCTCCAATCCAGAGCACACTTTTTTGGGGTACTGAATGCTTTCCACATTAAAAAAAAATAACCTTATGTCTAACTCTGCCTTTGTGAGAGGCAAGTAAATAGGAAAAAGATTAGACCTTATCAAAAAGAGGAGGGTATAAATCTTTGATTACAAAATAAAATATAAACAAATGGAAAAAGAAAAAATTAAAATCAACTAAGAGTTGGAGGGGGAGCGGTGCTAAAGAAAAAACAAAATAAAAAATAACAAAATTCATGTAAAAAGGATTCATTTTGAATAAGAATGGTACTTATACAGAATAAGGACTGTTATTGTTGGAAATTTCTGGGCAGTTTACATAAAATGCTAGAAGGTGCCTAACAAAAGTTTTGTGATTTTTTTTTTGCAAACGCTGGTCAATTTTTTCAGTGAAAAATATTATTTCTATCATTATGGAGATAATTAATTGATAAAAACTATTATTTTTGTTGCTATAAAGAAAATACAATTGGAAAATTTTTACAAAACTTTTTTAAAAATTCAAAATCAAGAAAAACAAAACACTCATTGTAAGGTAAATTTCAAGAATGAATATCAAGTGTTTTAAATAACTGATAGCAAACGAAAAATAATTAAAAAAATGTTCTGTCATTTTTTTTTGTTGTTATAATCTTTTTTTTTTCAAATCAAAATAAATATTTAGATTTTTATAATAAAGTAATGATAGAAAATCATTGTTTACTTAAATGATGTTGACTGCTGCAATTTCACTTACTCAGTGTTTCCACACCTTTTGCCTTAACGGATGTAAAACCGGATATGATAATGATGACCTGCACCACAGTTATTATTCTATTCATTTATCTATTTCAAAGTTTCATCAGTAAAATGAAGAAGAATAAAGTGTATAGCTTTCTTACCTTCTGAACGTTTTCTTCATTCCCATAAATATTAGCATCTCTGAAATGAAAGATAGAAAAAGATTTCATCAGGTTGAGAAACTTGTACTTGTAATATTATAGAGTACTCTCATTCCTCCACAGCTAGGACACCAGGAGAGATTAGCTAGGAAATGAATGACAAAGAAAACTGTCTGATCCATTGACCTCCACTGACAAAATGATACCATGACATTGACCTTCACAGATAAAGTGACAGCATTAACCATTAGCAATTGGAGGATCAAAATAGAGAATTCAGAAGGATGAAAAAGAAAGTAGACATGTTCAGTTTCAGATGGAAATTAAGCTGAGGGAAAACTGGACGGATATCTGATTACTGGTGGAAAGTAAATATATTCAGAGGACACTGGTTATTGGGAAGATAATGGTGGCAAAGTCTGACGGTGAGAGATCATGATAAGATATGTCAGAATCAGTCTTAACAGAGATTCGGAGATTGAAAGATGGGAATCTAGCTAAAATGTAGAGAGCCTAGAAACAGAACCCCAACAACCTACCCACACACATCCATATCTGACAAGAATGTTTGTATTATTTTTATTACCCATGTAAACTGTGGTTTTGTTCCGGGTGATTACCAGCATTGGCAATGTAGACACAGCTCATAAGAAAACAAAGAACCATGGCATGTGCATTTGCGACCAGTCAGAAGTGTGGGCATAGTACTGCAGGTAGACACATTTTTGATTAGCAATTTGAGCAGGCCAACAATTGAATCAAATTTTGCTTCTTGAAAAACAGAGATTAAATAAAAATAATTATTTTCTCTGGCCAACAGATTTATTTTTACTCTGATGGCAATGGAGTGGTTGGCTTGAATTCAGTTATATTCTTTTGGATGATTGGAATCTTAAATGTTAAATGAAATGCTGTCTCTGGCAGTGAGTCTCTGACTTTTCTGATCATTGTGGCTGACAATAGATACTTCCCACTCTTCAAATATTCAAAAACAAAAAAAAATTAACGAATAAATATTTAAATTTGATTCACAAAAAACCCCCCAACAAAAACAAAACAAAAATCATTTCAAATCATGTAACATTGTCTGTATTTACAGGATTCAAAACAGAGTTTTTTTTATATTGATTCATTATTTCAAAATCTACCTTCAACTCTAATGTGTTATAAATCATATTAAGAAGATTCAATTTGTTAGCTCTTGAAATGAATCTCATATGGACAGCCAATGATGCATTTCCATGTTATTTTTGTACATGAGATTTTGCCTTGATCTAATAATTATTGCTTCCATGAATTTTCATTCGCCATAAGAAGACATTACATTTATAAGAAAAAAACTTTATATTGCAGAAAATTTAGGTCACATTGACTCTTAGATTTTGAGGCAATTCTTCACCATGGTCAGCTGACACGATTAGATTTAATTACAAAGAAATACTAATTCTGTCTGGTCCTCATGGAAAAAGTAAATATATATTTTTTTCTTTATTAAAAAAAAAAAAAAAAAAAAAAAAAAAAAGGAAGGAAAATATCATGAAAAGCCATTTTACCCCTTTGCTTCAGCATCTTCATTCTCCGGTGGTTCCTCATCATTTTTAACGCCAATCTCTTTGAGAACCTGAGTAACGGATTTCTTTGGCTTTTGTCTACAAAGCAAAGAACAGCTTTCAAGACAAACACTGATGTGATCATTAGCATTAACCTTTTTTGGACCGACCATAGCATTTGCTTTACGATTTCGTTCATTTTTAAAATATGAGTTCACCATAGCTAAATGACTTTATATATAACATTTGAACTTTATACGATATCATTTTTTTTATTTATTGTGTAAAATAAAAGCTACTTTAATAGAAATAACTTATAAAAATTGAATTTAAAGCAAAATTACAATTTCTATAGTATGTTGAAAAGTATGTTCCATTTAAGGAACATTGGTACAAAAAAGGTTAATGTAGGGATAAACACAGAAATTTGTGTTGTCCTCCAAAAATTGAAAAAAATCTAAACACTAGGAAAATTTCATTAAGATCAGAAAAGATTTGTATAAAATATTTATTCATAAATGATTGCTCATATAAAATACTTGTTTTATTAAAAAAGAAACACATTTACAAATTCTTTTAAGTTACTTAATTCCTCCTCCTCCTAGCCTTTATTTCAAGAAAAAAATACATCTAATTATACTCAAGACTTACTAGGTAGCTTTGATTGATTGCTATCATATTACTATTTAATTTCTATTCACTACTTGAAATCATTAAAACGAAACAAGATGGACTAAACTAATGCATACGGAAAAGAAGACAAAAATAATGAAAATGGAAAAGAAAAAAAAAAACGGTACTTCTGCACTTTTGCCACAGCACTATTTTTAAATATTTTTTTCAGGTTAAATTCAAGCTTCACAATATTTTTTTTAAAGCTTCAGTTATTAAACTGTTAGGTGAAAGCACAGAATAGTTACAAAACACTATTCCCATGTTAAGAATGGCTTTCAAAATAACATTATTTCCGCATGAGTACCAAAAAAAACTTATGAATATGGAAAAGAAAAACCTAATAGCTACAGAAACACTAATCAATTTAAAAGTTTTAATTATTTTGAATAAAAAAAATCTCTATAGTTAAATTTAATTGTCACCCTTGAATTTTGGCAAAATTTAAAACAATGTGGTTGCTTCCAGCCTCCTACTCGCTTCATCATAAAATTAGATCTTATTGAGTGTTATTTATTAAGTGTAATTCTAAATAAATATTGATCTTATTGAGTGTTATTTATTAAGTGTAATTCTAAATAAATATTGATCTTATTGAATCTTATTTATTAAGTGTAATTCTAAATAAATATTGATCTTATTGAATCTTATTTATTAAGTGTAATTCTAAATAAATATTGATCTTATTGAATCTTATTCATTAAGTGTAATTCTAAATAAATATTGATCTTATTGAATCTTATTTATTAAGTGTAATTCTAAATAAATATTGATCTTATTGAATCTTATTTATTAAGTGTAATTCTAAATAAATATTGATCTTATTGAGTGTTATTTATTAAGTGTAATTCTAAATAAATATTGATCTTATTGAATCTTATTTATTAAGTGTAATTCTAAATAAATATTGATCTTATTGAGTGTTATTCATTAAGTGTAATTCTAAATAAATATTGATCTTATTGAATCTTATTTATTAAGTGTAATTCTAAATAAATATTGATCTTATTGAGTGTTATTTATAAAGTGTAATTCTAAATAAATATTGATCTTATTGGGTGTTATTTATTAAGTGTAATTCTAAATAAATATTGATCTTATTGAGTGTTATTCATTAAGTGTAATTCTAAATAAATATTGATCTTATTGAATCTTATTTATTAAGTGTAATTCTAAATAAATATTGATCTTATTGAGTCTTATTTATTAAGTGTAATTCTAAATAAATATTGATCTTATTGAGTGTTATTCATTAAGTGTAATTCTAAATAAATATTGATCTTATTGAATCTTATTCATTAAGTGTAATTCTAAATACATATTGATCTTATTGAATCTTATTCATTAAGTGTAATTCTAAATAAATATTGATCTTATTGAATCTTATTTATTAAGTGTAATTCTAAATAAATATTGATCTTATTGAATCTTATTTATTAAGTGTAATTCTAAATAAATATTGATCTTATTGAGTGTTATTCATTAAGTGTAATTCTAAATAAATATTGATCTTATTGAATCTTATTTATTAAGTGTAATTCTAAATAAATATTGATCTTATTGAGTCTTATTTATTAAGTGTAATTCTAAATAAATATTGATCTTATTGAGTGTTATTTATTAAGTGTAATTCAAAATAAATATTGATCTTATTGAATCTTATTCATTAAGTGTAATTCTAAATAAATATTGATCTTATTGAGTGTTAATTATTAAGTGTAATTCTAAATAAATATTGATCTTATTGAATCTTATTTATTAAGTGTAATTCTAAATAAATATTGATCTTATTGAGTGTTATTCATTAAGTGTAATTCTAAATAAATATTGATCTTATTGAATCTTATTTATTAAGTGTAATTCTAAATAAATATTGATCTTATTGAGTGTTATTCATTAAGT
Source organism: Euprymna scolopes (assembly GCF_053919585.1). Classification (NCBI taxonomy): domain Eukaryota; kingdom Metazoa; phylum Mollusca; class Cephalopoda; order Sepiida; family Sepiolidae; genus Euprymna; species Euprymna scolopes. The sequence continues at coordinate 80,917,170 of NC_136503.1, read as the reverse complement.
GTAATTCTAAATAAATATTGATCTTATTGAATCTTATTTATTAAGTGTAATTCTAAATAAATATTGATCTTATTGAGTGTTATTCATTAAGTGTAATTCAAAATAAATATTGATCTTATTGAATCTTATTTATTAAGTGTAATTCTAAATAAATATTGATCTTATTGAGTCTTATTTAGTAAGTGTAAGTCTAAACAAATATTGATCTTATTGAATCTAATTTATTAAGTGTAATTCTAAATAAATATTGATCTTATTGAGTGTTATTCATTAAGTGTAATTCTAAATAAATATTGATCTTATTGAATCTTATTATTAAGTGTAATTCTAAATAAATATTGATCTTATTGAGTGTTATTCATTAAGTGTAATTCTAAATAAATATTGATCTTATTGAATCTTATTTATTAAGTGTAATTCTAAATAAATATTGATCTTATTGAGTGTTATTCATTAAGTGTAATTCTAAATAAATATTGATCTTATTGAATCTTATTTATTAAGTGTAATTCTAAATAAATATTGATCTTATTGAGTGTTATTCATTAAGTGTAATTCTAAATAAATATTGATCTTATTGAATCTTATTTATTAAGTGTAATTCTAAATAAATATTGATCTTATTGAATCTTATTTATTAAGTGTAATTCTAAATAAATATTGATCTTATTGAGTCTTATTTATTAAGTGTAATTCTAAATAAATATTGATCTTATTGAGTCTTATTCATTAAGTGTAATTCTAAATAAATATTGATCTTATTGAGTGTTATTTATTAAGTGTAATTCTAAATAAATATTGATCTTATTGAATCTTATTCATTAAGTGTAATTCTAAATAAATATTGATCTTATTGAATCTTATTTATTAAGTGTAATTCTAAGTAAATATTGATCTTATTGAGTGTTATTCATTAAGTGTAATTCTAAATAAATATTGATCTTATTGAATCTTATTTATTAAGTGTAATTCTAAATAAATATTGATCTTATTGATTCTTATTTATTAAGTGTAATTCTAAATAAATATTGATCTTATTGAGTGTTATTTATTAAGTGTAATTCTAAATAAATATTGATCTTATTGAGTGTTATTCATTACGTGTAATTCTAAATAAATATTGATCTTATTGAGTGTTATTCATTAAGTGTAATTCTAAATAAATATTGATCTTATTGAGTGTTATTCATTAAGTGTAATTCTAAATAAATATTGATCTTATTGAGTCTTATTTATTAAGTGTCATTCTAAATAAATATTGATCTTATTGAGTCTTATTTATTAAGTGTAATTCTAAATAAATATTGATCTTATTGAGTCTTATTTATTAAGTGTAATTCTAAATAAATATTGATCTTATTGAATCTTATTTATTAAGTGTAATTCTAAATAAATATTGATCTTATTGAATCTTATTCATTAAGTGTAATTCTAAATAAATATTGATCTTATTGAGTGTTATTTATTAAGTGTAATTCTAAATAAATATTGATCTTATTGAATCTTATTCATTAAGTGTAATTCTAAATAAATATTGATCTTATTGAGTCTTATTTATTAAGTGTAATTCTAAATAAATATTGATCTTATTGAGTCTTATTTATTAAGTGTAATTCTAAATAAATATTGATCTTATTGAGTGTTATTCATTAAGTGTAATTCTAAATAAATATTGATCTTATTGAGTGTTATTTATTAAGTGTAATTCTAAATAAATATTGATCTTATTGAATCTTATTTATTAAGTGTAATTCTAAATAAATATTGATCTTATTGAGTGTTATTCATTAAGTGTAATTCTAAATAAATATTGATCTTATTGAGTCTTATTTATTAAGTGTAATTCTAAATAAATATTGATCTTATTGAGTGTTATTCATTAAGTGTAATTCTAAATAAATATTGATCTTATTGAGTGTTATTCATTAAGTGTAATTCTAAATAAATATTGATCTTATTGAATCTTATTTATTAAGTGTAATTCTAAATAAATATTGATCTTATTGAATCTTATTTATTAAGTGTAATTCTAAATAAATATTGATCTTATTGAGTGTTATTCATTAAGTGTAATTCTAAATAAATATTGATCTTATTGAATCTTATTTATTAAGTGTAATTCTAAATAAATATTGATCTTATTGAGTGTTATTTATTAAGTGTAATTCTAAATAAATATTGATCTTATTGAGTCTTATTTATTAAGTGTAATTCTAAATAAATATTGATCTTATTGAGTGTTATTTATTAAGTGTAATTCTAAATAAATATTGATCTTATTGAGTGTTATTTATTAAGTGTAATTCTAAATAAATATTGATCTTATTGAGTGTTATTCATTACGTGTAATTCTAAATAAATATTGATCTTATTGAGTGTTATTCATTACGTGTAATTCTAAATAAATATTGATCTTATTGAGTCTTATTTATAAAGTGTAATTCTAAATAAATATTGATCTTATTGAGTCTTATTTATTAAGTGTAATTCTAAATAAATATTGATCTTATTGAATCTTATTCATTAAGTGTAATTCTAAATAAATATTGATCTTATTGAATCTTATTTATTAAGTGTAATTCTAATTTAATATTGATCTTATTGAATCTTATTCATTAAGTGTAATTCTAAATAAATATTGATCTTATTGAGTCTTATTTATTAAGTGTAATTCTAAATAAATATTGATCTTATTGAGTCTTATTTATTAAGTGTAATTCTAAATAAATATTGATCTTATTGAGTCTTATTTATTAAGTGTAATTCTAAATAAATATTGATCTTATTGAGTCTTATTTATTAAGTGTAATTCTAAATAAATATTGATCTTATTGAGTGTTATTCATTAAGTGTAATTCTAAATAAATATTGATCTTATTGAGTCTTATTTATTAAGTGTAATTCTAAATAAATATTGATCTTATTGAATCTTATTTATTAAGTGTAATTCTAAATAAATATTGATCTTATTGAGTGTTATTTATTAAGTGTAATTCTAAATAAATATTGATCTTATTGAGTCTTATTTATTAAGTGTAATTCTAAATAAATATTGATCTTATTGAGTGTTATTTATTAAGTGTAATTCTAAATAAATATTGATCTTATTGAGTGTTATTCATTACGTGTAATTCTAAATAAATATTGATCTTATTGAGTGTTATTCATTACGTGTAATTCTAAATAAATATTGATCTTATTGAGTCTTATTTATAAAGTGTAATTCTAAATAAATATTGATCTTATTGAGTCTTATTTATTAAGTGTAATTCTAAATAAATATTGATCTTATTGAATCTTATTCATTAAGTGTAATTCTAAATAAATATTGATCTTATTGAATCTTATTTATTAAGTGTAATTCTAAATAAATATTGATCTTATTGAATCTTATTCATTAAGTGTAATTCTAAATAAATATTGATCTTATTGAGTCTTATTTATTAAGTGTAATTCTAAATAAATATTGATCTTATTGAGTCTTATTTATTAAGTGTAATTCTAAATAAATATTGATCTTATTGAGTCTTATTTATTAAGTGTAATTCTAAATAAATATTGATCTTATTGAGTCTTATTTATTAAGTGTAATTCTAAATAAATATTGATCTTATTGAGTGTTATTCATTAAGTGTAATTCTAAATAAATATTGATCTTATTGAGTCTTATTTATTAAGTGTAATTCTAAATAAATATTGATCTTATTGAATCTTATTCATTAAGTGTAATTCTAAATAAATATTGATCTTATTGAATCTTATTTATTAAGTGTAATTCTAAATAAATATTGATCTTATTGAGTCTTATTTATTAAGTGTAATTCTAAATAAATATTGATCTTATTGAGTGTTATTTATTAAGTGTAATTCTAAATAAATATTGATCTTATTGAATCTTATTCATTAAGTGTAATTCTAAATAAATATTGATCTTATTGAGTGTTATTTATTAAGTGTAATTCTAAATAAATATTGATCTTATTGAGTGTTATTCATTACGTGTAATTCTAAATAAATATTGATCTTATTGAGTGTTATTCATTAAGTGTAATTCTAAATAAATATTGATCTTATTGAGTGTTATTTATTAAGTGTAATTCTAAATAAATATTGATCTTATTGAGTCTTATTTATTAAGTGTCATTCTAAATAAATATTGATCTTATTGAGTCTTATTTATTAAGTGTCATTCTAAATAAATATTGATCTTATTGAGTCTTATTTATTAAGTGTAATTCTAAATAAATATTGATCTTATTGAGTCTTATTTATTAAGTGTAATTCTAAATAAATATTGATCTTATTGAATCTTATTTATTAAGTGTAATTCTAAATAAATATTGATCTTATTGAATCTTATTCATTAAGTGTAATTCTAAATAAATATTGATCTTATTGAGTGTTATTTATTAAGTGTAATTCTAAATAAATATTGATCTTATTGAGTCTTATTTATTAAGTGTAATTCTAAATAAATATTGATCTTATTGAGTGTTATTCATTAAGTGTAATTCTAAATAAATATTGATCTTATTGAGTGTTATTTATTAAGTGTAATTCTAAATAAATATTGATCTTATTGAGTGTTATTTATTAAGTGTAATTCTAAATAAATATTGATCTTATTGAGTGTTATTTATTAAGTGTAATTCTAAATAAATATTGATCTTATTGAATCTTATTCATTAAGTGTAATTCTAAATAAATATTGATCTTATTGAGTCTTATTTATTAAGTGTAATTCTAAATAAATATTGATCTTATTGAGTGTTATTCATTAAGTGTAATTCTAAATAAATATTGATCTTATTGAGTGTTATTTATTAAGTGTAATTCTAAATAAATATTGATCTTATTGAATCTTATTTATTAAGTGTAATTCTAAATAAATATTGATCTTATTGAGTGTTATTCATTAAGTGTAATTCTAAATAAATATTGATCTTATTGAGTCTTATTTATTAAGTGTAATTCTAAATAAATATTGATCTTATTGAGTGTTATTCATTAAGTGTAATTCTAAATAAATATTGATCTTATTGAGTGTTATTCATTAAGTGTAATTCTAAATAAATATTGATCTTATTGAATCTTATTTATTAAGTGTAATTCTAAATAAATATTGATCTTATTGAGTCTTATTTATTAAGTGTAATTCTAAATAAATATTGATCTTATTGAGTGTTATTCATTAAGTGTAATTCTAAATAAATATTGATCTTATTGAATCTTATTTATTAAGTGTAATTCTAAATAAATATTGATCTTATTGAGTGTTATTTATTAAGTGTAATTCTAAATAAATATTGATCTTATTGAGTCTTATTTATTAAGTGTAATTCTAAATAAATATTGATCTTATTGAGTGTTATTTATTAAGTGTAATTCTAAATAAATATTGATCTTATTGAGTGTTATTTATTAAGTGTAATTCTAAATAAATATTGATCTTATTGAGTCTTATTTATAAAGTGTAATTCTAAATAAATATTGATCTTATTGAGTCTTATTTATTAAGTGTAATTCTAAATAAATATTGATCTTATTGAATCTTATTCATTAAGTGTCATTCTAAATAAATATTGATCTTATTGAATCTTATTTATTAAGTGTAATTCTAAATAAATATTGATCTTATTGAATCTTATTCATTAAGTGCAATTCTAAATAAATATTGATCTTATTGAGTCTTATTTATTAAGTGTAATTCTAAATAAATATTGATCTTATTGAGTCTTATTTATTAAGTGTAATTCTAAATAAATATTGATCTTATTGAGTCTTATTTATTAAGTGTAATTCTAAATAAATATTGATCTTATTGAGTCTTATTTATTAAGTGTAATTCTAAATAAATATTGATCTTATTGAGTGTTATTCATTAAGTGTAATTCTAAATAAATATTGATCTTATTGAGTCTTATTTATTAAGTGTAATTCTAAATAAATATTGATCTTATTGAATCTTATTTATTAAGTGTAATTCTAAATAAATATTGATCTTATTGAGTGTTATTTATTAAGTGTAATTCTAAATAAATATTGATCTTATTGAGTCTTATTTATTAAGTGTAATTCTAAATAAATATTGATCTTATTGAGTGTTATTTATTAAGTGTAATTCTAAATAAATATTGATCTTATTGAATCTTATTCATTAAGTGTAATTCTAAATAAATATTGATCTTATTGAATCTTATTCATTAAGTGTAATTCTAAATAAATATTGATCTTATTGAGTCTTATTTATTAAGTGTAATTCTAAATAAATATTGATCTTATTGAGTCTTATTTATTAAGTGTAATTCTAAATAAATATTGATCTTATTGAGTCTTATTTATTAAGTGTAATTCTAAATAAATATTGATCTTATTGAGTCTTATTTATTAAGTGTAATTCTAAATAAATATTGATCTTATTGAATCTTATTCATTAAGTGTAATTCTAAATAAATATTGATCTTATTGAATCTTATTTATTAAGTGTAATTCTAAATAAATATTGATCTTATTGAGTCTTATTTATTAAGTGTAATTCTAAATAAATATTGATCTTATTGAGTCTTATTTATTAAGTGTAATTCTAAATAAATATTGATCTTATTGAATCTTATTCATTAAGTGTAATTCTAAATAAATATTGATCTTATTGAATCTTATTTATTAAGTGTAATTCTAAATAAATATTGATCTTATTGAATCTTATTTATTAAGTGTAATTCTAAATAAATATTGATCTTATTGAATCTTATTTATTAAGTGTAATTCTAAATAAATATTGATCTTATTGAATCTTATTTATTAAGTGTAATTCTAAATAAATATTGATCTTATTGAATCTTATTTATTAAGTGTAATTCTAAATAAATATTGATCTTATTGAATCTTATTTATTAAGTGTAATTCTAAATAAATATTGATCTTATTGAATCTTATTTATTAAGTGTAATTCTAAATAAATATTGATCTTATTGAATCTTATTTATTAAGTGTAATTCTAAATAAATATTGATCTTATTGAATCTTATTTATTAAGTGTAATTCTAAATAAATATTGATCTTATTGAGTCTTATTTATTAAGTGTAATTCTAAATAAATATTGATCTTATTGAATCTTATTTATTAAGTGTAATTCTAAATAAATATTGATCTTATTGAATCTTATTTATTAAGTGTAATTCTAAATAAATATTGATCTTATTGAGTCTTATTTATTAAGTGTAATTCTAAATAAATACAGAAAAAACTTATAAATATAAAATAAAACTAATCGATAAGAGAAGAACCAAATCTTTGCTCATAGAAATTTAATTTACATACAAAATTATTTTTTTCGTTTCTTTTTTTATTATCAGTTATTTTTAAGATTAAGTGTTCCCTTCTTTGCTCTTTGAATGAAATTTGCATGTACATTCACTTTTATTTTATAGATAAACACGAAAACTTAAAAGATTGACTATTCATGCATTTTAAACAAAACTACTTATTGACTTTTACTTACATATTCGCCTCTGGTTGGATTTCTTTATTCTAAAAAAGAAAAAAAAAGAAAAAAGAATTAATTTAACCAAAATAGAAATACTTTGAGTTAAAATCATTCAAATATGTTTAGTCAATTAAGTGAAATGGAATTGCAGGTAGGTTAAGAAATGATAAGCAATTTGTGTGCAAATAGTGCAAGACAATGGGAGATGGATGAAAACTTAGATGTGGAGAAACTAACACTGTTCTGCTGGCCTACTTCCCAGTTGAATACAACATGGTAGCCTTCAAATCCAATGTAAACAAGTTCTTGTTAAGCTGCTCCCATAAATAATCAAATTCTACCCAATTTACACCACTAATGATAACTATACTACCACCTTACATTCATTAAACTTTATCCTTGATTGGCCTTCATGCCTTGATAAGCGGGGACTCCCAAGTAAAGACAAAACAAGCGAAAAACAAAAACAAACTATATTTGGATAGCAAGGCAATTGAAGTTGTTAAGTTTTGTTATTTTGGTGATGCTTAAGGAGAAGCTGGTGTTAGCGTGATTGCAAAAGTTTGTAGATGGAGTAAGTTTAAGAACTACTGGAATTACCAGCAGAGCATTACCACTATTGACCAAGGGTTTGGTTTGGTTTGGTTGTTTTGTTTTACGGCATATCAACCTTTTTTGGGTTATTTGATGCCGAATCCAGTTATTTTGGAAACAGTATTCATGTTGCATCAGTTATTTTGTAGAGGGTTTTGATTCTTCAAGCTTTCTGTGCCAAATTTTGTCTTTTCCCTTCATTGTTTCCAATCCTCTCAAAGCATTCTTCAACATCAAAACTGACAATTTCATTATTATTAAAAACAAACAAACAAAGAACAAAAAAAAAAAACCCTACTATATATTTATTTATTTATTCATTTTTTTTAATTACATTTTCACCCCAAACAAAGCATATTGCCACTTTGTTGTAGGGGGCTACTATCAGGGACATGGGCATCAGGGGCACTGTGTAGGGAGTTGGGCAGCAAGATGTCGGTTCACATTGCACTTGAACTTCTGCATGTCAGTACAGTTGGGGAAGCAGGAACTCTGAAGGGAATTCCAAAGCCCAGCGGTTCTGGGGAAGAAACTACTGGAGTAGAAGACTCTCTTACATCTAGGGATCTCAACTGTGAAGGGGTGGGATTTTACTGCTTGTCGGGTTTGTCAGGGGTACTTACGTTGAGGGTGAACAAGTACTTACAGTTCATCAGAGCATTCACCATTGAAATACTTGTAGAACAGGCAGAGGGATGCTACATTACGTTGATGGGACAGAGGCTGAAGCTTAGATGACAGTTCAGGACCTATTAGGTTGACGACTCTCTTTTGAACCCTGTCTAAGAGCGAGAGACTAATGGTAGATGCACCAGCCCAAATATGACAACAATACTCCATACATGGGCGAATGGTGGCCTTATAGAGGTATGGGATACTTTCGGGCGTTAGTATCTTTCTAGCACAGTAGAGAGAACCTACCTTCTTCGCAGCAGTCCTGGCGATACTCTCAATGTAATTGTTCCAACTCATGTTTCCTAAGAGTGTTAGGCCGAGGAGTTTAAAGGATGTACTTTCAGATAAAGAGTCTTTGGCCATTGCTATTGATGGTAGAGAAGGTTTCTTGTAATTATTGAAGGAAACGAGTTTTGTCTTGGCAGCACTGAATGTGACCATCCATTTATGCCCCCATTCCACTACAGATCGAAGGTCATCCTCTAGTGCTTCTGCCATTTCTTTAGATATGTGTTCATTTGTTTTCCTGTCGTGTCTGTTATAGAGTGTGGTGTCGTCAGCATATATACCCATCTCACAGGCAATTTTGTCAGTGAGGTCATTTATGAATATTAGGAATAACAGAGGTCCCAGGATAGACCCCTGAGGCACTTCCGCATTTATTTCGCATTGTTTAGATGCACGACCGTCGAGGACAACCTGGATTTTTCTCTTATCTAATAAGGATTTAATTATGTCATGTATTCTGCCAGTGATACCACATGATCTGATTTTCCTGGGAAGACCTTCATGCCATACCCTGTTAAAAGCCTTAGATATATCTAGAGCTACCGCTCTATCCTCCCCCTGCTTTGTCCAGTGACTAGTATATACGTTCTGAGATTACAGTTACGATGTCTGCTGTTGAACGGGCTTGTCTAAATCCATATTGTTGGCCAGTCAGAAGTTTAGCATCTGTAAGGTGATGGACTAGAGCTTGGTTAATAATTGTCTCAAATATTTTGGCGAAAAATGAGAGGAGGCTAATGGGGCGATAATTTACTGAGTCAGTTCTTTCGCCAGAATTCTTGAAAACTGGTACCACAGAAGCAGTTTTCCAGCAGGCAAGAGAGCAAGGTTCATTAAGGCATTTATTGTAAAGTTTGGAGAGAACTGGAGCTACTTCGGCGGAGCACTTTTTTAATAGCACAGCCGGGATGAGATCAGGTCCACATGCTTTTGCAGTGTCAAGATTTCTTATGATAGCATGCACCTGAGAAGGGGTGATTTTCAGATCATCTAGTGTGGCGTCTGTCTGCAAAGGAAAGTCAGGGAGGGGGTGGTTGGCAGGGTCCAGTGTGGAGTTGGAAGCAAACCGACTGGCAAGCATGTTAGCCTTCTCAGTTGCAGAGCAAACAACCTCCTCATTGTTGGATAGTGGGGGAATTTTTGATTGCCCATCATTTACTAAACTGTTGTAGATTTTCCAGAAGTCGCAGGTCCCTAATTTCTGTGCTTCGATGCGTTTTTTGGTGGTTTCAGTAAATTCTCTCTTAGCTGTCACTATTTCTTTCTTAACGTTACTTCTGGCTTCTATATACTTCTGCCTGTTTGAACTGGACTTATGTCAGTTAAATCTGTGGTATGCATGCTGCCTTTGCGCGATGGCAGCTGCACAAGTAGAAGTAAACCTTTTGGGGAGAGTGGGGCTTGCTATAAAATTTCCATGTGGGAACATGTGCTTCAATTGCTGTTTTGAACCATTCAGTGGTCTCATTTGTGCACTGTTCAGCAGGAAGTGAAAAGATATTTTGCCATGGGGCGTCCCTGATGAGATCCCTGATGGCTTCCCAGTCAGCCTTTTTATAATATCTCGTCGTTTTGAGCAGTGGCTCTTCAGTTTAGGGCTATTTCAACTATTACCACTGCATGATCGGCGTTCCCAAGTGGGCTGTGGGCATTAGTTACACAGTCATTGGGAACCGTGGTTAGAAACAGATCTAGAAGTGATGCGTGTTGTTCTTGCTGGTCTGGGAAACGGGTTGGTAACGTAACCATCTGTGATAGGGAATGAGATATAGAGAAGTTATATGTAGTCATACCAGCTGCATCTGTGTGAGTAGAAAATCCAAGCCAGTTGCTGTGGTGGACATTGAAGTCACCAAACTTGTGCGCTAGTGTCGAGGGAAAGTGCTGTATCTATGCTGTCAGAGACTTTGTTTATTAGGTTACAGTTCTGGGTCAAGGGAGAGCGGTAGAGAAAATAAAAGTAGCTAATGTTATGTTGCATGTTAAGTCTAAACCACACAAAGGCTTGATCGTCCGATTCTAGTTTAGTTTCTCTAGTCAAGAGGAGGGTGTTCAGAATATATACTCCAAGCCCGTGCATATGTTTGTCAAAATCCTTACGGCAGAGTGGGAGATATCCAGGCATGTTAAAGTAGTTAGAGGGGATGGAGAAGTGTAGGTTAGTCTCACTTAGTGCTAAGATATCCGGGGTGTTTGTTAGGAGAAATGCTTCGACATTTCTTTAAATTTAAATTTCTTCGATATTGCTTTAAAAAGAATGTGGGGTCTGGGACTCCCATAGACGTGTATGGGGGCAGTAATGTACCCATACCTAAACCGTTTCATTATTTTTTTTTTACTCTATATTCACTACAAACAAGACACAATGCCACTTAAATGTAAGGGGCTCCTACTTGGGACCATATCTACAGGGACACTATACAGAAGGTCGAGTAACAAAATGTTCACATTACATTTAAATTTCTGTATGCCAGTACAGTCAGCAAAGCAGGAAACTGGGAGTGAATTCCAAAGTTTAACAATCTGAGGGAAGAAACTATCAGAGTAGAAAACTTTCTGACATCTAGGGACTTCAACAGTGAAGGGGTAGGATTTTGCTGCTTGTCGAGTTAGTTGGGGATATTTACATCGAGGGGGAGCACAAATGCTATATTATGTTCGTCAGAGCACATTCTATATATATTTGTAAAAGAGGTGCAGGGATGCAACATTGTGATGATGGGACAGGGGTTGGAGCTTGGTTGATAGTGCCGAACCTATTAGGTTAGAGACTCATTTTTGGACCCTAACTAAAAGTGAAAGACTAGTGGTAGATGCACCAACCCAGATGTGGCAACAATACTCCATGCATGGGTGAATGGTTGCTTTGTGGAGTTACAGGATACTGTCAGGTACGAGTTATTTTCTAGTAGGAATTAGAGAGCCCATCCTTTTCTGTAGCAGCCTTTCATATCATAGTTTTGCAGAAACTTCATGAATGTGGTCTTCTGTTAAAATTGGCACATATTAATAAATACATACAACTGTACTCATATAGCCGCAATAAAAACATAATTTAAAGTTTATGCTATATATTTGTGTCAAAATATTTAATTACATTAATTAGTCATACATGTTGAAATCCTGATAAACACTATCCACTCGCTAATAAAAGTAATCAAGTTATGTACAACTTTTGGCACAGAGCCATTTTTGGGGAGGAGGTAGGAGGAGAGCACAGATCTGTCTCAATTTAACTAGACACAATCATCGACCCAATCATGCCTATAATTGTCACCAAAATTACACTTTTATTCAGTTTGTATACAAGGCATTCAGCAACATTCTACAATCTCTATATATGGAAAACATATTTAATCTACAATCTTTATATATCGAAAACATATTTAATCTACAATCTCTATATATCGAAAACATATTTAATCTACAATCTCTATATATCGAAAACATATTTAATCTACAATCTTTATATATGGAAAACATATTTAATCTAAGAATGTGAAGACTATTTGGCACTTCCTTGTTAAAATCATGAAAATCGAAACATTGAATTTCATATAAAACCAATAATATCTACTTAATTGTCATGCCGCAGTAATGAACATATCCAAAAATTATGAAAAACGATAAGGTAGAAAATTAAAAATTAATTAGTATGCGATTAATCACCCAGCAATATGTTCTGACTGGGCAACGCTGGGTATATACAGTTAGTAATATCTAAAATCTAGAAAATAATATTTAGTGCTTGAAAAAGAATACACAGAAAACCCTAGGGGCCCCTTTTGCCAACAAACTCATCAGTAGTTAATCATTGGTATAACACAGAAATATAAAAACGAATTAAATTATCATGAAAGAGGAAATACTCAGGGATATACAAGTTAAAAAAAAAATGATTGGGAATTCATGTAAAATAATATATATATATATATATATATATATACACACACAATTATATAACGTGTATGTACAAATAAGATAGAGGGGGTATGGGAACGATAAAATTATATCCCTGAGCAAGCAAGTCCAATGATTTAATAAATTCCTTCTGCCGACAGAGAGAAGGCCTACATTAACTAATCACGACTAACTCCAAAATCTCCATAATATTTATATTTAAAAGGGATAGCTATAGTAAATCAATTGCATTATTTTTTTTAACACATTAAAATAAAACAGAAGAATGGTTTGAGTGGAGGTGAAAGAGAGGATTGAGGAGAAGAACAGAAAAATAGGGAATAGGGAAAAAGAGAAAGAGAGAGAGAGGGAGGAAGAGAAAAATTGTTGAATACACTAACTTCTTCTATCTAGTTTTTTTTATAGTCTCAGACAAAGCTGGGTAGCGCTGCTATTTAATATAAAACAACAAAATTCATGAATGATTCAGTGAATACAATTAATTGAATGCAAGTTGTTATTTTTAGCTGTAACTGCATAGAAATTATGGGTTCATACCTTTCACAACCACATTATAAGATACTAGGAAAACTAATGTCATTTAACCTTTGGATTTTAGGTGAGCCTACTTTTTCTCCGGTCGATATTGTAGTAAGAATTCAGACCAGAAAGAAAAGAATTGATTCATTTTGTACAAAAGTAGTGTCAACATATTCTTTACTTTTCAGACATTATATTATTCTTACCTTTTCCTGTTTCCTGTCTTTTGGCTCCAATCCACACATAAAGGCATTTCTTTTTTCTTCATATAAAATATATATATAAAAAAAAGAACTTATTAGTGATTATAGAATATCATTAGTTTAAGCAAGTTTCTGAACTTTTGTCGATTTCAATTCGGATTTTGAAATGCTTTAAAAAATACCAATATAACTTTCTGAACCTACACTTGCAGGAGAAACTGCCAACAAATTTATATACTCTATCCTTTGTATATACAAATTGTAAAAAAAAAAGGAAACTATTAGAAGTAAAAAATGAATTAAAAAACAGATCAAAGTGTTACTTACTACTACATTATATATACATATATTTATATATATATATATTTATATATATATTTATTTATATATATGAACAAATGATTAATAAAACATGTTAAAAGACATCTTGAAAAAGAGTTAAAAACATATTTAATTTTAAAAAAGGAAGCACAAGATAAGTGGATAGTCCTTAATCCGCGGAGTTTCGAAGAAATACTCTCCTTCTCATCAGAGGGCAGGAATTAGCAAAATGCAGGATCGGATTTTGCATATAAAAGTATTTAATGAAACTACAAGTAAGTCACAGATCTTACTTGGTTAAAAAAAAGGGTGAGGTAAGGGGAATAGGAGGTAAAAGAAAAATGATAAAAAGATTTCATATGAATGGATATATATATATATATATATATATATATATATATATATATATAATGTAGTAGTAAGTAACACTTTCATCTGTTTTTTAAATCATGTTTTGCTTTCTTAAATTTCCAATAAAATTTCAAATTCCAAACGATGTCTCAAAAGTGCCAATATCATTTAATTAACAATGTCACATAAGCCAGGTATGACACCAGAAAAGACATTCAGATCATCTGACAATCAGTGATCAAGGAAAGAAAGTGAATCTTGAGTTTACTTTCAGAAGTCTCATAACTCTTGCTTCCTTTATTTTATTCTTTAGTCCTTACATTCCAGGACTGATGTTCCTGACAAAAGGGGGGAAAAAATCACTGTTTTCTAGGTCCGAATCTATCTAACATTTATTGTTGTCTAATTATTTGACCTCTCTTACATTTAAAAAAAAAAAAGACAAGCAAACAAACAAACAAAAAAACCCACCAAGATGGACTTTCATCTTTGAGAGATTTTTATATTTCTGATGGAAAAATGATTAATGAAAAAAATAAAAAATTAAAAAAAAAACATTTGAAAAGGGCTTTATAATAGTTGAAAGTTTTCTCATTTATTTCTTTAAGGTAAATAACTAATTTATTTTAAAGAAAAAAACTGTATATCATAAATTTATATCATTTTGGCTTTTTGAGGGATGTTCCAAAAGTAATGCCTCCTGTTTTTTATTCCACCTGAATGGATCAGAGGAGTTTAAAAATTGCATTGTTATGACGACTGAACTTTTGCATTCATGACCTGAAAGCTTCATTTCTATGTTGCAGATATTGATAGTGTGAAACTCTAAGACAGCAACCCTTGTTATGGACGTGTGTTAGAATCAGAGATGCGCCATTAAATTCCTGATAAAAGTGTATTGAGAATGGTGGTGTCTATATAGAAAAATAAATTGTCGGGGGTACTTACGTTGAGGGTGCACAAGTGTTTGCAGTTCGTCAGAGCATTCACCATTGAAATACTTGTAGAACAGGCAGAGGGATGCTGCTACATTACGTTGATGGGACAGAGGCTGAAGCTTAGATGACAGTTCAGGACCTATTAGGTTGGTGACTCTCTTTTGAACCCTGTCTAGGAGTGAGAGACTATTAGCAGATGCACCAGCCCAAATATGACAACAATACTCCATACATGGGCAAATGCTGACCTTATAGAGGTGTTATATACTGGTGGTATTAAGATGACGTATATTCTGTATTGTTGTTGTTGTTCATTTTAGGAGAGCCTTAGTGAGATATCTAGAGACAGGGTACACACTTCTATAGGAGCACCAAGCCTGTAATTCAACTAAGAGATTTTTGAATATCTCGATAGATAGACCGAGAGATAGTGTGTTTGACATTTATACATATATGTTTGTTGTAAATCGTCTAGTGATTGGAATGACAGCTGATTTCATTTATCAATGAATAACGAGACACTTTGTTATAAAACAGACTTGGTTTATTTAGTAAACATTCATATATACACCATGCGGCGCTGGAGGCAATGGTGGGAGAGGTGCGGGTTGCTAACGTGACCGGCAGTTCCTCGCTGTCTGTCTCTTTCTCTGTTTTGTTTTTGTTTACCATCTCACTTTTATGGACTTCCTCGACCTGGTAACCCATAAACCAATTGACATCATTGATCCATATTTTGACCAGCCTGGCGTTTGCTTTTGTTCTTACCTACGAATGAATTACGTCATCTCATTTCCGGGTTTCATTTTTGTCGGCCAGGATTTAAGTTCATTCGAACCTTGCTCCATACAACGGCCTGACCCATAAAACGACTTGCGTCATAGGACCAGGTCATCCAATTCCCGGGTTACATTTTTGTTGGCCGGATCTGAGCCCATTTGCACCTTGCCTCTCCATAACAGAGGTACAGGATACTTTTGGGCGTTAGTAGCTTTCTAGCACGGTAGGGAGAATTCCTTTTTCGCAGTGTTTCTGGCAATGCTCTCAATGTAATTTTTCCAACTCATGTTTCCTGTTAACGTTAGGCCGAGGGGTTTAAAGGATGTGCTTTCAGATAAAGAGTCTTTGGCCATTGCTATTGGTGGTAGAGAAGGTTTCTTGTAGTTATTGAAGGAAACAAGTTTAGTCTTAGCAGCATTGAATGTGACCATCCATTTTTGTCCCCATTCCACTACAGATCGGAGGTCATCCTCTAGTGTTTTTGCCATTTCTCTAGATATCTGTTCATTTGTTTTCCTGTCATGTCGGTTATAGAGAGTGATATCAGCATATATACCCATCTCACAGGCAATTTTGTCAGGGAGGTCATTTATGAATATTAGAAATAATAGAGGTCCAAAGATAGATCCCTGAGGCACTCCCGCATTTATATCATATTGTTTGGATGTACGACCATCGATGACAACCTGGATTTTTCTCTTATCTAAGAAGGATTTAATTATGTCATGTATTCTGCCAGTGATACCATATGATCTGATTTTCCTGAGAAGACCTTCGTGCCATACCCCGTCAAAAGCCTTAGATATATCTAGAGCTACCACTCTTGAACACCATCACATTCCACTTGCATTAATGACAATAATAAATTGATGGTTACCATGATTTAAATTTACACATGAATAGCAGGACTATTTTTTTTTATCAAATAAAACTTAGAATGCATTCAACTTTATCTGTGTGCATGTGAGTTTGCTCCTTAACGAAACAGCTGAACAGATTTTCTTTAAAATTTACAGAACTTTAGTGTATAAATCGGAGAGTGATCTTAGTAAAGTTTTCTCTGAATACCCCCGATAATTATTGATAATCAATACCATTATTTTAATTTATCATCAGTAAAGACATTTTTTCCATGTCGTCACTTAACAATGATAAAACAATGGGCCATGAAAATTCTACTGCAGGTAAGTTGATAGCAGGTTTTATTTTTTTTTTTGCATGAGGTGGTCTGTAGGTTTAAACCCACACATAAATTGTTTTTGGCTTGATTAAATTTCTAATATCTCCAATTCAAAACAATATCTCAAAACTGCTAATATTATTTCATTAACCATATCATGTAAGCTAAGTGTGGCACAAGAAAAGACAGTTGGACCATCAGACAATCTGCGGCCAACATCTTGATGAGACTTCCAGCAGACAACTTTTGGATAAATATTGGAAGAGGAAAAGAAAAAAAAAACATCAGTTGTTACATAGAAATCATGGACAGTACCAACATAATGAATTTTTAAAACCTTCTCTTCCAATTTTAAAAAAACGCACAAACAAATATTTTTTTACAAAAAATACTTAAAAAAATACTTGGGAAAAAAAAATTGTTTCCAATTTTCCTCAAGAAAAAAACTTTACAACAAAAAAAAAAAATGGCAAAATATATTAAAACAAAAATTTCTTTGAAATTTAAAAAAAAAAATTTCCTTAAAATTATTTGACCCCCACCCCCAATTATTTTTGCTTCTTTTAACCTTTTCCTGACAGTTATCATTAAAAAAAAAAAAAATTAATAAAACACCAAACTACAATAGATCGTATTTTTGTTTTTGCCTTCTAGATTTTACATTTATTCATTTTGCTATTTTTTTTAAAGATAGTGTTGTTATAATTTTATTGGTGACGCTTGGCATAATCTGGCTGTTGATGTCATGTTCCGGCTAAAGCCGAGCAAACACTGAGATACATCTGGTTCACATTATGCACCAGTACGGATTTTTATATCTTTATATCTCAGATGGAAGGAAAAATGATCTAAAAAAAAAAAAAAAAAAAAAAAAAAAAAAAGGACCTTATATGATGAAAGCTTACTCCTGCATTTCTTGAAGGTATATAATTTATTTTAAAGAAAAAGAAAAATATTGTTTTTGGTTTGATTAAAGTTCTAATAATATCTTAAATCGAAACAATATTTCTAAAGTGCCAATAGTATTTTTAAAAGTTTTATTTATACTTACGTCCTTTAGGAATCTGTTGTGCTGCCACCTGTTGGAAAGAAATTATATTTCAAACAAAAATGAAGGAATTTAATACCAAATAAATTAGATGATCTCTTCAACCTATTTAGTTCATGAATTGTTCAAAATATTACAACTTTATTCAGCTGGTAATCTTATATATATAAAAATTCAATATTTGCTTGTGTGTTATAAATATCAATATATGATTAATTAGAACACTTAAATTAGTTTTAATAAGAGATCACTAGAGTTAATTATTGCTTAATCACATAAAATAATCAAAATATATAAAAATGTAAATAAACGAAATTCATTGTTTTAAGTAGATTTACTTTGTTTCAGAAAACAAAAATGAATTAAACAAGAAAATGTATCAGTGAAAAGTGTATAAAACAAAAAAAGGTTTAAATGTTTAAAGAATGATTTTGATTGGCATTTCTAATATTCAAATTATAGACGCACAAATTTCTCCAGTATTCATTCAAGCCATTTGTCGTTTTACAGCTGCTGGATTTTTCAAATAAAGAATTCTAGCACTTCTATACCATACAAAAAAAAAAAAAAAAAAAAATATTAAGTGAAATAAATGGTGCCTATGTAATTGTCAGGTCTCAAATGGTAACATATCCAAAAATTCAGAAAAATGATAAAGTAGAAAAATAATCATTAATGAAAAAAGAAATTTGTGAAAGGAAGCAAAACACTATATTACGCTTACTATCATAAAAAAGAGATAAGTTAATGGGGGAGATAATTAAGTTCTGTTGTTACGTCACATGATAAACGTAATTCAAAATGTTGGACAAAATTTATTCCCCATATAAACTTTATTGAAAATTTTTTATTAATTATTTTTTTGCCTTATTGTTTTTCATAATTTTTGGATATGTTACGATTTGAGACCTGACAATTACGTAGTTACTATTTGTTTCACTTGAAATTCAATTTTTATTTTGAAATATAGAAGTGTCAGATTTTTATTTTATAACTAGCGTTATCATATCGTGTGAAGCCGAAGATTCTGTTGTTAGCATTGGTTCCTCCAGTATTTTTCTAGTCAGAATTTCTTCTAAAAAACATCAGGGATTATGGGAGGAACCACATGAAGGTTGCCAACATTCTAAGTGAAAACGATTTTTGTGGAACGAACTGGAGTCGAACTTGGGACACCCAGGTCGTCAGTTTGTGTGGTTAACCACTTGATCACCATCACATTCCACTTGCATTAATGACAATAATAAATTGATGTTTACTGTTCTTTAAATTTACACATGAATAGCAGGACTGTTTTTTTTATTGAATTAAAACTTAGAATGCATTCAACTTTATCTGTGTGCGAGTGAGTTTGCTCCTTAATGAAACGGCTGAACAGATTTTCTTTAAAATTTACAGAACTTTAGTGTATAAATCGGAGAGTGATATTAGTTAAGTTTTCTCTTAATACCCCCGATAATTATTGATAATTGATACCGTTATTTTAATTTATCTATCATCAGTAAAGCCATTTTTTCCAATGTCGTTGCTTAGCAACAATGATAGAACAATGGGCCATGAAAATTCTACTGTAGGTAAGTTGATAGCAGGTTTATTTTTTTTTTGCATGAGGTGGTCTGTAGGTTCAAACCCACACATAAATTTCTTAATGTTTTTTTTTTTCGTTAACTGGAAATAATTTTATAAAAGAAACAGTAGGTTCTCTATAGTGCAATGTAGAATAACACATATTTTGGACTAAGTGACTGCATGGAGGCATGTGAAGCTTCCTCCTGGGCAATTTCATGAATTTTGATGACAAAAATATAGGAGTGTGAAATATTTGTTCATCATCATTCAATCCTAGGCAACATCGGGTGTCCTTGCTAGTATATATATATATGTATAGTCACTATCAAAAGTTTAAGATCACCCATGAAAATAATAAGATTTCTCAGTTTGCATCATATTACATCATTGTATTTTTGAGATTACATCATACTTATTTTTTTATTGTTTTAGATCTGGTAGCTCATTAGACCTCTTTTTCCAACACAGTTGACATTTGAAGTGGTTTTGAACTAATGTTTTTGAATTTCTAAAACTGTGAAGATGAATCGAAAAAAAGCCAAATCATAACTTCATATAGTGAAGAATTATCGTAACATAAAATTTGTGCTAAATTGAAGGTCAGTAAGACCATTGTGCATCAATCAATCAAGAAATTCAAGCAATGTGGCTCCTGCAGACCAAGAAAAAACTCCGTCAGAGCTGACCATCTGATGAAAAGGATGGTTACGAGATTGCCACCGAGTTCTATTAACAAAGTTCGGGCTGTTTTGGTGGAAAGAAGGTGCTACTGTGAGCTGTATGACTGTTTCCAGATGTCTTTCATGGAAATTTAGCCTAAAATCCTACAAACCTGCAAGAATCGCCTAACACATGTAATGAAGACTAAATGATTAGCCTTTGCCAAGCAACTTCAGCAATGGATGCCAGCACGGTGGGGCAAAGTCATGTTCTCTAATAAATCCACACTGCAACAATTTGTAGGAAACGACATGTTCATCTAGAGTGCGATACGAGAAATACAAAATTTCTATGACGAAGCACCTACCAAATCAGATGATTTAGGCTGCAATTTCTAAAAATGGTGTTGCTAGGCTTTACTTTTTGCTATCCAGAACAACCATAAACATACGTTGAATTGCTGGCGATAAGCTAAAAATACGTATGGAAATGCATAACTGCATCATCTTCATGTAAGACAGTGCTCCATGTCACCAATCGAAAGTTGCCACAACTTTTCTGGTTAAGAACCAAATCAAGGTTCCAGATTGGCCAGGCAATAGCCTGGAACTCAATTCTATCAAGAATCCGTGGATCGAATTGAAGGATAAAGTTGCAGAGAAAAAGCCATAAAGTGCTAAGGACCTTATGAAAGTGAT
The DNA here is from genome assembly GCF_053919585.1 of Euprymna scolopes. NCBI lineage: Eukaryota > Metazoa > Mollusca > Cephalopoda > Sepiida > Sepiolidae > Euprymna > Euprymna scolopes. Next base: position 80,895,938 of record NC_136503.1, on the reverse strand, counting down.
TAAAGAAGTGTGAGTGAAAGAAATTTCTCTGGATTATTGCAGGAATCTTGTGCACAGTATGCCACGGCTGCTGCAGGAAGTGGTAAAAAATACTGAATTTTTACTTTAAAAGGACAATCAAATATGAATTTTGTGTGAAAACAAGAATTCATCGAGAATAAATTAGTTTATATGGAGTTTTGAATTAAGTTTTATCCATTTTATTTTAAAACTAAAGGTGATCTTAAACTTTTGGTAATGACTCTCTCTCTCTCATATATATATATATATATATATATATATATATATATATATATATAGAGAGAGAGAGAGAGAGAGAGAGAGAGAGAGAGAGAAAGAGAGAGAATACATGACAAAAAGTTATATTCCAAAATTCATGATGTTGACCATCTTATAATTTATTCCTTAATTCAGTTGACTTATACAATTATTGACGAAGAAGAATTGTATAAGTCAACTGAATTAAGGAATAAATTATAAGATGGTCAACATCATGAATTTTGGAATATAACTTTGTCATTTATTCTCTATATTGCTCTGTAATTACATTGAGATTCTTAAATAAGGATTGATATATAATAAGAAAATACCTTTCTACAGAAATATATATATATTCAGATAAGTATTGTTGAATAGCATGGAGTGTTCTTGTTTAATGAGCTTTTTTTTGCAATTTTTTAAATCGTTATTCTTATTTCTCGGTTGAATCTGTGCAAGAAAGTTCCATAGTCGTCTTTGTCCATCCAAAAGAAAAAACAGATAGATCAAGCAAAAACTCTATGCTATTCAACAATACTTATCTGAATTAAAACATGCTGCCTAAATACACAATATATATATATATATATATATATATATATATATATACACACACCTTTTATTGCAAGATTATATATACATATATAAATTACTTTCTGAACTTATTTGCTGATTTTTATTTAAAAATGTCTCATATTAGCAAGTTTCTAGCAGTTCCAAGTACTTTTAAAATAAATTGTAACTAGATTTGTTATTCCATTACATATAACACTGTAGTACATTAACAGATTAAAATTGACTAGTCAAAAAGTAAGTTTGATTTGTCAGTTTAAATGCTACTTAGGTATAACTTTAAAAATCTGACAAGAAAACTTTGTATTAGATATTTGGATCAATTAAGGTTTGAAGACCCCAGCTGAAAGAAGAAACAAGAGGAACAGCTTTCAGCCGACACCCGTTTGACCTTGACCTTCACACATGCATGTAACGTCTGCAAACCAACATAAAAAATGATTTATTTGTTTTGTTTTTTTTATTTTTGCCGCTAATATTTATTTTTTTAACTAAAAAGCTGTCCGGTGTTGCCCGGTCATACAATATGCTTAAATATTTTAATTTATGCAGATTTCATATTTATTATTTTAGAGCCAATTTTCTATTGATTATTATATTGAATATATAGAAGTGATTTCAAATGTTAAAAAAATATGACTTCGCAACCAAAACAGTGTTCCAGCCTTAGTTGTTAAGTTTGAAAAGTTTGCTAGAAATAACGTTATAATGTTAAAATTTGATATGGTGACAGAGTTTTAGTATAATAATAGATATAGTTTTTTTTTGTTTTTTTTTAAAAATCTTTTCTTCTTTTATTTTATCTATACACTAGCGGGGGGGGGGTACCTGGCGTTGCCCGAGTGTTTGGAGGTGTGTGTGGTTGTTAATGAAAACCTAAGAATAAGCGAAGTAAAAAAAGAAAACAGAAAAACGAACGTTAAAACTACCCCCCCCAAAATAAAAATGTGAAAAATGGTTTAAATAAGCCTGTTTCGATATTAAAATTTAAAAAATCGGTGGGTACCCAGGTGTTTTTGGGTGTGTGTGGTTGGTCGGGGGTGGGGGTGTTAATGAAAACCTAAGAATAAGCAAAGTAAAAAAAAAAAAAAAAACAGAAAAACGAACATTATGTGAAAAATGGCTTAAATAACACTGGCTCAATATTTAAATTTAAAAAATTGAAAAAAAAAAGAAGACATCTCACACCACGATTTGAACCCAAAACGTTTAGATAATGACCCAACGCTCTAACCAACTGAGCTAACACGATGTACATGAAATTTAGTCAGTTCTTCAACTATTTAATCTAAATCAGGTCATGACGTCATCTGACGCATGCATAGAACTGATCTCGTCATGAGATGACTGTTTTTGCGAGATGCTAACGGATCACGTTTGAATTTATTTAATTACTTGGATTTGGCAGGTGCCCGTTTTAATGAGTTAATGAGGTCAAGTTTGACTGCGGGATTTTTATTTTCCCAAGATGTTATAGGAAAAAGACTAACCCACATGCGGCGAGCGACAAATGTTGAATATTTATCTTCTCGAAATCGAGCAAATTAAATAGACAGGCGAGCTTCGTTGTTAACTCTGAGATATTACTATTTATATGTGATATAAAAAGTTTTAAAAAGTTGTGAAGCGAGCGACCACTTCTCTGAAAAAAGCCTTTTGTAGACATACAGAAAAAGCGAACACACATACAAACATACATACATTTTCACTTTTATATTTATAGATAGATGTCACATTTTTGACAAGAGTTTTTTTTTTTATTCCATTTATTTATTAATTCATTTCAACATCTAATTAATCACTTATCCGTTTTTTTTTTGTAATGTTTTATCCAGTGCTTTTCTTTTTGAATTTTGAGAAGACCTCGTTCATTAACAAGTATATTCTGTTGCTGTTCTTCTGCTCCTATCATGGATTAGACTTGTCCACATCACGTTTATCTAATCCTATCATCACTCGTCTGATATGCACACACACACACACACATATATAAAAGATGCAAGCAAGCAAGGATGCGCGGATGGTCCACAGAGTTTTATAATTATTAAAATATACGGTGCTATTTTTTTTCATTTAAAAACAAAGAAAAAAAATGAAGTGTTTTTTTTTGTTTGTTTATAGATACCATGTGAATAGGTCAAGGTCAAACTGTGGTCGACTGAAACCTGTTCCTCATGTTTCCTCTCTCCTGCTTGGTTTTTTAAACCCTAAGAGATCCAGATATTTTAATAGGAATATATTTTTTCTGGCTACAAGTCAATTTGAAAACATACATTATCATGTTTCTGCCTGAAAAAAACATTTGCTTTGGATGATGTCAAACCTGTTGTGCTAAATCTATACATTTCAACTGCTAACATAACTTTGGAAAAATAAACTTGATCTCAAAATTTAAATGAAAAGATATTGTGGGGAAATGAAATCAAATGTGTTTTATAGAAAGTCAAAAGGTCACATGTAAATCATGGGTCAAAGGTTGTCTATGATGTAATCAAATGATATGAAACAAATTAAATTAAAAAAAAAAGAAAAGAAAAAAGACTGACCCCTAAAAATTCTGCTTCAGCTTTTGCCTTGTTTCGTGCAGCTTCTTCTTTACGTTGGTGATAATCAGACACAATTTGCTGCTGATAACCGGTTCGAGAAACATCTTTTCTGGAAAAACAATGACGAAAAGCAAATAAAGAATTGCTATCTTTCGAAATTTTTGAGATGAGGATTGATAATTTGGATTATTGTTTTCATCTTGAATGTTATTCTCACAATGTTTCAGCTGATGTAACCCCTGACCTTCTTCAAGTAAATCTTGTCAAACTCTGAAATTTGTATGGAATTTTGAGCAAAGTCGTTATTTAGTCTATGAGGATAACTTGCTCTCGTTCCGTTAGCCATGACCGAGAAGAAATCTAAATAAGTTTATTCTTAGTATCATCTCTAAGATTCACCTTCCCAGAAAATTGTCATTTAGAACTGATCACCACTGAAATGGAACATGCATATCAAATCTGTTGTCAAGATCTCACTGCTGATGCAGTCCTCTATCTAATATATAAGAGCCAAGTATGTCCTAAAATAGAGTACTGTTGCCATATCTGGGCAGGGACTGCTTGGTGTGTCCTATTCTTTCTTGATAAAGTTCAAAACCGGCTTCGAAACCTAGTAAGTGATGCCCTTTTTTCTTCCCTGCAGCCTCTTTCTCACAGAAGAGACGTTGCGAGCCTGTCTCTGCTCTATCATTATTTTCATGGCATGTGCTCGTCCGAACACCAATCTATGTTTCCTCCTTGCCAAACTATCACAAAATAAAAACCCCACTCAACTAACTCCAACCACTATCAACAGTTTCTCCCACTATCTATCTGTGCCCAAATCTAAACGCAGATTCCACAAACACAGCTTCTTTGGCCTGCTTCCCGGAAAACTACAGTATAGTAGCCTCCAAGTCTAATGTAAACAAGTTCTTGTTGAACCGTTCCCTTAAATAATCAAATTGTACCCAACTTACACCATTAACGATTACTACACAACCACATTACATTCATTAACCCTTATACCTGAATGACCTTCGGGCTTTGATATGTAGTTAAAAAAAAAAAAAAAGGTCTTGTGGCACAACAGATAAAGTACTAAGTGACAATCTACCTCATTATGAGTGATCCGAAGAATACAATTTGTAAGAATTACTTAAGGTCATGCTGACGGAACAAGAACAAGCTATCACCATGTATTAAATGAAATGTTCAATGCAGAGTTCAGCATGTTGTGACTGAGGAAGGTCAGAGATTACATTATCCAAAACGTTGAGAGTATCACTCAAGATGAGAACAGTAATCCGAACAATCCAAAGAATTATTATTTATACGACTGGGATCCATGGAAATTCCACGTTTGCTTTTTTCATATATCAGTATAATTTACTGTTAATAATATTTTCCTTGAAATAATGTGCTTGTTAATTGATAGATTGATTTTTTAAAAATTATGTTGTTTTAAGCAAAAACAGTATTATGTACTTAATTGTCATGTCGAAAATAGTAATATATCCAAAAATTACGAAAATTCATCTAGTAGAAAGTTATTTACAGTTAAAAGTAATTTTTATGGAAGATTGGGTAAAATTGCATTTTTCTTAGACACCATAAAGTAGACAACGAAAGGTCTACACACAGGGGACATAACTCGGAACGAATATTTTAGATTACTTGTTCAGGGCACATAATATTTGTTGCCTATAAGGATAAACTTTTTTTTACTGAAAACACAACAGCAATTGTTCTACTTGATGAATTTTCATAATTTTTGGATATATTACTATTTTTGACATGACAATTATGTATGTAATATTGTTTTTTGCTTAAAACGATACATTTAAAAAATTGATTTGCTGACTATCTTAACAAGCACCTAATGTCCATCAGAGTTTATAATATTAAGAAAAAAATTTGTTGTTCTTTTCCTGTAAAAATAGCTACCATTGTCAGTTAAATATGCTTTAAATAACGAAAATGAATGTTTCTTTATCTATATATTTAATATCGTAACAATTGATTTTTGAAACAATATTTGCTTTGCTTTTTATTGTAAGAATAATTGTAAGTTAAATAGCCCTTAGAATAAATAGAATAGAAAAGTACTTGCATCTGAGAATATCCTATATCTCTATAAAGCAACCATTCGCCCTTACATGGAGTATTGTTGCCATATGTAGGCAGGTCATCTACAATTAATCTCTTTTAAATAAAGTTCAAAAAAGGGTCTCAAATCTAATAGGTTTCACATTATCAGCCAAGCTGCAACCTCTGTCCGATCGTCGCAATGTCACATCCCTGTGTCTGTTTTACAAGTACTCTAAAGGAATGCGCTCTAATGAACTCATATATACTTCCGACTAATCCGACAAGCAACAAAATTCCACCCTTTCATTGTTGAGGCCTCTAGATGCCAGAAAGCCTTCTATTCTAAGAGTTTCTTCCCACAAACTGCAAGATTTTAAAACCCCCTTCCTCTTTCTTGCTTCGCTGACTGTACTAACATAGAGAAGTTTAAATGTACTGTGAACAGACATCTTGGGTTGCAACACCTCACATTGTCCCCTGTAAACACAATCCTGACCAATAACTCCTCATTTTCAAGTGGTAATATGCCTTGTTTGGGGTGAAAAAGAGTAAAAAAGAAAATATTTAAAATTTCTTATTTAATTTAGTCATCGTTACAATTTAAATAATTCCCAAATAGATGTACAAACAATTGGCAACTAAATATTCTTTAAATAAATGAAACAAATGTCACTTTTGTTAATCTTTGCTCATCTACTTTCATTCAATTACACACAATTAAAGAAATTTTACATTTGTCAAGCATTGAACTCCGGTTTATTAACTAAAAATAATTGGAGATGGGAGTTAACAACCTAATTAATGGTTCAATTCAAATGAACTTATAGAAGAATATTATTAACAGCAATGTATTATGGAGTGGCCCCTGGCCTTGATAGAGGCCATTTTGGATAACGATAATTTCTTGAGTTTTTGCCAAGGACTGTACCAACATTTAATATAAATTGGTGGTATAAATCCTATGTTTTAGTGAAAGAATAAAATGAATGGTATATACAGGGATGCATAATGAAATGGAAATGAAACACTGAGAGAATAGAGGGGTTACCAGGTAGCAGAGTTTTGTAAATGAAGAATTGAGAATAACAAAGTTTGCCTTGTTTCTGTTAGTGTGTATGAGTGGGTAGTAATTCTTTTCTGTTCACCTAACTCTTGCTAGTGTGTAGGAATGTGTGCACAAGATGGAGAAAGATTCTATACGAGTCATTGAGTCCTTTTCACCTTCTTCGGCCAAAGGCTGGTATATATGTGTGTGTGTGTGTGTGGCAGGTATTGAGTAGATATTCTGGAGTCCTGTTCAAAGTGCTTGTGAATTCTCAGTGTATTGCTTTTGGCTGTTTGTTTTATAGGAGTTTCTAAGTTTGCATCGGCTTACTATTTTCAGACAAACTTGTTACTTTTTGGAGTTTGGAACAACTTTCATTGGTTGTAAATACCTTAAGTTCACATATTGGTGTTAAAACTTACTTGCTTTAGGAAGTGACGAAGAGAGTATATCAAAACTACTGGAGAAAGAAAGAGGGTAAACCATTTTGCTTTTCAACATTAATGGGAATCCCTTTGCGATTAAACCACCACAGTATCACCGTTTCTGCATCTTTGTTTTAATAGGTTAAGTGTTGAAGTCTCTCACTTTTTAAAACGGTGAGATCAAAAACTCTAAATTTTTTGTCAAATATCTTTTCTGTAACCTTTTTATCCTATGACTTTCTGTAATATTTTATTCTGCAACTTTTTTATTTTGTGACTAACTTTTTGTGTCTTTTTTTTCCTCTGTGCCTTTTTTTCATGGTGCAAATGTTATTTTGTGACTACCTTTTTGTGTCTTTTTTTTCTGTGCCTTTTTTTTCATGGTGCAAATGTAGACCTCATATAATATTATTGTAACCCGTTTGTTCAAATGGAAACACAGTCATCTAAGTACACAGATTAATGTAGTTTGGAAATATATCTAGTTTGAAGGTCTATCTCAAAATCCCTTGTAGAAGTTTCTGAATTTACGAGATGAGGAATAATAATTTGTATTATTCGGACTACTGAGGTTGAAGGTTCAATCCTCAGTGCGGGTGACATTCAAAATGCAATTGTGAATTACTTAGGATTTCTATGCAGTCGTGGCTGACAGAACGAGAGCATTAAATAATGTGGATTAAATAAAAGATTCCATTCAAAATTCTACACAGATTCCAGAGTTTGACAGACTTTGATAGGAAGATTCACGAGTTCAAAGATACACCTGAAGAAGGTTGGCAATTACATTGCCATTACACTGAAATGAGATAAAAACAACAGTAGTCCAAATAATCCAAAAAGTTCCATTCTATTTCTCTCTATCCCCTTCTCTCCTTTTTTCAACCTCATTACCTTCCTCCATCCCCAGTCAAGAAGGGTTTTCACTCCTTTGACCAAGGACAGAACAAATACAACACTTTGATGCAAGTCTGAAAGTTAAAATTATGTTTTAATTCTAGTTTCACTTCTGCATAACAGAAACATTAGATTCATTTTCTTTTAATTTAATATTTCATTGCATCTTAAATGATCAGCATATCAACCTTTAGTTTGTTTTGTTATCTAATGACGAGTTCTGTAATTTGGATTTTTTTTTTGTCATGTGGATTAGATATTTTGACTTATTCAGTAAATCAAGTCAGCCTTTTTGGATCATTAGTTAATGTGGGATTTTATTTTGAGGTCAAGGTAGGAGGGAATTCTAAAGTCTAGCAGTCCGAGAGTAAAAACTATTAGAGTTGAAGGCTTTCCACACCTTAACAGTCAAGGGGTGGGATTTTGCTGTTTGTCAGGTTGCTTGAAAGTATGGGAGACAAGTGAGTTCATCAGAGTAGATTCTATTAAAGTACTTGTAAAACACGCACAAAGTTGCAACATTGCAGTGATGGGACAGAAGTTGGAGCTTGGTCGACAGTGCTAGACCTATTATATTACTAAATTGTGGGAAATTAATAAAACCAGATGTAACATCACATGGTTCAAAGGGACAGCAGAAGAGAGAGAAGACAACAGTTCATTTGGGCACACACATTGCATGGACATGAAAAAAATGAGACAAGCTGACAAAAATATAATAAAACAGTGATTAGCAATCTTGTGTTCTCCCATTCATCCTAAGACAAGCTTCCAGCTATGAAGAGTTAAAATCAAGATGGTAACATGTGAAGACTGAATATAATAGTCGTGTACTAGTCTTTTGCATTAAGGGGAGAAGATTGATGTTTGTGAAGTACCTAATAAAAAATCATGAAAAACTTTCTTTTTTTTTTTTTTTTATATATTCTAATACCAAACCATCTAAACCTCTAAAACTGACCTTGCAGAGAACATAATACTGGCTGTATCATAGATGAGATTTATCAAAAGAGTATAATCTCTCTCTAATAGATATATCCAATTGCATTAGGAAAACATCCTACTGTGCTATCAGTAATTTAATTGATCAAAGCTAGGATTTTGGACCAACCATTTCAAGTTTAGAATCAGAGAAAATCCCTCTTAAATTTAGCAGAGGCTATTTATAAAATATTAAAAAAATTTTTTTATATATAAGGAAATCTATAAAATTGCCTCCATATGTTGCTAAAAACATCTGGAATGACAAATGCGAAACTATGGTTAATTAATCTAAATCCAAAAAAAAAAAGCCAACATTATTAAAAAAAAAAAAAATATCTACGTACTTAGCAGCGTTGATTCTGGAGATACCAACTTGTCTGGCATTCCCTGGTCTACTCACTGGATTATTATGTTGCATTATGGCTAGTGGATTGACTCTGGCTCGATTCATGTAAAATGCTGAAAAATGAAAACGGAAGAATTATCAAAAATTACAAAAGATGAAATAGTTTCAGAGATTATCTATACTATAGTTGTGTTGTCTGTCTCTTTTTGAGGATGCAATAATAAAAAAAGGGCCTATACTAAGATCAAACATAACTTTATGGATAAAATTTTATGAAAGTTCCACTGATAGTATTAATTTTGCAAGGAACAGGGGAGCAATAATATCATGGATATTCATAGATAATAAAGACAATGGGTTTTTGTCACAAATTACCCATATATTAAAAAATAAAAATAAAGAAAAATACATAAATTGATGAAGTACTTTTATTTTTATAAAGAAAATAATTTTTAAGCAGTTAATGGGAATTCGTAGGCATTATAACATAAATCTTGTTAGTTTGAATTATTGTTAAGTTATCTCCCTTTGTCTTTTGAATTTGTTTTAAAAATAGTAGGCAAGATAGCTTCTCCTTGGTTATTTCATAAAATTTGATTTTCTTATTTAAAAATAAACCTATTTAATATTTTATTTAGTGGTTATTAGCCAACTTTGGTTGTTTTATGGCATAGCAACCCTTTATACATTATTTAATCTGCCAATTGTAAACGATTTATTGTATACGATTAGTTAAACACAAGTTAACATATATAAAACAGCATTAGTCTACAGCCTTATTCATTAGACCAATAAAGCAGCCGTCATACATCATCATATTCAGTTTAACATTCATTTTACTGCCAAACAAACCCGTTTCAATGTCTTTATTAATTCCTCTTTTTCTCAAGTACATCTTTATCATTTCCTTCCATATTTTCCTTGGCCTTCACCTGCAAACTAACCTTGCTACCTCGATTGTTCTACATCTATTGACCCAAAAAACTCTCACCCATTCTTTCAATGTGGCCATACCAACAAAATCTCTTATTCTTTACATAGCTCCTTACGCTATCCAGATTTAATCTTCCTTTGAAGTCATCAGATCTAAGACTTTTTTCACGACCAATATCGTATCATTTTCATACTATCTTATCATGCAACGCATGTCCTCAACCTTCATTAACCAGTATAGAATGATTGATAATTAAATCCCATGAAAACACGATACCTGGAGTCGGAGAAACAGCCTTTCTCTGTATTGCTCGGACTTTCAGTTGATCCAATTTATCGTGGTAATTCCGGTACTGTTCTGAAATTCGAGGAACATTCACTTCATTGGATTTCTGCATAAAATACAAATAAAAGACAAATGAGGCATTTTGAAAAATGAGTATTGGAGGGTACAAAGGGCATAGAAGCTTCTAGATAGAAAGATTATAGGCACACATTGTATATACAAGAAAGCAAAATTTACAATATTTTAAGGCAGGGATCGAAAGACAGTGCATGCCTAATTAGTTTATTGAAAGTAATAAGGATTTATTTGCTCCAAGAATATTTACATAATAGAAATTTTTTTTATTCTATGCATTTTTTTTTTTTTTTACGTAGGCATCACCACTTATGAAGACCAAGAGGCCACTCGAGGATAAGGGTTAAAGAGTGTACAGTAGTCACTTGGACAATATAGTAATCGTTAGTAATGGAAATTCGGTAAATTTGATAATTTAAGTGGAAATGCTAATCAAGAACTTGTTTACGTTGGACTTGAAGACAATCATATTGTAGTTAGCTGGAAAGTAGGAAAACGGAACACAGTTCCACAGGCGTGCAGTTCTAAGAAAGAAGCTTTGTTCATGGAATCTACGTTTAGGTTTAGGTACAGATAAAGAATGGCAGGGTGATTATTGATAGTGGTTACAACTAAACCAGTGTTTCTTGTGAAAGTTTGGCGAGGGGGGGAGACCATAGATTGAAACTCAGTTGAGCACTTGCCATGAAAATAGCGATAAAGCAAAAACAAACTCACAACATCTCTTCTGTGAGAAAGAGGTTGCAGGGAAGAGAAAAGGACATCTCCTACGAGGCTATGAAGTCAAGTCAGGATAAGCCCTTTCTAGCAGCTCCTGCCCAAATGTGGCAACGGTACTCCATCCTTGGATGTACAGTTTTTCTCAACTGCCTTCACTTGCTGAAACTGGCACAAGCATTCCTCAAATATTTGGGGGACAACTTCCACCATTCTTCTTTAATAGTATTTCTCAGAGGGTTAACATTGCTTTTTGATGGTCTATTGGAAGCATGTTTTAAAATGCACCAAATAGCATAATCAGCCATAAAAACAATTCTAAAAAAATTCCTAAAGTTGGATTTGCAGAAATTCTATATTTTTCTAGCTGTCTGAGTTGGTGCACAATCTTCTGTCCATAAATTACAATCTAGCTTCAGTTAACAATGAAGCTCACCTGTCTATTTAATTTGGTCGATTTCGGGAAGATAAATATTCAATATTTGTCGCTCGCCGCATGTGGGTTAGTCTTTTTCCTATAACATCTTCGGGGGGAAAAAAAGCGTTCAGCAGTAAATGAATACTATCCCGCAGTCAAAACTTGACCTCATTTAAAACGGGCACCTGCTAAATCCAACTAATTAAATAAATTCAAACATGTTTCTGTTAGCATGTCACGGTGGGGCAATGGTTATCGCATGTTTTTTTTTTTTTTCACACTTTAATTTACAACTTTGCCTCAAGGGTTCGGGTTCGATCCTCATACTTACTTTTTTTTTTTAACCCCCCCCCCCCGCCCACTTCCAAACACCCGGGCAACGCCGGGTACCCCTCGCTAGTAATATAGAAAACTAATAATCTAAGATAAATCTTACTTTGATGTCTCTTTCCGAGTGCATCACTTATTTTTAGCATGTTAAAAAGGAAATAATTAGCTAAGAGAACATTAGTCTCTCTCTCCCGAGTCAATTATTCTACTCAATAATTTTCCATAATTTTTAGTGTACACTAGTATTTTTAACTGATGAGTAAAGTTGTCCTATTATTTTATTATTCCTGTTACATATTAGAGACCAATGGTTGGTGATGATTAAGTTAACTAGTATGAATTTTGACAAGGGTCACACTGAGTGCAGATCTGCAAAACAGAATTGTTCCCAGAGATAAGTTATGTAAAGTTGAGTCAGGGGGCAACAGGTCAAACAGTAGACAAAACATAGTCCAACAATGATGAACAACATCACATTTTTTTGAGCTAAGAGAAAACTAAGGTTTTCAGATCAGCCTCTTCACTGTGAAGGAGACACTCCAAATAATGTAGGAAACTAATAATCCATATATCTATAAAAGCGAGAAGGTGTGTGTGTGTGTATGTGTGTGTGAGAGGACACTTCTCAACCTATATACTCAACACATTTTTTATCTACAGACTTGAAATGTGATATAAAGGACATTCAGGCATGTGGAAAACTTTTTAATCAGTTTCCCTTTGGAAAGAAGGGCTGCTAAGGGGTCAAAACTAGTAAATTGGTACATGGGGGGGGGGTTATCAAATATTTATCTGTTTGTCAACTGTTTCACGACTGCACATGCGTGGTGGAGAAACATGACAGCTAAGAATAAGATTTTTTTAAAACACTTTGTAAATGTCATGTCAAGCTGATGTAATGATTATTGTACTTGATTCGATGTCTAGAGGTTTTGGTTTCGACCTCAGGTTGAGTATTTTTTTTTTTTTTTTTTTTTTTTTTTAACGAGAAGTGAACTGTTTAGAAAAAAACAATACTCACATGCACATGCCTCAGTTTCTGTATGAATTAAAAATATAATATGCATATTTTACGACCGAGCAATGCTGGACTACCTGCTAGTCTAAGATAATCATACTTTTGATGTCTCTGTCCGAGTGCTTCGCTCATTTGAGTATGTTAAGAAGGAAATAATTAGCTAAGAACATCAGTGCATTAGTGTCTCTCTTTGGAGTAAATTCTTTCCAAATAAAACCTTGAAGAAAACTCAGTGAACGTCTATTTGTGTTACTTTCTGTATAAAAAAGAAGCTTATTGTATAGAGTGGCCTTCAAGCCTTGATAAGTGGTGACTCCCGTAAAAAAATAAAAAAGACCATATAAACTTGTTTATAGTGATACAGATATAGCAGAAAAATGTGATCCATTGAGCTCACTTTAGACTTTTTGAATTATGAAATAAAATTAGTTTGTAAAGCCAGTCGAATATTTAGAAAAAAAAAAAAAAGCATCCAAAATTAGCCTCTTTCTGCTTGCTATATCTCTTTCTTCCTTTTTTATGAACAAGTTCAATAATATTATTACCATGGTGATATTCCTTGTTTATATAGGACTATCCTAATTTTATTTTTTTTAACCCCAAGTAGAATGTCACTTGAAACCTAACAGACTACTATTTGGGGTCATGGGGATTGTGCGGAAGGTAGTAGTGAGATGTCTGTTCACATTACATTTCAAACTTCTACACGTTAGTACTGTTAGGGAATCGGGGAACAGAGAAGGGATTCCAAAGTCTAGCAGTTTAAGGGAAGGAACTATTAGAGTAGAAGGCTTTCCAGCATCTAGGGATCTCAACAGTGAAGGGGTGGGATTTTGATACTTGTCGGGTTAGTTGGGAGTATGTACAACAAGGGGAAACAATTCCTTTGTTTAAAGATAGAAAGAGAGAGTCCAGGTCATGAAGAGAATTAGTTATGCTTATAAACAGATTAACTAACCTTTCTTATTTGAACTTGTGCTCTTTGTTCTTTCTCTTGTTTCGGCTTTTCAATCTGCAAAGAAAAATTTTAACATGAAACAATGAATCCTTGTTGAAACAAATAAGTACTCATTCAAAAATTAGAGTGACGTTTGTGAATTATAAGTGAATATCTAAAAAAAAATTTTTTTTAATGCATTTTAAGTAATAAAAAAATACTATTACATACTTAAGTGTCATGCTAAAATTAGTAAAAATTACAAAAACAAATAATTAGTAAAAATTACAAAAAAAAAATAATTAGTAAAAATTACAAAAAAAAATAATTAGTAAAAATGACAAAAAAAAAAAAATAATTAGTAAAAATTACAAAAAATACAATCAAGTAGAACATCTGCTAGAACTATTTTTTACAAAACAAAACACCATTTTCTAATTTCAAAGATAACAAAACTAGTGAGATAAGTCAGTTTATTATATGGAATAAACTAATGTTGCAGTTGTGTTATGCTATATGGCAATGAATACTGGGTCCTCACCCAGACCTCTTTTGCCACACAAATCCATTACAGGATGGATTTACAATGTGAAATATGACAGAAACAGAAGAGTTCAGTCAAATACACAATCCATTATAACAGTTGTTTTCGTTTTTATAACTGATTTCTTGCTTTATATAAGAATATGACACTTTTTTAAAAACTAATAATTATTTCTACAAGACAAAAAATTTGCCAAAATACATTAATAAATTCTCAAAAATATCCTTACAAAAATGAACAAAAGTTATTTCAACATCAATAAGAAATGATAATAAATAAATTGGAAGGGTACAGAGACTACTGAAATCTTGGGAAGATCACCGAGATTCCAGAGAAAACCCAATTGCTGTTATAAGCAAAAACTAAAGACTAAACAGCTGTTGAAAAAATGCAAAATAATTTGTTGAAATTACCGAAAGAAGTAAAGTATACTGGAAATCTATGGAAACTTGTAGTTCGGACTCCAGCAACACCAGCCGTTGATAGTAGTAAGTGATAACAACTCTTAAGAACTGCTGATGAGTAAATGCATAATAATTATTATTATTATGCATTTACTAATAAAATAGTATTATTATATACACTAAGAATAGCTAAGGTAAAAAAAGACTAAGAGAAATTGAAATCAAAGGGAAGATTGAAACTATACAACTGATAACAATAATGAAAACAGCTGAAATTTGAAGTGTAATGGCATAAGCTGATATACCCACTTTATGAATAATGGACTTACCCAGAGGCTATACAGTTACATGTAAACAATGAGGTAGCGATTCGTGGCAGTTATCTCCAGAATCATGATGTGTACTTCAGTAACATACTTTTGCTAATACACTTTTTTGTTAACTATATCATTGTGTTTATTTTGATGATTAAAAATCTGCAAGGCCACAACATGCTCTTAGTATTGCGTGTATTGAGGATTGAACCATCAATCTCCAGAAGACTGTTAATGCATTATTCATTTGTTTAACCAGCATATCGACCTTCTTTGGGTCATTTAATGCTGTATATAAAATTTACATTTTTAGATGCTTTCGGAGTTGATTTTTGCTGGGTATATTGGAGTAATGTTTTGGTGTAGTTTTGTTATTTGATGGTATTTATATTTTATGGCAAAGATTTGCTCTTTTAAGGAAATTTAGAATGATTTTAGAATTTTCTTTTTTGAAGAGTTCTTTTCAGTTTATGACCTTGTAGTAGTATTGACAAATTTGTGTGAAGTCATAGCAGTTAAGTAAAAAGTGTTTCACATATAAAGTTCATGACATGGTATATATTTGGGAGGTTCTTCACTTTTTAGCATGTAAGAATGAGTTATGTATGTGTGTCCTATCCAGATATGTGATAAAACTACTTCTTTATGTGATTTTCTGGGATCTAGTAGTTTTTTTTAAGTATAGGCATAATTTGGAAGAGTTTGTTGTTTTGGCAATTGTTCTAATTTTCTTGCCATCTCTTTGTAATAAAATTGTTTATTGAAGGTTTGTAGTTCGTATATGGGACCTTTACATCACTTATTTGGAGTTTTAGGAAATTTTTGGCCGCCATGTCAGCTTTTTCATTTTCATAGAAACCATAGTGGCTAAGAATCCAACAGAAGAAGAAAGTTTTGTGTTGCATGATAGAATGGATCCTTTGTAATAGTTTAATAGTTTAATTAGTAAGGGATTTTTTTTTATTTTTTAATGATTCTAATACTGATAATGAGTCTCCAAATATTATGAATTTCTTGGCGTTTTGGTTGGTGATAATATCTAGAGCCAAGTTTATGGCTGTAGTTTCTGCACTATAGATTGAGGAGTTATTTGGTAACCTTTTCTGCCAAATAGTATTTTCTGAAATAGCGGCACATCCCACTTCGGAACCATCCACATAAATGGGTGTCCAATTTGGGTAAGAATCCAGAATGTTGTTTAGTTTTTCTCTATAGTTTGAGGGGTGAGTATTGGATTTAGTATATATTGTCAGGTCTAGTACGACTTTAGGTTGGTTTAACAGCCAGGGTGGGAGTTTTGTCAAATTTTCCTTGTTGATGCTGGTTTGATCTATTGAGTTCTCTGTAAGTGGTTTTATCATTTCTTCTATGTAAAGACCAAAGGTTTAATTGCATTTTCATTTTTTTTTTTTTTTGAATAGATGTGTGTAGTTGGGATCGAAAGTGCATTGATAGGCAGAATTTTTGGGGTTTGATTTAAGTTTGAAATAATATTGTAAGCCTAATTTTTCATGTTTCAATTTTAGTGAGGGTTCATAGGCTTCAGCATACAAGCTTTCTATCAGGGAGGTTTTGAATTCCTCCAAGGCAAGTCTTAATCCTGTGTGATGGATGGGGTCCAGAGTTTTAAGATAACTTTTTGGTTAAACCATGTATAAAGTTTCCATAGTCTAGTTTGGCTCTTATCAGGGTTCTATATAATTTTAGGAGTAATAAGCAGTCTGATCCCCACTCAGTATTTGCTATAATCCTTAATTAGGCACCGCCAAAAATGGCCGCAAAATCAAGTTGTTGTTGTTTTTTAAAACTAAATTACATTTATTAAAATCCATTATTTCTGAGTAACTTTTTTTTTCCAGAAAGATAAAACCCTGAATTTTATCATATAGAAAACAGAATAATGTAAAACTTTTTCTACTATTTTTAATTCAATTTTAAATGTTAAATTTTCCCAAAATGTTAACAATTGACATTTTTTGTCTTGCACAAAAAACGTACTTAAATATTTAAAAAAAAAAAGGGTTTTTGAAATAATTTATTTATTTATTTATTGTCTAATTAAGATTTAGGATAATTTTCTAAGAGAATATGCAAAAATATTATAATATAAGTACCTGAATTTCAAATAATTCCACTTATTCATATAGGTAACCAGATATTTCGCGTGGACGTAGAGTTCAGATCGACTCTGTTTACGTTTTCGTTTGATAAAGAGAAAACTATGGAAGACCAAACAGGCCAAAAAAACTTATTTTTCAATGACGAAAATTTCAATGTATTATTAAGCTGAGGCTGGCCAGTACCAGATGGGTGACCATTTGTATGATTTTGGTTTTTAATGTGTATGTGTGTGGGGGCCAGGCTCCCCAAAATGGGGGGGGGGAATTTAAAGCAGAATAAAAAAAAATTACTTCAGCGCGTTTGGTCCACCGTAGTCGAAAGGCGGCAAACGTTTTCAAACGGGATCGAAAAAAATGATGCTATTTTTAACACAAAGGGCACAATATTTATCGAATTTTTTTTTTGTATCGATTATTCAAAGCATGCCCTGTTTAATAATGGTCATGCATTATTCGGCTCGCTAAAAAGAAATTGTTAATTTTTTTATCAAAAATTTTAAAATGGCTTTTTTCGTATAAATATTAAAAAAAAATTTTTTTTGTTTTGCTTAACTTAAATTAATTATTTTACTTAACATATTCACCGAATTTCACACTTCAAAACTCAAAAGCGGGATAATTAAACACAATCAAAGTTCTGATATTCAGACGTCAAAATAAGGTATGCAAACAATTTTTTTTTTTTTTTTTTTGAATCTATAATTCTGTCCCTTACAACAACACAATATGTTTTGTTCAGTTTCAGATGATTATTTTAAGCATATTTGTTCCCACTTCAAAACAAGGGGGGGTTTTGTAAGCAAAAAAATATATATATATAAATATCGTTTATGAAAAATAAGTACACTGTTATAAAGTTCATTCTTCTCCTAATAATCGCTGAAAATTTCGTATTGATCGGATAATTACCTGATTTTTGGTAGATTTTTAAAAAGACGGTCCGTCAAAAAGTACTGACCTGCCCCCCCAGTTTTGGCGGTGCCTATCCTTAATAGTTGTAGGGTTTTGAAACATTTTTGTTTTAAGTGAGGGATGAAGGAGAGTTTTTTTGTTAAAAATAAGTCTCAGAAATTTATGTTGGTCAGCTATTTGATTTTGGGGGCACTTGTACAGTTTAATCAAGACATTAAAAAATGAAAATATTGAAAAAAAGGTTATATTGTACGCATTCGTTTTGGACTGAAGATCTCCGAAAAAAAAAAACTTCATTTAATTTGATTGAGTAGAAAAAACACGTTTTTATGAGAACATGTTGAAGGTAGGCATCTTGGAATTTTTTGAACATGCCACGGGAGATAACTCCATGTAAAGCGCCGACACTCCCTTCCCATCTTTAATACTAGCTTTTCTTCCTAAAAATCAAGCCTTTTGCTCGGTATCATAACAATTTGTTTTTTCGCTGTAAAAAAAAAAAAAAAAAAAAAAAAAAACTACTTGATGAAATTAAGTGAAATTTCTTTTTCAGAGAATTTCATTACATAACGGATATGTACAATTTAAACTGTTTTTGATATTTTCATTTTTTAATGTCTTGATTAAACTGTATAAGTACCGATTTTTGTTCCTTTTATGTAGAAAGTAGGGTTATTGTGCATTTTTCTATGATTACAGAAATGGTTCTTGAAAATTTAAAGCTATTTTCTGTGGTTCATTGTATTTGCTTATGCATATCTGTAGTTGGCATTCTTAAGTATGAATACTTTTTTAAATCTTGGCAGGTCATCCACATATAAGGAGCCATTTATCTCATTTTTTAGAATACATTTATCTCATTCTTTACAATATTATTGATTTTTATATGATATCAGGATAGGCAGTCTGCCCTTTAATCCAAGATCTGTATCGTAAGCCGTTTCTAAATCAAAAAAGATAGCTATTGCATGTTCTTTATTAATGAAAGCTTATTTGATAAAAGTTTCCAATCAGATTATGTTGTCTATTGTTCCTCTTTTGTTTCTAAAACCACTTTGTATGTTGGAAATTGAGCTGTTGGTTTTCAGATACCAGTTCAGTCATCTATTTATCATTCTTTCAAATGTTTTTGCAGAGACAACTTGTCAATGAAATTGGTCTGAAATTTTGTGGATTTGAACTGTCTTTCTCTAGCTTAGTGATGGGAATCACGGTAGCATGTTTCCAGTAATTGAGTAGTTTTCCCTTGAACTATATTTTGTTGAGTGTGTTTAAAAGAGGTGTTACTGATTTGAGAGAAAGTTGTTTCAGAAACTCATAATGTATCTCATCCGCACCGGTAGCTGTATTATGTACTTCATTTATGGCTTTTAGGAATTCATTTTTAGTAAAAGGATAGTTGTTTTCTTCTTTGTTGTTGGAGTTAAAATTTAATTTTATCTTTTTTTCTGCATCTTGTTTTGTCTTTTGGAAGTACTGACTGTAATTATTACTGGAGGAATTGTTTTGAAAAGTTTTGAGAAGATTCACTATGTTTTTGTCTCTGTTATTTTAATGTTGTTTTGTAGATGATTTAAAGGGGAGGGTAAGTTTTTGTCTAAAATTTTCTTTACCATGTTCCACACTTGCTTGGGATTTTGTCACTCAACCCCCCCCCCCAAAAAAAAAACTAATGGTCATTATCAATAAGAAATCAATGGTAAATGGCTCTTGCAATAATACAAAATCATTAACACTGACTATCAAAAGAGTTGGAGAGTGGTAAAAATCCAGAGAGACTCGTTATCACTTAAATTCCAGGGAACACCAGTAGTAATTGTTAGGGAGTAATCACTAATGTGAAAACTCCTAATGAGTAAATAATAATAATAATGATGATAATTACTTACTTCTTGTCGTTTCCTTTTTACACTTGAGGGTCTGCAAAAGCAAAATAAAATTTACAAATAAAATTTTTAAATGTAAAAGAAAAAAGTAAAACATTAACAAATGTAGTATAAGTTTTGGCTGACAATTGGCCTTTTGAAAGCTATAAAAATATGTGCAGATTAAAACCAAAAATTTTTTTTAAATAAACAAAAAGAATAACATACTTAAACAATAACACATTCATTTAAGACGAACATTTGGAATTTGGTCGTAGAGCTATTGTAAATGCCAGTGAAATTTTAGACCTAAATTTATAAACATGAAAACTAGATACAATGAATTAAAGTAAATATTGTTTTTAATAATTACTAACAAGCACAATTTTGAATGAAACTTACACGGTCACAATTCCTACACACATACAAATGTTTATCTTCTATTTCTCATGTGCTATCTTGAGCCCCACCCCCATATACATGCTACAATGTCCACTGTAATTTTTTCAATGTTATATAGTAATTATCTCCCCCTCCCCCAGCTAATTGTGTTTGGATTAGCAAATCCACTGCCAGTCAAATTAGTCATGATCATTGTTATGCAAATTTGAATGAAATTCATTGACTGCCTTTCATTTCAAAGAACTTCCTACTTGTTATTTTGTTTTCTAGGGGCATTCATGATCACTGTGGACATTTTACATTCAGATCCTCTTCCTCCTCCTCCCTTGCTGAATATGGATATAACATTTAATGGGTGATTATCTATCATTTCTATTGTTTTACTCATGTAGTTTTTATACCTATATATTTTTTTAAAATTATTTTATTTCAAGATTATTTATTGCATTACATAAAGCTGTACAGCATAATCTTGTTAGATCAACAAAGTCAGACAATGTAGAGCCTGGTCAGTATCAGATGGGTGACCATTTGGAAATAGTAGATGCTGTATATAGGAGGATGTTGACATCCTGCCAAAACTGCAAAAACTAAACATCTCCCTTGACCGGGATATGCATGCAACTGGGAACCACTTGCGAACTTGATATTCTCATGAAACTGTCTTCTTCAAGATAAGCCAGTTTAACCTGCCTATGAATGCTGCATATAAAAAAAAAATTAGATAAGGTTACTTCATTTTCATTTATACCTATTTATATTTTAAAATTATTTATTGCATTAGATAATGGTGTATAGCATAATCATATTAACACACGGTTCTTGTTTGATCACTGAAGTCAGGCAATGTTGAGCCTGGTCAGTATCAGATGGGTGACCATTTGAAAATACCAGACGTATATATGTAAGAGGATGTTGACATCTTCCTGCAAGAACTATAAACTGTAAAAACATAATGTTATCTCTCCTAACTGGGATATGCAATCAACTGGGGACCAATTGTGAACTTGATATTCCCATGAAACTTTCTCCTTCAAGAGAAGCTGATTCAACCTGCCTGTGATTGTGTATAAAAAAAAAAAAAAAAAATTAAATAATGTTACTTCATTTCCATTCAATGTCTTCAAACAAAAACTTGAAAAGATTCAAATCATCATCATCAGTTTAACATCAGCTGGGATGTTTCTGCTCTATCATCATTTTCATGGTAAGTGCTCATCTGGGTTCCACTCTGTGGTTCCCCCTTTGTCAATCTTTCATAAAAAAACACTTATCTAGCCAAAACCACTATCAATAATTTCTCTCACTTTCTACCGTTGCTTAAACCTAAACCTGGATTCCATAAACAAAGCTTCTTTCCTAGAACTGCCCACCTTTGGAACTGTTCCATTGGTCTGCTTTCTAGCTGACTACAATATTATGATCTTCAAGTCCAACATAAACAAGTTCTTGTGGAACCGTTCTCTTAAATAATCTTATACCAAATTTCCACTACTTACAATTACTACACTATTGTGCCAATGACTACCATACACACATGAACCCTTATCCTCGAGTGGCCTCTGGACCTTGATAAATGATTACTCCATAGTAAAAAAAAAGTGTTGGACAACGTTTAGAAATTGACTTTCAACTAATCTATCTCTAGCCAGGTCTTTTACTCTTTCTCTCAAATCGATTCTTATCACTTCCCTCCATGTTTTCTTTGACCATTCTCTAACTAACTCAAAAGCTCACTCATTCTTTTGATAGGCATAACATCAAAATATCCTATTCTACACACATCTTCCTATATTGTTTGGATTTAATCTTTTTCTTTGGTCATAAAATCTAAGCCCGTTTTTAAGACTCACATTACACATCCATCGTATTATTCTCATATCATTTGTTTCCATGCAACACATGTCCTCAATCCTTAATAGCCAAGTTTCATTGCCATACATCACACTGCATACATATGCCTGATATACCCTACCATGTGTGCGTGCGTGTAATATTTGTGTGTTCCCTACAGAAAGAAAAGTAAGAGAATTTACATAAAATATAAAAGCATATTGTTATTCAAACTTTACTGAGGAAGACAATGGGGGGGGGGGGGAGTTTCTGAATGTCTTAAGTGCACCCCTAAAAGGGCTATGTGGATATAAGCCCCTTAAAACTTGAAACATATCCTATTTTTATAAAAATTAAATCACATGTATAAAATTTTCTAAGAAAGATAATGGACGTAATCCCCAATCTCTATGTGCTCTCCTAACTTATGGAAGTTGGGGGGGGGGGGTATTAATCCCCAACCCATATTTAAAATAAATCCTATTTTAATAAAATTTATATCATATGCATAAAATTCTCCAAGGATTGGTTTGGTTATTTTTGTTTTATGGCATATCAACCTTTTTCAGGTTATTTAATGCCGAATCCAGTTATTTTGAAGAAAAAGTTTTTAATAGAATATATTTGTTGTTTTTTTTTTTCTAAGTCGGTTCCTATTTAACCCAATTTTTTTTTTTTTTTTTTTTTTTTTTACAAGGAAGTCACCACTTATCAAGGCCCGGAGGCCACTCGAGGATAAGGGTTATTGCATGTACAGTAATCAATGGGATAATATCGTAGTAATCGCTAGTAATGGAGATCCGATAAAGTGTCTTACTTAAGGGGGCGGTTCATCAAGAACTTGTTTACGTTGGACTTGAAGACATCCAAGTTGTAGTCAGGTGGGAAACAGACAAACGGAAGAGTGTTCAACAGTCGTGCACTTCTAAGAAAGCAGCTTTGTTCATTGAATTTACATTTTGATTTAGGCACAAATAAAGTGGGGAAAATTACTGACAGTGGTTTCAGATAGACGGGTATTTTCGTGCAAGATTGGCGAGAGGGACCAGAGATTTGAGCTCAGACGAGCACTTGCCATGGAAATAACGATAAAACAAAGACAGACTCGCAACGTCTTTTCTGTGGGAGAGAGGTTGCAGTGAAGAGAAAAAGGCATTCCCCACTAGACTACAAAGTCTATTTTGTACTCTGTCAAGGCAGGATAGGCTGTTTTTAGCAGCTCCTGCCCAGATATGGCAGCAGTACTCCATCCTTGGACATACTTGGTTTCAGTTACAGACATACAGATTCCAAAACATCACATTAATTCCTTTGTCAAGCTGTATTAACACTATCGCCGTTCCTAACAGGCAAATCTTTAGCAAAATAGGAAAAGAAATGGTTTTGTCAATCAAATTAAGCTATTTATAATAGCTTTTTTATTATAGTCCAAGCATTTCAATTACAATGGGAATCACCTAGACTTTCTTACAGATCTTGGTATTTATTTTTTCTTGTTCTTTCTCTTGCACTCTGATATCGAAAGTGTATGCTACGCCCATGATTGAGTAAGTACTCTTGTTTTTATTTAGTAAAATTATATCGGGTCTGGAGTATTCATAAACCTTATCAGTCTGTATACGTATATCCCCAAAAAGGGTTTGACGTTGTTGTTTTCCTGAACCACTTCTGGTTTATGCTAATACCACTTCTCATTGTGGTTTAATCCATAGAGGTTGCATATATTCCAGTGTAGGACGTGAGCGACTATGTCGTGTCTCCGTTTTTTGTGTCTTCATTTATTATTATTATTATCAATTGCGCACCTTCCAGTAGGGTGTAGTGGACTGGCCCAGAGAGAGTACCGAAAAAGACACGATCGCATGGGACTCAGGATATATTGGGAGGTTTGTAAGAAGGTTGGGGTGAAGTGTGCTGGAAAATGGAACCCTAACAGGTACTACCACTCCAGGTCAGAGTGGACCTGGTAGTAATGGCAATTAAGGGGTGGCGCCACACTCCTCAAAGCCCGCAAGCTGGGGCCTCACCATTAGATATAGTTTAAGGTCATATCCAGGACCTTCTCCAAGGAAGACAATGGAAGTGGTTCAGAATTTCTGTTACCTTATATGTGCTAAATATCTATGTTTCCTGACCTACAAGTGACCCATACAGGACACCCTTAAAACTTCAAATATATATATTAATGAAATTTGAACTATATGTATAACAGAGTTTTTTCAACATCTTGGCTCTTCCAACTGTATTAGAAGGGGTTTAAACGGAAGGGAGGGGGTAAAAACAAAAAGTAATATGGTATAATTTGGATTATTCAGACTACTGTTCTCATCTTGAGTGTTATTTTCACATTTCAGTTGATGTAACCTTCAACCTTTTTCAGGTGTATTGTGTTGAACTCAAGAATCTTTCTGTCGAACTCGAAAATCTACAAGGAATTTCAAACAGAAGGCTTTATTTAATCACCGGGGTAACATATTCTCATTCTGTTAGCCATGACAGAGTAGAAATCCTAAGTAATTCACAATTACATTTTGAGTCTGGTTAGTACCAGATGAGTAACCAATTTGGGAATTTCAGATGCTGTATGTAGGAGGACGTTGACACCTCCATGCAAGAGTTGCAAAAACCTAACATCATCTCCCATAATGAGGATATACATGCAACTGGGGACCGCTTGTGAATTTTAAACTCCCATGGAACTTCCTCCTTTGGCAGAAGCTGGTTAAACCTGACTTTAGTTAAGGCTGTAATTTCCATTTCCAATTGTACTTTGAGTGTTGCTTGGACTGAAAATTGGACCTTCAACCTCCAAAAGAGTGTAACTTACAATTGAATTTTAGCAAGCAAAATCAAAATCATGTAGATCATCAATTTTCATGTTAAAAATTCAAAAAGTAATATGGTCTTATGAGCATGGTGAAAAAGTACATAATGTTGAACAAAGATGGCGGCGAAGATTCAGTGCAGTTCCGATTTTGAGTGTTAAGTAATTCCTAGTAAAAAAGATGGCGGCGAAGAATCAAATGCAGGTTCGTGACGGAGACCATGGCGAACTGATTGAATCCAAAATTTGACAATTTTTATAGTAACTTTGGAAGCTTCTCATTGGTTGGTTATTATAACTTGTGGTTATAAAAACGATTGTTGAAATCATTGGTGGTATACCCCATTAGGAGTCAAAAACATTTTAACAGTGATCCTGTTTAATCCTGAGCAATGCTGGATCTTCCTACTAGTCTATTAATATGAGTAGAAAACCCCGGGCAGTGAAAATAAAGAAAGCAATATAGCATTAGTAACATAGTGAAAAAGTACATTGTAGTGATCCTCATTCAATGTTAATGCTAATTCTTAGAGTTCAGAGGATGGTTTCTTTTTTACCATAAATATTAATACATGAGTAAAAAATAATCATTAAATAATTACATGTCAATTTTCCTATTTTTTTTTGTTTTTAATGGACATTTTCTTATTTCGTTTTTGATGCCAGAAATTAACTCACTATTTCAGAGATTCGAACCAAGTGATTTTTTGAGATTCTAACCGTTACTGTAAGTGCAATTGTTTACATTTCTCTTGCACTTGGTTCACTGGGTATATTTGCCATGTAGTGCTGAAATTCTTTTTCGTGAGACTGGTTGCTCCCATCATTACAGGAATCTATTTTTTAAATTATTTTCTAAATTCCTTATTTATTAAACATCATAAACTTCTTGTTTAGTACTTAATTTTTAATTCCTATTTGCTTAACTGATAACATTTTATTTTCATTCTATTTAAACCATTATTATTTTTGAACAAACGTGTTCTAAAAAAATATGACATGGCATAATGACAACTTGTATTTTATGTTTTTATGTCTCAAACTAAAATCCTTTATTATCAAAAAAAAAAAAAAAAAAAAAAAAAAAAATGAAAAAAATTATTTTCTGTATTTAGAGGTAAAATATTTAGTTATTTTAACTCCAAGACAAATGCCTATATCTATGATAGGCATTAATTTAAATCCTTATACACCCTCAATCTTATGTTAATTCCCTCTTTGGGTCTTAATATATATATATTAATGCTGTATCTTTTAGCCATAGTTCAAATCATTTCTTCTAATCCAAATTAATAAAAACTAATTAGTTTGTTCCCCATGCGATATATTTACATACTTTTTATGAGAGGAGAACTTATCTTCTAATTTTAATTTTGTTAGAAATCAGAATAACTTTATTAAGTAGATACTTATATATATAATTTATACCTATATTTTATGATTATATCTATATTAAGTAGATATTTTTTTATTTATATTTTCCAGGTGGGAGGGGGATGTAGAAATACCTGGTCTAGAACTCAGGTGTGGGACTACCCCTCTTGGTGTGATAGATTCACAGACCTTGTCAGGTCATCCATCTAGGAGGAGGAAAACTTATGTAAAACCTGTGTTACTAACTTCACAAGTTATTGAATCAAACTACCGAGAGTGAGAGTCCTCCTTAGTTCTGGACGACAACATTTTTAGAGCTGGTGGCTTAAACAACTTATCCAATTTGCAAACCTAAATTACTTAAGGATTAGGTAGGCTCTGCCTATCGCCTGGCTTTCACATTCCTTTTGCTATTAGCCAGGTAAAAATCGGTGACCACCTTGTAAAAAAAAAAAAAATCAGAGACTCAATGCTTGGCCTTGTTTCCCTGACTAAAACAATGAATGGCGTCCCCTCAACCCTTTCTTCCTCCGTGTAACTGTGTGACACTTGCTTGCCACTCATGTCCATGCAACTAGTCTGGGTTGCTCTTGTCTGACAGGTTGAGGGTACAGGTTTGGCAGTTTGTCTGACTGCTGATTCCGACTGACAGTACAAACTCTTTGGTAGCGTTTAGAGCAATCACTCTATCATCAGTTGTATAATATTGGGATGGCTGTAATGCCATATTGCTGTGGGATTTCTCGAGATCACAACCATCTTGACAAGACACAGCTAATAGTCTACTTGTACGTAACACATGCTACTCTAAAAACTAAATAAAATATCAAGTGAAATGACACAAAGCAAAAAACACATTCAAACCAAACACGTTCAACCAAAACAAAACCAATTTGCCTCCTCCCTTGAGGCCCACATTCATAATTCTCACGGTATTTTGGGTAAAATAAAATATATATATATATGTTGGTATTCTGTTGTACCAAGTTTTTAAAGCAACAAATGTAATTTCCAGCCATCATCCGTCTCACTGAATTCATGTTAGAAAGTGTCCTTCCAACGGTTAAACTAGGTGGTGAATGTTTGTTTTAAATCAGGGTTAAACTGGAATGGAGTTACTGTATTTGTTATATTATCAAAAGAATTCTAACTTACAATTGTTGCCGCCAAGAGCTGTGTTTTAAATTGTTTTGTTAAAGTCTTGATTAATTTGTTTTGTGCCTGTAGAAATTATTCTTATTGATTTATAAGGATTTTATCACATATATATATCGTATTGTATATATGTTTTTAAGGATTTTATCGAGCAAATTAGGATCCATGACGAAAATAATTCATTTTTTTATGTAAAAAAAAAAAAAAAAAAAAAAAAAATTTTCTCCAAGAAAAGAAAGAAAAAAAAATTGTTAGATATTTTTTTTTCTTTTGACACCATGTCATCATAGGAAAATATTTTTAAATCCTCAATTATCTCGACCTCGTTGCCAATTTGTGTTTGTTTGTTGCTGGTTACGAGAATTAGCAAGAACACTTTCTATCAACATAAAATTTAATAGAAAAAAAATGACAATTTTACAAGATATTGTAAATAATGTGAGTCCACTATCTCGGCTCATTCTAGGGGAGATCATCATATGCTTTTCGAGTTATTTCCCTTTATTTCCACTTATAATAAAGATATTATTGTTCAGACAGCTCTTTGGAATTCCTCCGCCGGTATTTTCCTGGTAATCATTTCGCATTGAACTGACTTTGGCCACCCTGACCTGAACCCGTGTAATTACTTTCTCTGGCAGTACTTAAAGGAAAGAATCTATAACAAAAATATCCAAATACTGGTAGATTTGAAAGACTACATCAGGGAGATCAGATGCATACCAGCTGACATGATAGGATGAGTTATAGACAATTTCAATGTTCGAGTTGCAGCAGTTATCTGTCAAGTAGATGCCTGAATATAACACGTTCACTATTAATGACAGGTAAGGTTTCAATTTCAATCAGATTTAAGGGATACAATCTCCACTCATCCAGTTACTATTTGGTGAAAAAAAAAATGTTAAAAATAAAATCTTCTCTTGGAAAATTGTAATATTAAAAAGAAAATAAGGCGTTTTTTTTTTCTAGACCACCCAGCATTTTCATTTTTGCATCATTTTCAACATAGAGCAATCGAGTTGATGGTATTCAGATTTTTACATCATTTGACTTTTAGACAAGAAATGACTATACATAAAATGTTTATATATAAAACACAAATCACTTTAATAGAAAAATGAATTTGTGACAACATTGCTCTTGATTGATATGCTGTCCTCTATTCCAATGAAACAGAAAAAAAAGCATAAACTGATTGAATAAAATTATATTTTCCATCAAAGGAGAACAGTAAAGAAAAATTTCACAGACAAAGAAAATGAAAAAAGCACACATTAAAATCGGTTTCGCCTTTAGCAATCATATGAAAACCGGTTTTAACCAGTTTTATAAAATTGGTTTCAAGCACCCTGGTTGTGACTGAATTGATTTTTAGTGTTGTGTTACTATGACCCCCCCCCCTCCCCAAAAAATAAAGTATTAGGAAGTGAAAATAAAAAAAGGCGAAAAATTATGACAAAGGTTATAAAAAATTAAATTAGTAGAAAGGCAATTGGGTGGAAGTTGTTCACCAAGATACACAAAAACTGTTCAAAAATAGGATTGTTAATCAAGATGAAGCTATGACTGGGACAAAGTAGCAATACACATGAAAAAATTGAAATAGCTTGAAATATTTCAATATTGGTATGCATAGAAAGAGCTTGATGAGCTAAGAAAGAATCTTTTTAAAATTTTTGAAATCTGATTAAAATTAAGGAAGTTATGGCTATTTTTGTGCCTCACACGTTTGGATATTTTTCCCTCTTTAAGACCATATGCGTTTCGTCACATTTTTTGCACTACTTTTTCAGTAAAAATGTCATATCTTTGTTAAAACACAAGACTAAGAAATGAAATTTACCATATAAGTGTATTTTTGTACAAGGAATCAGAATATGCAACTGAAAATCTCCCAAAGTTTATGGTTTCCAAATAATCTGCAGTAAATGTGCATAAATATGCAGCAATTCCTTAAAAATGCCATGTATCCATAAACAGAAAAGAAGTTGGAGAACTCAAAGTTGAATTGTAATGTGCTTTATGTACAAAAAACTTAAATCTAAACATAAGACCATTTAAAAATGAATATATTGCAATATTTCTTTGGTATTATTGTAGATTAACACCTTCTGTTTAACCCCACTCAACTCCTTCTGACCACCCCTCCAAAATGTGATTCTACCTTTTTAGGAAATTATGTATAAAATGCCATGAAAAACTTTAATGAAAGATAAACAAATTATTTTAGAATTGAATGTAAAATAATTTCCTATTACAGGTCATTCTAGCATTTTAGGGCAGTTAACTTTTTCTTTGTATGGGAAAATATGCATGCTTTTTTTTTTTTTAGGATGATTATGTGTAGTTTTAAGAGGGTTTCTATGCAATGAAAATATAGGGAGGGTTGCCATTCGGTCTTTGAATTAATTGTAGGGCTAAGGAAAATTATGTGCGAACATACTGAAAACTTGACAGAGACAAAGCTAACAAAAACAATATTAGAGGGGGGAGCGGTTAGTTTCACAAAAATTTAATGTAAAATAATTCATCATTTCCTGGCCATTCTAGCATTTTAGGAGAGTTAACCAATTTATTTTTATGTGTATTTTTCTTTAAGGAAGGATCTATTTTTTGTTTGTTTATTTTAGATGCTTGTATGTGGCTTACAGAGGTATTTTGTTGGGGGGGGCTTGCCACTCGAACTTAGTGTTATTGTTAGGGTTAAAGAGTGTTTTAGGAGGAGACTTGCCACACATAATTTGTATTAGAGGTGAAATTAAGAGAGCTTTTTTTCAAAGAGAGCGTTCAAAAATTTGTTGATTTCTATTTTCGAGGTTGAAGGTGTTAATTCCATAGGCCGTTTATACTACGCTGGAGCAGGTTGTAAAAATATCTTTCGCTTAATAAGTAGAAAAAAAAAATAACGAAATAGAAAGCTTCCTAATTGTAGTTTGATGTGTTTTCTAACTGCTTTTAAAATTTCAAGAATATTGATATAGATTTTGAGGGTTTGTATTACTATACACATAGATTCAAAAAAGTTGTCAAAAAAACAAATATATAACAAATAAATGTTATCAAAAGCAAGTTACTTTTCTACCTAACTGGATAATTTTTTAGTGTTTTTATTTAATGTAACATGTTTATTCAGCTTGAAAACAGTGTTTACCAATGTTTTGGAAAATTTAAAATGGCGCCCGACTCTCTTGAAATGGTGAGTTTGGGGAAAAGAGTTAAAAATAAAAAAGTAGACAAAATACTGCTAGAAACTTGTTCAATATATGTTACCGTGACATAGGCTGACATATATTAGGTGAGTTTTTAACAGTATTTTGTATAGTTTTTTTATTTTTAACTCCTTTTCTCAAACTTACCGTGTCAAAGAGAGTCGGGCCGGGCGCCATTTTTAATTTTCCAATACATCGGTAAACACTGTATGTTTTTCGAGCTGAATAAACATGTTACATTGAATAAAAACACAAAAAATATATCCAGTTTGGTAGAAAAGTAACTTATCTTGCCTTTGATAACATTTATTTGTTATATATTTGTTTTTTGACAACTTTTTCGAATCTATGTATGAACGAGATTTTGATACTTATTTTGATTTTGAAAAAAAAAAACATTTGTGGCTGTTCGCAGTAAAACATTGTTTTAATTCGTTGTTCAAAACTAATTTAAAGAATAAAAGTGCATGCAAGCTTCCTAATTGTAGTTTTTGTTTTTTTAACCATGTTTTTAAATTTGACGAGCAATGTAAGAAATTGCAACAGATTCATAATGCCGAATTGGTTGGGATTGTTGTTATTATACATTCTGAAAACCGAATAGTTCTAAACTAATGTTATTCTGATAACAAAATAGCTCTCATTAAACATATAAGAACATTTATATTCATATTTTCATGTTTTTCTTAATTCGTTCTTGAATAAAAATTAAAGAACGCGTGTTGTTTACACTGTGCTGTGCTATGGCTGATTCTACAGGCTGGAGCTGCTGCTGCTTCTTTAAAATACTAACTTCATTTGACCAAATTCAAGAAATAGAAACAATTTTTTTTTCAGGTAGGTCCTTTTAAATTATCAATTACCACGGTCCTACTCAACATAAAATAATACTTTTAATTGATAAAGATAGTAAAAAGATTGATTTACTTACTACTGGGTGTCCGAAGAATTTTTTTTTTCAAAATGTTCAATACTCGTCATATTAAAGTCTTATTTTTAACACGACAAAAAAAGAAATGGTCAAAAATATTTCGGACACTTGACAGTATTAAGATTAACACCTCTTCTAATTGGTTCCCAAATTTCATGACGAAATTCTTCATACAATCACGGTACGGACCTTTAGAAAACAGGGGGGGTCATTACAAAACCTTACCGAAAACGCCATTTTATGACGTTCACATTTTTATCACTTTATTTGCTTAAAACTCTTAAAATATATAATGTACATTCATATTTATTAATTCATTTGAAAGTATATTCATTTCCGAACAAAACAATAGTAATTTGAAGACTTGAAGTGCTTTGGTTAAAAAAATATGGCTATTTTAGTAGAACTACCTTGAAATCTGTGATTATCCAAAGCGTTTTTTCGTCCGTGTGTATTACTAGACAAAGGACCAAACATAGAGGTCGATATATTTATGGACAGTTTTAGAAGTGAGAGCGAGTTTATATCCATTTATGGACAGTCTTGAGTTTAGCAGCTTTGAGGTTCCCTGGGAAGGATTGGAGTCAAAACCAGGAGAGACTAGATGGAGTCAAGAAGAAAATCTCTAGGGCTTGACGTTTGGTTTGGTTACTTTATGGTATATCAACCCTTTACGGATTATTTCATGCCGAATCTAGTTATTTTGGAAACAGTATTCATGTTGCATCCAGTTATTTTGGAAATAGTATTCATGTTGCATCCAGTTATTTTGGAAATAGTATTCATGTTGCATCCAGTTATTTTGGAAATAGTATTCATGTTGGATCCAGTTATTTTGGAAATAGTATTCATGTCGCATCCAGTTATTTTGGAAATAGTATTCATGTCGCATCCAGTTATTTTGGAAATAATATTCATGTCGCATCCAGTTATTTTGGGAATAGTATTCATGTCGCATCCAGTTATTTTGGAAATAGTATTCATGTCGCATCCAGTTATTTTGGAAATAGTATTCATGTTGCATCCAGTTATTTTGGAAATAGTATTCATGTCGCATCCAGTTATTTTGGAAATAGTATTCATGTTGCATCCAGTTATTTTGGAAATAGTATTCATGTTGCATCCAGTTATTTTGGAAATAGTATTCATGTCGCATCCAGTTATTTTGGAAATAGTATTCATGTCGCATCCAGTTATTTTGGAAATAGTATTCATGTCGCATCCAGTTATTTTGGAAATAGTATTCATGTCGCATCCAGTTATTTTGGAAATAGTATTCATGTCGCATCCAGTTATTTTGGAAATAGTATTCATGTTGCATCCAGTTATTTTGGAAATAGTATTCATGTTGCATCCAGTTATTTTGGAAATAGTATTCATGTTGCATCCAGTTATTTTGGAAATAGTATTCATGTTGGATCCAGTTATTTTGGAAATAGTATTCATGTCGCATCCAGTTATTTTGGAAATAGTATTCATGTCGCATCCAGTTATTTTGGAAATAATATTCATGTCGCATCCAGTTATTTTGGGAATAGTATTCATGTCGCATCCAGTTATTTTGGAAATAGTATTCATGTTGCATCCAGTTATTTTGGAAATAGTATTCATGTTGCATCCAGTTATTTTGGAAATAGTATTCATGTTGCATCCAGTTATTTTGGAAATAGTATTCATGTTGCATCTAGTTATTTTGGAAATAGTATTCATGTTGCATCCAGTTATTTTGGAAATAGTATTCATGTTGCATCCAGTTATTTTGGAAATAGTATTCATGTTGCATCCAGTTATTTTGGAAATAGTATTCATGTTGCATCCAGTTATTTTGGAAATAGTATTCATGTTGCATCCAGTTATTTTGGAAATAGTATTCATGTTGCATCCAGTTATTTTGGAAATAGTATTCATGTCGCATCCAGTTATTTTGGAAATAGTATTCATGTCGCATCCAGTTATTTTGGAAATAGTATTCATGTCGCATCCAGTTATTTTGGAAATAGTATTCATGTTGCATCCAGTTATTTTGGAAATAGTATTCATGTTGCATCCAGTTATTTTGGAAATAGTATTCATGTTGCATCCAGTTATTTTGGAAATAGTATTCATGTTGCATCCAGTTATTTTGGAAATAGTATTCATGTCGCATCCAGTTATTTTGGAAATAGTATTCATGTTGCATCCAGTTATTTTGGAAATAGTATTCATGTTGCATCCAGTTATTTTGGAAATAGTATTCATGTTGCATCCAGTTATTTTGGAAATAGTATTCATGTTGCATCCAGTTATTTTGGAAATAGTATTCATGTTGCATCCAGTTATTTTGGAAATAGTATTCATGTTGCATCCAGTTATTTTGGAAATAGTATTCATGTTGCATCCAGTTATTTTGGAAATAGTATTCATGTTGCATCCAGTTATTTTGGAAATAGTATTCATGTTGCATCCAGTTATTTTGGAAATAGTATTCATGTTGCATCCAGTTATTTTGGAAATAGTATTCATGTCGCATTCAGTTATTTTGGAAATAGTATTCATGTTGAATCCAGTTATTTTGGAAATAGTATTCATGTCGCATCCAGTTATTTTGGAAATAGTATTCATGTCGCATCCAGTTATTTTGGAAATAGTATTCATGTTGAATCCAGTTATTTTGGAAATAGTATTCATGTCGCATTCAGTTATTTTGGAAATAGTATTCATGTTGCATCCAGTTATTTTGGAAATAGTATTCATGTTGCATCCAGTTATTTTGGAAATAGTATTCATGTTGCATCCAGTTATTTTGGAAATAGTATTCATGTTGCATCCAGTTATTTTGGAAATAGTATTCATGTTGCATCCAGTTATTTTGGAAATAGTATTCATGTCGCATCCAGTTATTTTGGAAATAGTATTCATGTCGCATCCATTTATTTTGGAAATAGTATTCATGTTGCATCCAGTTATTTTGGAAATAGTATTCATGTTGCATCCAGTTATTTTGGAAATAGTATTCATGTCGCATCCAGTTATTTTGGAAATAGTATTCATGTCGCATCCAGTTATTTTGGAAATAGTATTCATGTTGCATCCAGTTATTTTGGAAATAGTATTCATGTCGCATCCAGTTATTTTGGAAATAGTATTCATGTTGCATCCAGTTATTTTGGAAATAGTATTCATGTTGCATTGAGTTATTTTGTAGAAGTTTTTTATTCTTCAAGCCCTTGTATCTTCAATCGCTAGTTTGTAGTGTTTGGTTTGGTTGCCTTTATAGTGGATTTTATCGTTTTTGTTCCCTGTCCTGCAGAACATGAATGAGTTTTGCAATGGGAGAGAGAAAAGGGTTACAGTATTAATGTTTGGTACATTTTAAGTTAGGAAAGCAGAGAAGATAGGAAGAGAAAGGAGAAATGAGAAGAAGGAAAAGGGGGACAAGGTGGGTCGTCATTTTTGACTTTGGTTTTACAGAACATAATTAAGTTTTGCAAAAGGAAACAGCAAACAGCTTGATCTGGTAGCACCAGCTAGGGCTTGATGTGACCAGGCAGCTAGCGATAGACAACACTGGAGGCTTCCATTTTCTTAAACTAGGTGATGATATCACACACACACACACACAGCTTAATTGATTTACATCAAGTACTCGTTTTATGTTGTTTTATTGTAGTGTGACCACGAAGGTGATCAGGTCAGTGTCAGAACATTATCTAGAAATATGCATTTTGTTACCTCCTGCCGTAAATGGGAGCTGGATCATATTTCAGATTTGGCCGTTTATTCGAACCTGTCAAAATAGAAGTACATTGGATTTATTTTATTTACCATGTTGATTAAAAATATAGGTTCTAGTCCAGAATTCCTCCTATATTATAAGATAAAAATAAAGAAAAATCTATATGATATATGTACCTGTGATGAAACGAAAATATATTCCAAAAATTATGTAAATTGATTATAAAGTTTTGTTTTTATAAAGAAAATCATTTTTAAGCATTTAATTCAAATTCATAGACATTACAACAAGAATCTTGCAGGTCTGAATTATTGTTGAATTATCTGCTTTGTTTCTTGAGATTTTAAAAATGGTGATGCAAAACAGTTTTCTTTTCATATTCATAAAATTTTATTTAAATAATTAAAAATAAAACTACTTAATTTACATAATTTTTGGGATATGATATTTTCATTCCATCAATGGTACATACATCAAACAGACTTTTCTTTATTTTTGTTTTTTAATATCGGGGGAATTCTGGGCAAGAACCAAAAAAATATAGCTTTAAATTTACTTCAAATGCAAAAAATATATGAAATTTTTGTTTTATAAAATGAAGAAAATATTTAAAAAAAAAATGAATTAAAATTTTTGCATTCTAATATATTGCAGCTGTTTATGGGCCTAACTGATATCTGCTCTTTTTAGACTCCAGATGGAATTCAAGGGAAATTTCAATTGTCTTAATTTTGTATAAAATTAAAATCCTCATTGAAACTTATTTGAATGTTATAATTATTAACATTTCTGCAACACACAAGCATATATTGATATATACATATATATTATAGAGAAGATCACGAAATAAGTGTTTGTGACAAATTTATTTTCTATTCGAGCAAAATTTGCTTTTGTAGATTTTGCAGCAAATTTTGTTGCATATATTTTTCCTATATGAATTGTATGATTGTACAGACAAATGCATTGAGTCAGTAATTAAAATCAGAAGCTATGAACAAATTATGGTGCAATACTAAAAAGAAAAAGAAAATAGCTTCTGTATGCATGTTTGAACGAAAGTCAAACATATACTTGATGAAGGGAATTTTCCTGGAATATTATACAATCCGGACTTCCATTTGACATGCAAGTAATAACAGAATGTAAATATCAAATATAAGAAAGAAAAAATACATATATTGTATTAACAAAAGGTAAATCTGCATAGCTTATTCTACCATTTATATGTATTCATTTGCTTCAGTTTGTGTCTACCTATTATACCATCTGTATTGTATTGCCTTCTATAAATTTCCTTTATAAAAAGAAACATTTTGGTCAATCTATACTATAAATTGTCTATACTACAAATGAAAACAAAGCCCTATACAAAGATTAAACATAACCTTTTTCTCGGTTAATATCTTACAACTAAGTAGTATCATTTTTTTATAATAGTTTTTTTTTTTTTTTTTTTGTTTACAATAAATAAAAGACTCGAGTCGTCACAAGACACCCATAAACAAGACTATTCCATCACTTGATTCAAGTCCTGGTTCATTATTTTCATCACATTACCTACGCATGATGAAAGTTATCCGAGAGAATATAAGGACCGAAACATGAACATAACAATTCATATGAACAGTTTTTAAAAAGTGAACAAAAATGAATGCCTTTATGTTATTTAGATATTTTCTTTTTTAAATTTTAAAGAAAAAAAATAAATAAATAAAAAAATAAAAAAAAAAGATTTACCAGTAACAGATTTTGCTGATGATGGCCGAGGAGAAGCTGATACTGGACGACAGGCCAAACCATGAAGGACTGTATGACTAAATTCATCAGAAAATTCCTGCAAGAAAGCAAAATATGCAAAGAATTTGCTTTATGTGGAAATGAAATAGGCAAGAATATAATCAGAAAGGCAGGGAAATGATATGGGAATGATATGATAGATGAATAATGTGCGTCTTAAAGACAGGCCTAGTTCTGATGACCTCATAAGAAAATTAAATCTGGACAGTATAGGGAGATGTGTGCAGAACAAGAGTTAGCATTTTTGTTTAGGGGAAGGTAGAGAAAAACATGAGGGGGAGTGTAGTGATAAGGATGGACTTGGGAGCATGAGGAATAAATAAAGATTTATCCAGAGATAGTTTAGTTGAAAAGACAATACCTAGAAACCA
This sequence comes from Euprymna scolopes, assembly GCF_053919585.1. Lineage (NCBI taxonomy): Eukaryota > Metazoa > Mollusca > Cephalopoda > Sepiida > Sepiolidae > Euprymna > Euprymna scolopes. The sequence goes on along the minus strand of NC_136503.1, from coordinate 80,858,304 downwards.
TCAAATATTTGCCAATATATAAAACAGACATTAAATCGAAGATGATGATAAAGATGATGATGAAAAGGTTAAAAGAAACTTACATTTTCAGTCAAAAATTTCTTAATTCTTGGCCAAAGGAAGGGTTGTTTCAATATTTGATTAATTGTAGGCCGTTCCCTATGAAATATGAAGAATAAAATATTATCAATTCATTTTTTCTATTTTATTTCATATCAACTCTTTTTGGTTATTTAATAATGCAAAAAGCAAAACATTTTTTGGTCAGATTCTTTTTTTTTTTTAAACTAAAAAAAAAAATCATTAATTATATTGTTTCGCTTCAGAATTTTTATCCCCCTCAGCATTGATTAAATTTCTATGACATTTTACTCATTCATGAAAAGAAAAAAAAATTCTATATATTCAGTTTCGGCCGTTCTATTCTATGGCTGTCTTCATGTGTCTTTTGGTGTTTCGGAGGTCATTTTGGGTGTCACTACTTATAAAATCTCCATTTTTACTGTAGGGTGTTCGTAATGGGAGAAAGACGAGATATGTTAGATGAAAAGAAAAACAAAAAAAAAAAAACAAAGAATACAAAGGCATACATTCACACAAGAGATATTTTATGTGTTTAGGAATAGAGGATTACAGCAATAGAAGGAATAGAATGTTTATGAATATTAGGAGTTCTTGTAGAGCAAGAGAGAGTCCTTAGTTGAGATATAAAAGAGTTTCGATGTCAACAGTTTTAGTGCCATGCGTCGCATGGGTTTAAAATATTATATTAAGACTTCTCTGCTCAATTATATCTTAATTAAAAATTATTAAAGAGAGTGTTCATTGCTTTTTATATTATTAGAAAGAATTGTAAAGAATGTTTAAATGTTGTGTGCATGTGTGTGTTCATTAAGTTGTGATGCACTTCAATCATCTTTTCAGTGCCAGCAGGCCTCCGATGGAGCACTGTTGCATGCATGCTGTCAGTTCTGGATTCAAGGATGGAAGAGAGAGAAAAAGAGAGAAAAATGTTTGGGTTCAACCTTTTTATTTACTTCATCATGTGCTCAACTTATCTGAGACATGGCCTATGATTGGGTAAGCAGGGAGGTAAGCTGCGTGCCTGTGCCAATCAGCTTTGAGCTTGTAAATGAAAGATATTTAACCATTAAACTCGCAAAACATCCTCATTGGAGTCGTCACATTGTTATTACATATGATAATCACTGTTATTAGTTTAATAAGAACAAAAATGATCAATGGACAAAGTATGAAACTTAACAGATTTATTAAATAAATTTACAGATTGAATTAAATTTTAAAATATGTTGGGGGATAATGCTAGTGTTTTCGGAAGACCTTTTTTCTTTACCTTTGTGTCCTGGGTAACCTCACTCTAAAGATGAACTCTTTTTTGGGCGCAAGGGAAATAACTCTTTTTTGCATATTATTTTAGTATGAGGGCCTAATACTTGTAGTCAGTAATAAACTAATTACCGGTTGTTCAAGATAAATCTGATATTCTTTCTTTCCAAAATCTTTTCTTTTTTTTTTTTTTTTACAGGGGGGGGGGGTCATCACTTATCAAGGCCCGAAGGCCACTCAGGGATAAGGGTTATTGCGTGTACAGTAATCAATGAGATAGTATTGTAGTAATCATTAGTATTGGAGGTTTTGATAAAGTGTCTTACTTAAGGGGACGGTTTGTCAGGAGTTTGTTTATGTTGGACTTGAAGATGTCCAAGTTGTAGTCAGGTGGGAAACAGGCAAGCGCCAGAGAGTTCCACTGGCGTGCAGTTCTAAGAAAGAAGTTTTGCTCATGGAATCTACGTTTTGATTTAGGCACAGATAAAGAGTGGGGAAAATTATTGACAGTAGTTTCAGCCAGACGGGTGTTTCTTGTGAAAAATTGGCGAGGGGGGACGAGGGATTGGAGTTCAGACGAGCACCTGCCATGGAAATAGCGATAAAACAAAGATAGGCTCGCAACGTTTCTTCTGTGGGAGAGAGGTTGCAGGGAAGAGAAAAGGGCATCCCCCACTAAACCACGAAGTCTATTTTGATCTTTGTCAAGGTAGGATAGGCTGTTTTTAGCAGCTCCTGCTCAGATGTGGCAGCAGTACTCCATCCTTGGACGTACTTGGCTTTTATACAGATAGAGAATTGCATCAGTAGTGAGATATCTTCTGGAGCGGTAGAAGGGTCCCACCATTTTCCCAGCGTCCCTGGCAACAGATTTGATGTACATGCTCCATTTCAGATCAGGAGTAAAGGTCAAACCCAGAAGCTTGTCAAAACATGGAGCCTCTCCAAGGTGAGAGCCATCCATTTCAATTTATGCCAGATGGGCATCAGAGCATTGTTGATGTAAAGCTAAAAGCTTGGTTTTGGATGCATTAAAAGTGACCAGCCACCTCTTCCCCCATTGTACCACGTGCTCAAGATCAGTGGAGATAGAATTAGAGAGAACTTTGTCATTTACGGTCTTTGATGTGTTGCCATAGATGGTCGTGTCATCAGCATAGATGTCAATGAATGATTTAAGTATGAGTTTTGGGAGATCATTGATGTAGATCAGGAAGAGAGTTGGGCCCAGGATGGACCCCTGGGGGACTCCAGCATTAATACTGTGAGCCTCTGATTTCTGCCCATCAACCACTATTCTTATGAACCTATCGGAGAGAAATGATTCAATGATTGAGAAAACATTTCCAGTAATACCGTAGCTGGAAATCTTGTGAAGTAGGCCCTTATGCCATACCTTATCGAAGGCCTTCGATATGTCAAGAGCAATTGCCCTGGAAAGGAAACCTTTGTCAAGAGATTCACTAATCCTATGTGATATAACCATTAGCACATCTGCTGTAGATCTTGCAGAGCGGAAACCATATTGCATGTCACTAAGAAGGTTGTTTCTGTTGAGGTGGTTGACTACTTCTTTATTTAATATGGATTCCAACAACTTACTCTTTTGAAGACCTTAAATGTGGTAAAGTGTAACAGATAGTTGTTTCTGTGAAATATTGGTGGGTTTGAGAGCTGGAGACCATGGATAACTGGAAGGTATCAGAATATTAAAAGAATGTAGCCCCACTGTTATTTAGGGAGAAAAGAATTTTTTTTTAGATATTCTAGTTATAACAAGACTACTGGCATGGGTTACATGTTTTGACGACTTCATGGGGATTGGATCTGTTTCCTATCAAAATCTATTCATTTACTTTAAGCATTAGCTTAAAGTGAAGATCAAATGTGATGGGAAAGGATTATATCGCATGAAGTTCAATAGGAGGTAAGTGAATCACACTAGCTTATGTATTCGTCAAGGAGTCAAGTATGTGTTCCTTCCCTAAGAATGGCATAAGCAATCCTGGGTTCTAAGCCGTTCCTTAGAATTTATATAAAGACTCTCAGATAGTGGAATAGAGTCCTGGTGTAGTTTTATTTTTTGGTTCTGGAAAGCCACTAAAGATGGCCACTTCCCATATTTATTTTGTTCTTGGTCACCTCCAAATGTTGTTTCTTTCCATGATCCTATTTTTAATGTCCCCACTTAGCTTTCATTCCCATTTAGAGATTGCCCTTCTTGTTTTCGGTTAATCAGTGAATAACAGTGAATAGTCTGACACTTAGCAAAGGGTTGGGAGGGCCTTTCTAACACGTCCCATTAGCATTTTGTTTGATTCTTTGCTTGTCATTCATTATGGATGTTTGTAGATCTTCCCATTCTCCATCATTACTTATGTATACATACTTATTTGTACATAAAATTTCTTCAAAACAATTGGAGATCTTTAAAGAACTTTTAAAGCCATGGAGTGAACAAGATATTTTATGAAAGAATATAGCGAAGAGTAAGCCAAAGTTTTTGTTGTAAAAGAAAAATGACACCTCCCCCTTCCCATCCCCCCAAAAATCAAACAGGGCATAATGCCTAAGTTGAATGGAGATTTTCTAATTTTTTATTTGACTAAATAAATTGATCTAAATCAAATCACACTGAATCTAAATCACACCGAATTAAAAAAAAAAAAGAAAACAAACAAATAATAAAACTAAAATCTATAGATCATCGTCCGTGAGTGTATTTTTACGCTTGAGAAAAATATCTGTACATTTAACATTTTTTTTTATGGTAATCAGGAATAAATAACAACTCTATTGTTAAACATTTAGAAGTTTATATAGAATCAGAATCGGTAATTGTATTGGAATCAGGAAGATTATTGGAATCGTCCCAACACTACTTATTATAAGATTACAAAGAGTTAAGTCGGAAATTTCCAGAACATTCCATGTAACATCGTGATGACTTCTTTGAACCCCACAAATTATTTATCAAAAACTGGTTGGTGCTACTTTAAAGCTTTCATTTTCAGAAATGAATGTCTTTGCAAAATCTAACGGAGAGAAGGGTGCCATTTTTCCAGTGATCTACATTACATGTACTTTGTAAATTGAATGTCTGTTTAATGGCAATTCTCTCATTTCTGATTGAAAATAAAATTATAAATTAAGATGCATGAGTGACTGCTTACCTTGGAGAGCGTTTTAGAAGAGCTGAGACGAGATCTCGGAGATTAGAAGAATATTTGGATGGAACAGGCGGATAACTTCCTCTGAAATAGAAAATCAAAATAAAGGCAATGAGAAAAAGAGAAAAAAAAAGATAATTTGACATGATTGGTTATCAAATGGTTCAAATGGTTCTCTCTACTGTACCTAAATCGGCTTGGTGTAACTAGAAATGAACACCCGTTGACTGTTTAAGGCTGGTAATGAATTCTCTCAAAAGACCCTTCCCTTTCCGTTTCACAAATGAAGGTGCTTAAATTATGATAAAACTCAGAGGAACAGGAGCATACATGGATTCCCATTCATTTGCAGGCAGCTCTTGTATGATAAACATTAATATATATTATTTGCCTTGCTTCAAAGGACACAGGCAGATACAAAGTTGATTACTAAATCCAGCCATTTTAATGTAAAATTCTTACTCCTAAGGGTCAGTTTTAAGGCTTTTATACACCTTATCAAAATCTTTTTCCGAAGCCATGATATTTTAATATAGGGTTTTATGATGCTTTATTGCTTCACACCATCTTGTGTTTGCTGTACTCCTACTCCAAAATGAAATACCAGTTATAGTCAGTTAATGTACTCCCTAACTACTGGCACCCTGCTACCAGAAGCAGTGATAAGCCAAATCAGTTCCTTCACTTTTATTGTTCTTCAATATTTCTAGTGTGAAGTGATTTATTGGAAGAAAATATAAGAAAAGGACATTATCAAAAAGTATACAATAAAAATTAACAAAATTATACAGATAAAAATAACACAATTGGTCTTTATGAAATAGTTCATTACTTAAAAATATTTTAAAAGTGTTTCCAATAAGTCTTAAAAAAAAAAAAAAAAAAAAAAGCGCAAAAAGTGTTTCCAATAATTCTTTAAAAAAATAATAAAACTTATTTCAGTTATTCTTAATTAAAATAAGACCAAAAAAATTTTTCAATGATTATTAAATAATAATAAAAAAAGATCGTCCAAAAATGTAAAACCCCCCCCCCCCCCCAAAAAAAAAAACGCATACATGCACAGGGGAGATATAGGCGCGCAAGAAAAAAACCAAATTGATTTTTCACCGCTTCCAGTGGCGCTACTTTGGAAGTAAGGAAGCATGTTAGTTCATTGTAACTGAAATACCTTGCAAGTCCTCCTGAATAGTGAAATGGGATCAAGAAAGCAACAGATGAAATAGTTACATACCTTATAATTTTTAGAACCAAATTGTTCATGTTTCCAGCTTCAAACTAAATTAAAAAAAAAAAATAAAAGATGAAAAATAAAAAATAAAATTGTATTTTTATGTGAACATCTTAATGTGTCTACAAATCACAAACACAAAAAAAAAAAATCCTATTTGACAATATTTTTGTAGCTGAGTTATGTTTTCCATGTTTTTTTTTTGTGTCCAACTGGACACATTCGCATGTGGACATATTGTTACATGAACATAAGCGTTGGTTAAAAATAACAGAAACTTTCTCAGATTGAGGACTCCTCTATTTAGTTTCTTTTATGATCAGCTTTGCTTTTACTGATAAGAAAGCAAGACATTAATAAAGAGTGACATCCACAAAAGAATTACATTATATCTTTACACATTGGCATATCTTTCATTCATACACACAAACACACATATCTAAATAAATAAATGTAAAAGTTTTTGCGTTTATCCTAACTATATTAAAATCAAAACAAGTTATACTCATTTAATTCTGTGATAGAACATAAGATTTTGAAATACTGTATACAGGACAGAATGATAAAATTGTCGCCTTAGAAAAGATAACATGATTCCAGTTCCGTTTGATAAAAAACATTTTGCTTTTTTTTGTTGTAGGCCATCTACTAGTTGGTCAGTTGTGTACAGTTGTGTATAAATCCCAAGAGCGATAGGAGCCTCCTATCATGTCTGAAAATTACACAATGTTCAACGAGTGAGATCAGAGATGCGCCACTGTACAACTCATGCTCTCTACCAATCCAAGTTATGACAACAGGACCATTGCCAGCACCCTCAAAATGCATCGCTGGATTGCCAGGAATAAAATGGATGTGCCCAGGGTGATGAAAACAAAGTTTCTGGCCACAGTTATGATCTTTGGTTTGGTTTCAAGTATGGCCACATCATGCCACCTTACATCTTCGAAATCGGCTTGAAAGTCGACATCAAAGTGTACCTGGATGTGCTGAAGAGTGTTGCGATCCCCTGATGCAGTCAGGTAGCCGCTGGCAGATCCTGGGTGTGGCAGCAGGAATTGGTGCCAACCCACAAGTCCAGGCTTGGTTTCAGTAGGAGTGCTATAACTTTGTATCTTTTTCTCTCACTGCCCCCCTCCTCCCCATACCTGAACCTGCTGGACACCTTGTTTGGTCATACATCAAGAACATCACCAACATGACCTCCCACAAAACCAAAGTCAGCCTGATTGCCGCCATCCGATGAGTATTTGCCAAGCTCCCACCATCACTTGTGAAAAAGGCATGCTCCTCTTTCTGGACCCCGTATCGAGGCAGTGATTGAGACTGAAGGCGGATATATTAAATAGATGTCAGCTCTACAACATAATCAAGTTACCTGAATTGATTTTGTCAATAAAAGTTTTAAAATAAAGCTGTTGTGTTGTTTTCTTTAGGGCGATAATTTTATTGTTCTACGATGTACATAGTAATCTGAAAACACTCACAAACAGCTTTAGGTATTCCTCATTGTCATATTTATTTTTTAAACAGTTTTTAATATTCTGTAATATACATATATAATTTGCATTGTCATAGTTTCTTATATATATATATATATATATATATATATATATATATATATATATATATATTAAATTTGTTCATAGTAAAATGTCTGATGTTGCTCAGATGCTGAGAAAAGATACTACACTTTTATCTTAGCCAAAAAGCCAAGGAACCATAAAAAATTTTTATGACTAAGCAATTTTAAATGAATGAGAAAAAAAACAAACAAAAATAAAATAAAAACTGATTTAATCTATTATTTTATTATCTTTATTGGGGGTGGGTAGTGTATAGCTTCTGTTGTCACGAAACTGTTCTCCTAGGAATTACCTTCCCTTTTTTTAAGGGTAATTCTCTCAACTATTCCATCCTCCTTTGGTGGAGATGGTAATGTAGTATATTTTATGAAACCATTTTTTAAAATTTTTCTATTTTAGAAAGTGTAGTATTTTAGAAAGTGTAGTATTTTAGAAAGTGTAGTATTTTAGAAAGTGTAGTATTTTAGAAAGTGTAATGTTTAAGAAAGTGTAATGTTTTAGAAAGTGTAGTATTTTAGAAAGTGTAAGATTTTAGAAAGTGTAAGATTTTAGAAAGTGTAAGATTTTAGAAAGTGTAAGATTTTAGAAAGTGTAAGATTTTAGAAAGTGTAAGATTTTAGAAAGTGTAGTATTTTAGAAAGTGTAATATCTTAGAAAGTAATATTTTAAAAAGTGTAATATTTTAGGCAGTGTAATATTTTAGGCAGTGTAATATTTTAGGCAGTGTAATATTTTAGGCAGTGTAATATTTTAGGCAGTGTAATATTTTAGGCAGTGTAATATTTTAGGCAGTGTAATATTTTAGGCAGTGTAATATTTTAGGCAGTGTAATATTTTAGGCAGTGTAATATTTTAGGCAGTGTAATATTTTAGGCAGTGTAATATTTTAGGCAGTGTAATATTTTAGGCAGTGTAATATTTTAGGCAGTGTAATATTTTAGACAGTGTAATATTTTAGACAGTGTAATATTTTAGACAGTGTAATATTTCAGACAGTGTAATATTTTAAAAAGTATAATCTATATATATAAAAGCGAAATGTATGTGTGTATGTATGTACACTTTTCCTCAATGTCCACGAAAGGCTTCTTTCAGAGAAGCGCTTGCTCGCTTCACAACTTCTTAAAATTTTTTATATCATCTATAAATTGTAATATCTCAGAGCTACCCACGGAGCTCGCCTGTCTATTTAATTTTATTGACTTTCAAACGTTAATTATTCCACATTTCCCGCATCGGCACACGTTACATTCGGCTTTCGTAATAAAAAAAAGCGTAACTCGACTAATAACAGGCCCAGAGCCGGTGAACGTTTGTCGACTTCGTCATATCAGACGAGGGAGCGGGTTTTTGAAAACAAACAAACCGATTTATTGACCTCATTAAAAACTGTCCCGCACAAAATTCTGACAACTGAATACCTATCGGCGTCACGTTAATCAAAAACGAGCATCTGTTTTTTTTTGTTTTTTTCACACTTTACTATTTTCCAACTGCGCGTCGTAAAAACTTCGATTTTTTTTTTCACAGACACCTGTTTTTTTTCGTACACACCTACAAACAGTCGAGCAACGCCGGGTACCCCTCGCTAGTATTTTAAAAGGTGTAATATTTTAAAAAGTGTAATATTTTAGAAAGTGTAATATTTTAGGAAGTGTAATATTTTAAAAAGTGTAATATTTTAAAAAGTGTAATATTTTAAAAAGTGTAATATTTTAGAAATTATAATATTTTAAAAAGTGTTGTATTTTAGAAAGTGTAATATTTTAGAAAGTGTAATATTTTAAAAAGTGTAGTATTTTAAAAAGTGTAGTATTTTAAAAAGTGTAGTATTTTAAAAAGTGTAGTATTTTAAAAAGTGTACTATTTTAGAAAGTGTAATATTTTAGAAAGTGTAATATTTTAGAAAGTGTAATATTTTAAAAAGTGTAATATTTTAAAAAGTTTAATATTTTAAAAAGTGTAATATTTTAGAAATTATAATATTTTAAAAAGTGTTGTATTTTAGAAAGTGTAATATTTTTAAAAGTGTAATATTTTAGAAAGTGTAACATTTTAGAAAGTGTAACATTTTAGAAAGTGTAATATTTTTGAAAGTGTAATATTTTAAAAAGTGTAATATTTTAGAAAGTGTAATATTTTAGAAAGTGTAATATTTTAGAAAGTGTAATATTTTAGAAAGTATAATATTTTAGGAAGTGTAATATTTTAGAAATTACAATATTTTAGAAAATGTAATATTTTAAAAAGTGTAATATTTTAGAAAGTGTAATATTTTAGAAAGTGTAATATTTTAGAAAGTGTAATATTTTAGAAAGTGTAATATTTTAGAAAGTGTAATATTTTAGGAAGTGTAATATTTTAAAAAGTGTAGTATTTTAAAAAGTGTAGTATTTTAAAAAGTGTAATATTTTAGAAATTATAATATTTTAAAAAGTGTTGTATTTTAGAAAGTGTAATATTTTAGAAAGTGTAATATTTTAAAAAGTGTAATATTTTAAAAAGTGTAATATTTTAGAAATTATAATATTTTAAAAAGTGTTGTATTTTAGAAAGTGTAATATTTTAGAAAGTATAATATTTTAGGAAGTGTAATATTTTAGGAAGTGTAATATTTTAGGAAGTGTAATATTTTAAAAAGTGTAATATTTTAAAAAGTGTAATATTTTAAAAAGTGTAATATTTTAAAAAGTGTAATATTTTAAAAAGTGTAGTATTTTAAAAAGTGTAATATTTTAGAAAGTGTAATATTTTAGAAAGTGTAATATTTTAGAAATTATAATATTTTAAAAAGTGTTGTATTTTAGAAAGTGTAATATTTTAGAAAGTGTAATATTTTAGAAATTATAATATTTTAAAAAGTGTTGTATTTTAGAAAGTGTAATATTTTAGAAAGTATAATATTTTAGGAAGTGTAATATTTTAGGAGGTGTAATATTTTAAAAAGTGTAATATTTTAAAAAGTGTAATATTTTAAAAAGTGTAATATTTTAAAAAGTGTAATATTTTAAAAAGTGTAATATTTTAAAAAGTGTAGTATTTTAAAAAGTGTAGTATTTTAAAAAGTGTAGTATTTTAAAAAGTGTAATATTTTAGACAGTGTAATATTTTAGAAATTATAATATTTTAAAAAGTGTTTTATTTTAGAAAGTGTAATATTTTAGAAAGTGTAATATTTTAGAAAGTGTAATATTTTAGAAAGTGTAATATTTTAGAAAGTGTAATATTTTAGAAAGTGTAATATTTTAGAAAGTGTAATATTTTAGAAAGTGTAGTATTTTAGAAAGTGTAGTATTTTAGAAAGTGTAGTATTTTAGAAAGTGTAGTATTTTAGAAAGTATAATATTTTAGAAAGTATAATATTTTAGGAAGTGTAATATTTTAGACAGTGTAATATTTAAGAAAGTGTAATATTTTAGAAATTATAATATTTAAAAAGTGTTGTATTTTAGAAAGTGTAATATTTTAGAAAGTGTAATATTTTAAAAAGTGTAATATTTTAGAAATTATATTTTAAAAAGTGTAATATTTTAAAAAGTGTAATATTTTAAAAAGTGTAATATTTTAAAAAGTGTAATATTTTAAAAAGTGTAATATTTTAAAAAGTGTAGTATTTTAAAAAGTGTAGTATTTTAAAAAGTGTAGTATTTTAAAAAGTGTAATATTTTAGACAGTGTAATATTTTAGAAATTATAATATTTTAAAAAGTGTTTTATTTTAGAAAGTGTAATATTTTAGAAAGTGTAATATTTTAGAAAGTGTAATATTTTAGAAAGTGTAATATTTTAGAAAGTGTAATATTTTAGAAAGTGTAATATTTTAGAAAGTGTAATATTTTAGAAAGTGTAATATTTTAGAAAGTGTAGTATTTTAGAAAGTGTAGTATTTTAGAAAGTGTAGTATTTTAGAAAGTGTAGTATTTTAGAAAGTATAATATTTTAGAAAGTATAATATTTTAGGAAGTGTAATATTTTAGACAGTGTAATATTTAAGAAAGTGTAATATTTTAGAAATTATAATATTTAAAAAGTGTTGTATTTTAGAAAGTGTAATATTTTAGAAAGTGTAATATTTTAAAAAGTGTAATATTTTAGAAATTATATTTTAAAAAGTGTAATATTTTAAAAAGTGTAATATTTTAAAAAGTGTAATATTTTAGAAATTATAATATTTTAAAAAGTGTTGTATTTTAGAAAGTGTAACATTTTAGAAAGTGTAATATTTTAAAAAGTGTAATATTTTAAAAAGTGTAATATTTTAAAAAGTGTAATATTTTAGAAAGTGTAATATTTTAGAAAGTGTAATATTTTAGACAGTGTAATATTTTAAAAAGTGTAATATTTTAAAAAGTGTAGTATTTTAAAAAGTGTAGTATTTTAAAAAGTGTAGTATTTTAAAAAGTGCAGTATTTTAAAAAGTGTAGTATTTTAAAAAGTGTACTATTTTAGAAAGTGTAATATTTTTAAAAGTGTAATATTTTAAAAGTGTAATATTTTAAAAAGTGTAATATTTTAAAAAGTGTAATATTTTAAAAAGTGTAATATTTTAGAAATTATAATATTTTAAAAAGTGTTGTATTTTAGACAGTGTAATATTTTAAAATGTGTAATATTTTAGAAAGTGTAGTATTTTAGAAAGTGTAGTATTTTAGAAAGTATATTTTAGAAAGTGTAGTATTTTAAAAAGTGCAATATTTTAAAAAGTGTAATATTTTAAAAAGTGTCGTATTTTAGACAGTGTAATATTTTAAAAAGTGTAATATTTTAGAAAGTGTCGTATATGCTTGCTTTTTATCATACCATTATCCAAGGCATTAATACCTCCTTTAAGAGGTTGGAGTTGAATCCTCCCAGACTTTACCTCCTCTTTTTAGGAAATAGTGTAGTATATTTTGATTTGTCATGATACATTCCTCCAAGACATCATCTCCTCTTTGGGGGTGGAGGCCAATATAGTATATGTTTGTTCCTCGTAATACCATTCTACTAGGATTATCTTCTAGTTTTTGGATAGTGTTGTAGGTATGTCATCTGGTATTAATTCCTCCTTTTTGGTGTGGAGAAGGGGGCGGTAGTGTTTGTTAATTATGATATTGTTGCCTCAGTCATTACTTCTGTTTCTGAAAGCTAGTGTTGCATGTTTATTCACCACGATTCCATACTCCCAGCTTAAAAAAAAAAATGTGATGGTGGGACATAATACACATCTCAGAACAGGAAAAATTAATTTCACAAACAAAGCATATCTACATCACTTATGTTTTCTTATAAATATTAAAAAAAAAAGTCAAGATATAATGATACTAAACCTGGTTTCTAGAATCCTTATTCCAATTTTTATCAAAATCCATTTGATTCTAAAAAATGTCTAAAGTTTAAGGCTTAAATTTTAGAGGCCTTTAAAAGAAATCTTGCTTAACTGGCGTCTACAGATACAATTCAATGGAAATCTGAAATATCTGAATTTTCAAATGGAAGATTATGCCCATATTATGTCCTCTGAAAATCTCTTGAAAATAATCCAAAGCCCACATTACCTAGACTGAAGCCTAGCAGCTGCGTTCCAAGACTCATAATGATTGGTTAATTAGTTTAGGAGTGAATCCTGTACATAAAAATATATAAACACTAGCAGAGAGACCCCGCATTGTCTGGGATTAGATGACGATCAACAAATGTTCAACCCTCCCATATTTTTTTTGTCATAGAAATCGGTGAAATCACCATTCTTAAATCAAATCGATTGATTGCCTGGTCTAGTTAGGGACCCTACCTACAGTGTACCAGGAGAAAGTTTCATGTGCCTCCCCACAGTGACTTAGTCCACAATACATTGTACCTTGCACTGTAAACAATCTGTTTATTTTATAAAATTATTAGTAAATAATGGCTTGAATTAAAGTTTAAACTTCAAAAGTCAAGTATCATGATTCAATTGTGCTCTAAAAAGAAACATTCATTTTGAACACACCACTATCTTATCTAAGAACCAACTGTTGATTTTATAAAATTATGTTTACATAAATACTTGAATTAAAGTTAAACATACAACAATTAAGTATCATGGTTCAATTGTGCTCTAAAAAGAAACATTTCAAACGTTCTGTCTTATAAAAGAATCTACAGTTGATTTTATAGACTGGGCCTTTCTGCTTGTATGGTGATGAAACTTCTTAAATGCATTTGTGATATTAGGTTGTGTAAAAGTGTTCATTTTGGTCCAAATTGGATTTTCTTCTTTAATTGAATTTTTTCAATTATCGATTTTCAATATTTATCAGATGCATTCCAATACAAAACCTACATCAGAACACTCCCAAGCACATTAAGAATCTTTGTGTGAAATTAAAAAAAAAAAAAATTAGCCCAGCCATTTTAGAGTCCATAGGGAACAAACTTACACATAAAATTCCTTTTATATAATAGTTGATATATATATATATATATACACACACACACACACACAATACACATATTAGTGATGGGGCGATTCCAATATTTTTTCTCCTGATTCTGATAAAATTACAGATTTCGTACTAAATTCCCAATTCTTATACAATTACTGATTCCGATTCTTAATAAATCTCTAAATATTTAACTATAGAATTGTTATTTTTCCTTGATTACCGTAAAAACACATGAAAATATGCAGATATTTTCTCAAATGTAAAAATACACTTGTAAGGGATGATCTATAGATTTAAACTTTACTATTAGTTTAAAATCAATAAATATTTATATTTTTATCTTTACTACCAGCAGTCGAAGAATTTGTTTTAAACAAAATCAGATAAAAAATGACAAAGGAATCGTTTTTGGTATCAGAAAATAGACACACATTCTTCCGATTTGGATACCGATTCCGATACCCTTAAAAGTTCCAAATTTTCCGATTCCAATTAATTGTCTCAACACAAATACATGTGCATGCATTCTCTTAATTCTTTCATTAAGGACATACTAGCTGTCTTCTGTCTCCTCAAGCCATATAGTGATTTAGAAAAAGTGTCAAAAAAAAAAAAAAAAAAAAAGGTGTTTTATTTTCAACAGACACAAATCGACAGTTCATACAAGTTTTAAAAAAATTTATATTTTTGATTGAGATTGTCGGACTGACTTCCTCATCTTGGTTGTTATAGTTACAACGGCCGTTTTGCCCTCCGACCTTCATCAAAACACCTGATGAAGGCCGGAGGGCAAAACGGCCGAAATGTTGTGACTATAACAACCAAGATGAGGAAGTCAGTCCGACAATCTCAATCAATGAAAACACCTCATCTCAAAAATACAGACAAATTTATATTTATGTTTTGGATTGTGAAAATCCTACTACTTGTCATGAAAATCTAATATATAAAAGGCTATATGTCTGTGTTTATCATATTTTCAAACTATCTCCTACGAAACTAAAAGTTGCAGAATGTCACTAGGGGCCTCAAGTGATTGGATTTTTTCGGACTGTTTTTTTTGTGAGACTTTAGCTGGTTAAAATAGTTTTTAAGGGATAAAAAATTGGTCAAAATTTAAAAAAAATCGTTATACATTTGTTAATTTATCTTAGTTCATTTTTAATTTTTAATCAGTTCTTAAGCATGTCATGTTGGCACAGTCATAACATCACCAGGTTTGAATGCTACAGCTTTGGTTTTGATTCTAGCTTTTTCTTTTTATTTTTGAAATCACAACTTTATAATAATATATACAAAATCTAGACAGATTAAAATATATTTAAGCATATTTTATGCCCCCCCCCCAATGATAAAGAAAAGAGAGAAAGTAAAAAAATTTGAATACTCACTGGATGTCTTAAGTTGGTCAATTCATACAACACACAACCTATTGACCAGATGTCACTAGAACAAATAAATAAAACAGGTTAAAATAATCTGCATTTATTTAGAAAAGAAACAGAAATAGTAATTACTCTAAAATATCTCAAAAATCATACATTTCGGAATTTTTGAGATAAGGATTGATAATTTGTATTATTTGATCTACTATTCTCATCTTGGTTGTTATTAACAACAAAAATGAAGATAGTATGTTGAATAATACAAATACAAATAAATAATCTTTATTAAATAATTTTTAAGCAATTAATGAGAATTCGTAGGCATTAAAACAAAAAAATCTTGCAAGTTTGAACTACTGTTGAGTTATCTTCCTGTTTCTTGAAATTATTTTCAAGATGGCAATTCGAGACAGTATAAGAATTTTTTTTTTATTTACTATCAGTTGTTATTCAAAAAAATAAAAATTTATTCATGAAACTTATCTTACAATGTTATTTTCTTCATTTGAATTTAAATTTTTTTACAAATTTCATAAAAATTGTCCTATGATTACTCAAGAATATTATTTTTCAATTAATTTTTCATTGAATTGGTTTTGTACTGACAGAACAAAATATAGTTTAAAAAAAAAAAAAAAAAAAAAAAAAATGACAAGCATTTGCACACACAAGAAACAATTGTTAAACTTTTGTTTGGCATTTTCCAGTGTTTTCCATAAACTGCTCAGACAATTCTGACAATAGTCTTGTCCTTATTTTAATATAGATTTTTATTGACAAATAAATGAAGATAAATAAAAAGTCAAACCTTTTATTGTTATAAGGCTGTTGTTCACAAATCTCTGGAGACAGATAAAATGGTGTCCCAATACAGGTCTTTGCCATATCACATGTACTGAAAGGACAATGACATCACTTCAGTCAAATGCTAACAAACAGGGTACAGAAACAGACAACTCCATTTTGTATACAATTAAGAAATGTCCATAATACGAAACAAATTTCATATAGTTAAAGATAAATTTCTATAAGAAAAAATAATTTAGGATCAACTATACAACATCAATTCCAAATTGTTTAAAAGCTCAGTATTTTGTATATATTAAATAGAGCTTAATAATCTATGTTGAACGATAATCTATATATCTATAAAAGTGAGAATGTGTGCGTGGGTGAGGACAACTCTTAACCTATGTATTCAATAAATTTTTGATCAACACACTTGATATTTGGTATATAAGGTATTCAGATACGTGAAAAACTTTTTTTTAAATCGGTTTTAACCCTAAAAACGGGCTGCTAAAGGGTCAAAATTGAAAAATTGGTACTCGGGTGTCATAGGATTTTTATCTGTTTATCAACTGTTTCATGCATGCATGAATTGTTCACATGACAGCTATTCAGTTAAGAATAAGTACGTTTGAAAACACTTTTTAAAATCGTGGCAAGCTGGCCTAATGGTTATTGTACTTTACTCACTGTCTTAAGGTTTTGATTTCAATCTCAGCTCAAGTATTTTTTTTACTTACAAGAAGCAAACTGTTTAGAAAAATACATAGTACTCACATGTATATGTCTCAGTTTCTTTCCGTTTTTTTTTTTTTTTACTTCCATTTTTTTTAAAGGAATTTAATGTTACATTTTATACCGGGCAATGCCAGGTACATCTGCTAGTATTATATATATAATTGTAATCTAAAAAGAAAGCTGATGGAACTTCTCTCCATAAACACCATCATTCACACCAACAAATCTCAGTTTCAATGTTTTTTCTCTGCTGTCAAACACCCCAACTGTATGTCTTCCTCAATTTGTCTCTCTTAAAGCACCTACTACCTTCAATCTCATCTACAAATTAATGTCACATATAAAACGAATCCAGCTAAAAACAAATTTTTTTTACTTCTTTTTTTTCCCCTGATTCCTGCAATCTGACATGCCAAATATTCACTGCCACTTCTGCGAGTAGTTTCTTCTATTACAATAATATCATTTAAATCCAATTTCGTAATGAATTTTACATATATTTCCAAAAAAATTTAATGGTGTTCATAAATAATTCAATAATTACTTAAGATACATTAAGTCTCCCTTCATCTGAAGTGAATGGTCAGCGTTCAGTATGTTTTTTGGATATCAATAAAAACATTCAATGGCACAAATGTTACTATTATAATAATGTACTGTTGTGTTTGAATACTATGTCAATGCAGTTTTGGAGAAAAATACTGCTGAGTACGAGACAAGTTAAAAGAATTAAAATCTTGGAAGTTTCTCAACCGGTTTGTGACTTGTGATGTTTGTTTGTTTGTTTGTTTGTTTTGTTTTACGGCATATCAACCACTTTGGGGTCATTTAATGCCGAAAGGTTCGTTATGTTGTGTTAAATATTGGTTTGTTCTTCTTAAGGTTTTTTTTTTGGGGGGGGGGGGTCTTTCCTTATATTTTTGAGTATATTTTAGTTTCTTTCAGAAAATTGATAATTTTTTGGGGATCAATCTTGTTTAATATTGTTTTCAGATTTTTTTCTTGGTAATACTTTGTTCGGATTTGTTCAAGGTCAATGCAGTTTGTCAGTATATGGTGTATTGTGTAGGGTTCTTGACACGTTATACAGTTTGGTGTCTCCTCCCCTTTTAGTAGATGTGAGTGGGTGATGTGAGTGTGACCTATTCGCAGTCTGGTCATTACTACCTCTTCCTTTCTTGTTAACTTTTTGGTGTCTCTCGTTCCAATATTTGGTGTTATTTGGAATAGTTTGTTTTTGGTGCATGAGCTCCAGTTTTCTTGCCATTTTCTCTTCAAAAATGTGTTTATTTTAGTCTTTAGGTCTGTATAGGGGATTTTTCCACTTATGTGGTTTTGTTGCAGAGTTTCCTTTGCTGCCTTATCTGCTTGTTCATTCATGTATATGCCGATATGGCTTGGTATCCAGCAAAAGATAATGTTTTTTTTCATGGTTATGGCATCTATTTTGTTTAGCAATTTTGTAATAAGTGGATTTGTCATTTTTTTTTCTTTTAGAGATATGAGTATTGAAAGTGAGTCAGTAAATATGATATATTTTTGATGGTCATCATTGGTTATTATATTCAGTGCCAAATCTATGGCTGTTGCTTCTGCGCTGAAAATAGAAGATTCGTTTGGGAGCCTTTTCTTTAGTTTTATTTTTTTGTGGATGGCTGCGCATCCTACTTTATCTCCATCTTTTGATCCGTCAGT
Organism: Euprymna scolopes; assembly: GCF_053919585.1. Classification (NCBI taxonomy): domain Eukaryota; kingdom Metazoa; phylum Mollusca; class Cephalopoda; order Sepiida; family Sepiolidae; genus Euprymna; species Euprymna scolopes. Next base: position 80,839,957 of record NC_136503.1, on the reverse strand, counting down.
GTAAATTTGTGTATATTCTTTGTATGTATTCTGGATGATAAGTAGTTCTTCATGGAAGGTTGATGGGTGGGTTTTCGTTTTGGGATATTTATTTAATTTTAATATTATGTGTGGTTGTTTGATCATCCAGGGTGGAGTTTTTGATTTGTTATATTTATGTATTTTTGTAATGTCCATTTGGGCTTCTGTGAGAAGGTTTTTTATCCGGAGGCTGTAGGGCTTGATATCTTCTTTCTTGTTGAAGAGATGTGTGTATTGTGGGTGAAGGGTACATTGATATGCAGGATTTGTTGGACTTGATACCAGCTTTAGGTAATATTGTAGCGCTAACTTCTGTCGTCTTAGAATCAGTGGAGGCTCGTGGGCCTCTATATAGAGGCTTTCTACTGGAGAGGTTCTAAATGCTCCCAAGGCTAATCTTAATCCTTGATGGTGGATTGTATTTAGTTCTTTTATGTAGGACTTCCTTGCTGCTCCATAGATGAAGCATCCATAGTCCATTTTAGATCTGATTAGAGTTTGGTATAATTTTAATAATGTGACTTTGTCTGCACCCCAATCGGTGTGTGCTAGGACTTTGATCAATTGCATTGTCTTTTGGCATTTTGCTTTTAAATATTTTATATGCGGTATAAAGTTCAATTTTTTATCAAATATAATACCTAAATATTTATGTTGGTCGGTAAGTGGGATGTTCTTGTTATCCAGTTTCAGGTTGGGGTCGTGGTGGAATTTTCGTAATTTGCAAAAGTGGATGCATTTAGTTTTTTCCTCTGAGAATGTAAATCCATTTTCTATGGCCCATTTGTTTATTTTATTCAGACAGAGTTGTAATTTGCGTTCGGCTGTTTGTATATATTTAGATTGGTAGTATATAAGTAGGTCGTCCACGTATAGGGCATTTTCAATTCCTGGGTCTATGTTTTTTATGATATTGTTTATTTTAATGTTGAAGAGGGTGACAGACAGGATACTGCCTTGGGGGACCCCCATTTCTTGATCTTTTTGGACTGAATAAGTGTTGTCCATCCGTACTTGGAAGTTTCTATTTGTTAAGAAATTTCTGATAATTTCTGGCATTCTACCCCTAAGTCCTAGTTCATACAGGTCTTTTTGGATTCCGTATTTCCAAGCGGTGTCATACGCCTTTTGCATGTCAAAAAAAATTGCTATTAGATGTTCTTTTTTTGCAAATGCTTCTCTTATGCGTGTTTCCAGTTTTATTAAGTGATCGGTGGGGCTTCTATTTTTCCTGAAACCCGACTGGCTTTCTGTAATTAGATTTTTGCTTTCCAAGTACCAATTTAATCTTTCGTTAATCATTCTTTCAAAAGTTTTGCACAAACAACTAGTTAGTGCAATGGGTCGGTAGTTTGTTGGGTTTGTATGGTCTTTTTTTGGTTTGGGTATTGGGATTACTGTTGCCTGCTTCCAGTTTTTTGGAATGTTGTTAGTTATCCATATCTCATTGTAAATTTGTAATAAGTAGTCCAGTGATGGTTTTGGTAGTTTTTTGAGGAATTGATAATGGATCTCGTCGGGGCCGACTGCTGTATCGGGAGATTTGTTTATTGCCTCCTCTAGTTCTGCACTGTTGAATAATTGATTGTAGTTTTCTTCATTTTTTGATTTGAAGTTTATTTTTATTTTTTCTTCATTTTTCTTTATAGCTTGGAATTTTTTATTTTGGTTTTTTGATGATGAGTTCATTGAGAATTGTTCTGCTAATTTATTTGCGATATTTTGTTTGTCGGTAATCTTTGTGTTGTCGCATATAAGGTGTTTAATAGGGTTCTTTGTATTTTTTCCTGCTATTTTTCTGACCATCTCCCATACTTTTTTGGGTTTTGTGTTTTGATTAATTTTTGTTACATAATCTTTCCACGAGTTCCGTTTTGATTCTTTGATAGTTTTCCGTGCTTTGGCTTTGCTGTTTTTATAGGTGTCCAAATTTTCTTTCGTTGGACTGTTTTTAAATTTCCTTAGGTTTGCACGTCTGGCTCTTATAGCTTCTTTGCATTCTTTATTGTACCAGGGTTTGTTATATTTTGTAGTAGTGGAACTTTTTGGTATGTTCTCCTCGGCTATTGTGAGTAGGGTGTTGCTGAAATATGTGATGTGTTCTAAGTCAGGATTCGCTTCAGGTATTAATCTGTATTGACATGTATTTTGGAAATTTTCCCAATTTGCCTTTTGTAAATTCCAGCGGGGTGTTTTGTCTTCTGGCTTGGGATTCTCGTTTTCTATTATGATTGGGAAGTGGTCACTTCCGCATGCATCCTTATGTGTTCTCCAGCTATAATCCATGTATATAGTTGGGTCACATAGTGTTATATCGATTGCTGATAGGGTTCCCGTTGGTGGGTGCATATATGTATTCTCTTTGTTGTTGAGTAGGCATAGATCGTTTTGGTTAATTATTTTTTCTATGGTTTGGCCTCTTTTGTTGTTTTTTTTACTGCCCCACCATATATTATGACTATTGAAGTCTCCCAACAGTAGAAAAGGTTTAGGTAGTTGTTTGATTATATTGTTTAATTCAGTTTCGTTTATTGTTTCATTTGGTGGTATATAGAGTGAGCATAGGGTTATTGTTTTGTGTAGTGTTGCAGTTATTGCAACAGCTTGCATATTTGTTTTTAAGTTCACTTTGCTGTGTGGAATGTTTTCGTTTATCAGTATTGATGATCCACCGGTGGCTTTGCATGATAATTTGTTTATGTGGTTGTATATTGAGTAGTGTTTTATGTTAATTTTGTCATTTTCTTTTAAGTGTGTTTCCTGTAGGCAAATTATTGCAGGACATAAGGATTTGATAAGTATTTGCATTTCTTCGATATTAATTTTTAATCCTCTTATGTTCCACTGTAGGATTTTGTTAGTCATGGTTTATATTTTCTTTTGGTTTTGGACTGTTGGTGTTTATGTCTACGTCCATAGTTTCGATGTTAGTTTGGGTGTTTCTTTTGGAAGTGGATGGTCTGTTTCTTGTTTCTGGTGAGAGGCTTTTTTTGGGTTTTGGTCTGGGACTTTTAGATTTACTTTGTCTTGACTGTCTTTTTTGGCTATCAGTTTCAACTAGTTCAAATTTATTTTCATTTTCAATTAATACTAATTCTGTTTTTTGTTTGTCATTTTGTTTTTGGGGGGTAGTTTTTTTGTTGTTCTGTTCTATTTCCATTTTTTCTGTTGTTGTGTGTTTATTTTTAACATCTGTTTTTGTCCTTGTTTGTGACTTGGATCTTTCACGTTTTGATAATTGAGGGGGTTTCATTTCTTTAGGGATTGATTCCTCAATATTGATGGAAGTTTTTCTGATTTCCTTTGTTTCGTTTTCTTTTATACTGGGTTGTTCGTTTCTGACTTTTATTTGGCTGTTGGAGTTTATTTTCAGTTCTGATAAAAAAGATTTTAATTCTTCAAGTATGTTCTTTAGTTCTTTTGCTAGGTTTGCAATTTCTGGAGCAAGGTTTAGTTCATTGTAGTTGTACATTTTGTTTGCTTGTTGGGTTATTGTGGCATATGAGTTTTTGGTGCGATTTGTGACTTCTTTGCGGGCTTCTTGGAAGGTTATATTTTTTTGATATTTGATTGTTATTATTTCCTTCTCTTGATTATATATTTTGCACTGTTTTGAGTGAGAGTGGTGCTCTTCTTGACAGTTTGTGCATTTGGTTTTATTTGGACAGTCTTCTTCATCGTGGTCTGGGTTTTTTTCACTGCAGTTTCCACATGTGAAGAATCTTAGACATTGGTCTTTATTATGTCCAAACTTTTGGCAGTTGTAGCATTGTAAAGGTTTTGGGATGTATTGTTCTATTTTCGTTCTTTCATAACCTATATTGATGGTCTCTGGTATTTGAGGATAATTGAATGTTAATATATAAGTGTTTGTATATATTACCTCTCCTTTTTTTTTAAATGTGATTCTTTTTACGTCTGTGACCCCTTGGTTTTTTAGTTCTGTTTTGATTTCTTCTGTTGTGCAGACGGAGATTTCCTGGTTTTTTATGACTCCTTTGGAGTAGTTTAGTGTTTGGTGTGGATAAGCTTTGATGTTTGTTTCATGCAATTTTTGTAGTTGAAGTAGAGTTTTGGCCTGTTTTTTATTTAGTACTTCTACCAATATGGTACCATTCCTTAATTTTTTGACATTTTTAGGTGTTATTTTGCTTGATATTACCTTTTGGATAATGAAGGGTGACATTTTAGTTAACGGTATATTAGACGTTGCTTCTAGCACGATGAATCTTGGAAAGTTTGTATCTTCATTGTCGCTGTCAGAGTCAATTTCTGTGTGTGGTCTCTTGGATTTTTTGGTATTCATAATAATTTTTGAAAAATTCATCAGCCATGCTCCCCACCCTCCTCGGAGCCCCTTATGGGGAAGAACTATGAGGGGGTAAATCCCATTCGCCTCGGTTCTCCAGGGCTACATAGCTGGTATACTCAAACATGGGGAGGTTTCCAAGCATTCACAATATATGGTTATGCCCACCCAAGTATGGGATTTCCCTGTATTTTTATTATTCCTGATGGTTACCTTTTTCCCAGCTTGATTGACCCTTCAGCCATCGCTTATTAATTCAGTTTATTGTTTATGTTGAGTGTTAGTGTGTTTTTGTTTGGATTGTCTGAATTAGTGCTTGTCATGACCAACCGATTGATTGGATCGGGCCTATCCAACCTCCCGTCTAGCCTAGTAAGGGCCAAAGTGGTGTGTTGTAGTATCATGTTATTATTTCCTAGGCATGTTCCACTCAACCACCAGGATCCCGTTCTTAATGCATTACGGGTTGCCACCAACGGTCAACTGGTGGTCCCATTGAAGGATTTTTACCCTCTGCAGGGGGGCAGTTGGTATGTTCTATCGCCCTACCAACTAGGCAAAAAAAAAAAAAAAAAAAAAAAAAAAAAAAAAAAAAGGTGAGGAGGTGAAGGAAAAAGAAAACGAGGGAGGGGAGGGGGAGGAGAATGTTGTTTTTGTTTTTGTTTTCGCAGAACATGACTAAGTTTTGCAAAAGGGAATAAAAAAACAAAGACATCTATGTAGGTGCGTTTCATCTCAGGAAGTCAGTAGACAGCCTGATCTGGTAGCACCAGGTGTCTTGTGATGAAAAGTATGTTCTTTATGACAACCAGCCATGCTCAGCTTAGTGCTTAGACACTGATGAAACTCCACGACACTTCCCAAAGCCAGAGTTACACCAAAAGAAGATCATGCTGACTGTCTCATCCATTACAAGTGAAACCATTATGGTGGAAAAGTACTGTCAACAAATGGACGAAATGCATCAGAAACTTTGATAACCCCACCCAGCATTAGTCAACAGAAAAGGCCCAATTCTCCTTCACGACAATGCCCAACCGCACGTTGCTAAACCGATCCTGCAGAAATTGAACAGATTGGGCTATGAAACTGCCTCATCTGTCATACTTTCCAGACCTCTCACCTACCAACATTTTTTCAAGTATCACAACTTTCTGTGTGAGAAATGCTTTAAAAACCTAAGTGATATCAAAAACGTCTTCAGTGACTTCATCATGACCAGAATTCAAGATTTTTATGCCATTGGCATAAATACACTTGTTTTGCTTTGGCAAAAATGTGTTGATTCTGATGGTGCTTATTTCGATTAACAAATTTTTGTTTGAGCCTAGATATCTTCATCTGAATTTAAAGTTAAAGACTGCAAGAACTTTCTTGTCAACCTGATATGTAAGTATTAATTAGAAGGAACTTTTACTGTGTATACACTGGAAAGACTTTAACTAAAAAAAAAAAAAAAAAAGTGGCAGTAAAAAAGAAACAGTTTTACTTAACATAACCAAAAAGTGAAGCACCCAGTCAAGCTGAGAATATACATTCTTTTTCTCAGAAGCAATTGCACAATGTGCAGAACAACAGCTAATTGGCATAAGTCTACATAATGAAAACAAAGTTCTGTCAAACTCTGATGCTCATTGAGTATATTTCTACACGTCTTCGAAAAGTGATACAGACAATTCAGATGGCTATATTGAGTTGTTTTTCATCAAACAGGTGGTTACAAAAAGACTATACAAATGGTGACATGACTCAGTTTCATTTCACACATCTGGGCAAATTCAGAATTGGCTGGCAGAGATCTTCCATAAATTCCCAAGTTGCCAGATTACAATGTCATAATTATATGAGGAGTGCAGTTGAGAAAGACACACACTGTACTGTTTGCTGCAGGCATTTCTTGAAGGATACTGTGAAGACCGTGTACTCCAGATCAAGCCCTCCCACTCCCCACCTGAAGGAGGCACAGTGCTGCTTCTTTGAGTGAGCTGTAACAGTCAACAAATCCTTTAAAAGATGCACTTCCAATTTTGAGAACACATTAATAAATTCATTAGGGTAACAGATGGATCAACATCCTCATCAATATGTTTATAGTAGGATGTTGGAGCAATTATTTGATTACAGACTGTAACAAAATATCTGACCAATGTCTTGTTTTGTCAATATCTTTTTCTTCTAGTTGCTATTATCTCCTTAATAACAGCAACCCGTAAAGTTAATCAAGAAAGAACAGGATTATTTGTAGTTTAATAATGTTTTCATAGTTTTTCTTTTCCTTTTAAAGTATACAGTACATCATATCTTCAACCCCTTCTCCATAGGGGAAGGAGTAGCTGTTCCAAAGCATAAGCACTCTCTCACAACCCAGCAAATAATAGAAAGATTCCATCAGTTTAGCTGGTAAGTGTCACAATCGACTTTCAGTTTGCAACACAATATCCTAACAAATCGTCCTAATCCTAACCATTTAACTTCTAATAGAAATTTCCATTTTTCTGTTTAACTTAACCTAGCATGTGAATTTCTGTTTTTAACCTTATTTTTACACACCTCTCTAATCTTGCTAGATATCATCAACACACTAAGTAATAAACAAGTTGAATACCCATTCTCTACAGGATAAGGGGAAAGAATCTCTCAAACTCAACATGATAAAAATAAACTGATTTTTTTTTAATTGTTTTCTTAAAGTCTATTTTTGTTGGTCCGTGTCCAAGTTAAAGCAGAAGTAAGAAAACACACACAAAGGAGGCATCTATGTTGATTTTTTTCTTCTTTCAGATATATTCTAACACTCCCGCTTGTTCTTTAAATCCACTTGTTTTTATTTTGCTCATGTACTCTGTAACTTTATGTTTGTATCAGGTTTCAAGCACAATCTCAAATTGTTTTCTTTTTTTGTTTGCATCTGCATCAGTCTGTAGTAAGGATAGTAGTATAATTATGTTGACACACACATCATACTCAGTGGCATTAACCCTAGGCTGGCTGAACTGGCTTCCCTGAAGGAAATATCAAATTCACAAATGTTCCTCAGTTGTATGTATATAAGGGTTAGGAGAGATGACACTGTTAGGTTTTTGCAGTCCATGCAGGGCAGTATCGATGTCCTCCTACATACAGTACCTGGTATTCCTAAATGGTCACTTATCTGGTATTGGCCAGGCTTGACGTTGCTTAACTTTGGTGATTTAACAAAAACCAGTATGTCAATGTGATTATGCCATATATGACACGCCGATTCTCATTAAATCAGTGAAGTAAAGTGCCATAGATACTGATCAGTATCAGATAGGTGATCATTTTGGAATACCAGATGATGTATTTGAGAGAAGAGCAACACCTTACAACAAAAAAATAATGTTGTTAACATTATTTTGCCATACTAGGACTAGGGAGAATTTGTGAATTTAATTTTCTTTGAAGAAACACTATTTCATACATTCAAATAAATGAATCCTGTTAAAGATTTTGGATACAATCATTAACCCTGAAATGATATACTAAAAAAATCATCAGTTTTCGTTTTATAGCAGATTTTTTAAAATATTTAATCAAATAAAAATTAAACAATGAAAGTTATTTGTATTATTTGAACTACTGTTCTCATCTTGGACATTATTCTCACATTTCAGCCAATATAAATACAGATTTTCTTTATGTGCATCTTGTTGGGAAATATATAATGAATTTTGAACTTAGCCCTTTATTTAATTTACAGGGTTAGATTGTTCTTGTTTTGTCAGTTATAGACATGTGGTGCAATGGATAAATGTGTTAAGTAATCATCAGTTCTAAGTGATAGTTTTTTGGAAGTTAAATGTTCAATTCTACTACAAATGAAATAAAATAAAAATTGTCAGCGTTGAGGAAGTGATATTGTATATATATATATATATATATATATAAAATAATTTTTTTGTCAATAACAAGGCTTATTTGAAAAGTCAAACTTAAATACAGTGATGTACTGTGTATGACGGTGTTCCATAATATATTTCCAGAAAAAATCCTCTTTCTCAAATGAAAGGTGTTTCAAATCTTGAGATTGCAAGTATGATCAACAATGCAGAAAATATCCCAGCAGTAAATGGAATAAATTTATTTATATATTTAAAGTTGACAGTGGATTACTTTGTGCTATTTATTTAAATTTTATTTTCTCTTTTTTTATTATTATTATTTTTGTTTGTGTTTTTTGTTTTATGTTTTTTTTAAATATTTTTCTTATGCTGATTAGCTAGAATCCTGCAGGAAATGAAACCTACAAAATGGATCAACAAATATGTCTCTATACGCACATACACAGATAATAAAGGGGTCAGTTTGAAATTCCACAAGGTTTGACTAGACACACTTGAAAGTTAGAGATTATATTAGTTGAAATGTGAAGATAACATCAAAGATGAGAACAGTAGTCCAATTAAGAGATCATGTTTTTTAATAAAAGACAAAATCAAAATACAGTTTCCATTTTAAAAATTTTCAGTTTCTGTTCAGAAAATTTTCAGTTTCTGTATTCAAAAAACAAAAAAATAAGGAAAAATCATGCAATGAAACAAAAATATATTCAAAAAAGTGATCAAGTAGTTTTATTTTAAATAAGAAAATCAAATTTTATGAGTAACTGAAGAATAGGTCTTGTTCACAACTTTAAAATAATCTAAAAAAAAACAAAAAAACAAAGAGAAATAACAATCATAATTTAAATTTGTGAGATTTATATTGTAATGTCTATGAATCCCCATTAATCACTTAAAAATATTTTCTTTACAAAAAATAAAAACTACTTGATCAATTGACATGATTTTTGGAATATGATATTTTCATTCAGGTATCTATATCATACAGAGTTTTCTTTATTTTCATTTTTTTGATATAGAGGAATTCCGAACAAGAACCATGTTTTTTTATGTCATCAAAAAAGATTGGTAAAATAAATTCAAAAATTTTTTTTATTCAAATAAATATTCTAAACACAGAATTTTCATTTAAAACATATTTTCATGGCATTAAAAGCAAAAATGTCCTTTTTTAGTATCACATTTTTGGATGTTTATTCCGTCCAGGATAAAAAATCATACATAATTTACTAACCTGTTGAGCACCTTGGCTATTCCAAAATCTCCAAGTTTAATCATCCCATCTTTGGTTAAAAATATATTCTAAAAATAAAAAAATAAAAAATAAAAAAGAGAAAATTGTATAACAATAAATATGAAGAAAATAATGAAATATAATTATTTAATATCAATCTTCAACAATTTTTAAAAATATCACTAGACATCTTATTGTTGATGCAATTCTCTACCTGTATAAGAGCCAAATACATCCTGGGATGAAATACTGTTAACACATTTGGACAGGAGCTGCTCGGAGCAGCCTATACTGCCTTGGCAGAGTTTAAAACTGGCTTCAAAACCTAGCAGGTGATCCCTTTTCTCTTCTCTGCAACCTCTTTATCACAAAAGAGACATTGCAAGCCTGTCTGCTCTATTATTATTTTCATAGCAAGTGCTCGTCTGAGCTTCAATCAAGATCCCCTCTTTCCAAACTTTCACAAAAAACACTCAACTAGCTACAACCACTATCAACAATTTCCCCCACTTTCTATCTGTGCCTAAATCTAAATGCATATTCTATGAACAAAGCTTCTTTCCTAGAACTGCCTGCCTGTGCAACGCTGTTCTGCTGGCCTTCTCATGGTCATCTTCAAGTCCAATGTAAACAAGTTTGTATTGAACTGGGTCTTAAATAATCAAATTATATCCAATTTCAACACTAACGATTATGCTTTTGTCCAGGTGACCACCGTACATTCATTAACCCTTATCCTAGATTGGTCTTTGGGCCTCGATAAGTGGTGTCTCCTTTGTAAAAAAAGGACATGCCATCATAGGAATATGTTGAATGTTACAAGTAGTTAGGATAAAATTGGCATGAGATAAGTTCCAAGAACTGTTACCAGTTCTGACAGCCCAAGTTATCTCCCCTAACTACCAGAAAAAGGGGAGGGGAATTAATGTAAAGGTGAAAAAATATAAATCATACAACATCCGAACGTATATAAACATGCTTAAAGTTAGATGTTCTAATTAATATATATATATAACGTTATCCACATTTACACACAGGACCCACACATTGTAGCCGTCTAGGTCACAAAGGAAACCACAACAAAAAATAACTTGAACTCACTTTTATTTCCTCATTCTCCCGTCTGACGTAATTTCTCGTTACAGCTATGACGTCTCTCATATGATCGTATTCTCTAACATGCTCTCTCTCTCCTTTCTATAGTCTTTTTTCTTACAGAGATGTCATTTTGCATTTCGTATGAATTTGTATATGTGCGTCTGCGATGTGTTATATATATATACATTTTTTGGTGAGTAAAGGAAAACATCTCCACCCTTACAATTTTCTTAGCTAGAATAAGTATTTTCATAAAAAAAACTAAAGCAAAATAAAATATTCATGCTAAAAATAGTGTGGAAGGAAAAAAAGAATCAAATCTAAATCAAGCATCAACATATCAGACGGATTACAATTTTGGTCAGATTTTGAAAACCAGACAAAATCACTTTGCATGTTGGATATTTATGAATCAATTTTTTTATAATGCAAACAAATTTATAACTAAAATTCTTACCTGAGATTTGATATCACGATGTAACACCTTACGGTCATGTATATGTTTTACTCCCAAGCATATCTGAACAAACCAATCCAAAATCTACAATAATAATAATTATTATTATTAAAACACTATGTTAGCAGTTGTATGTATCCGTATATATCTATTTAGATAAAGTTAGGTACATGTATATGTTTGTATGTGATTCATTCCTAAACTAATTAATAGATTAAGAATTTTGGAACATTTCTGGCATAAGGGTGGGTAATTTAGTTTAATTTAGTTTTAAGCAAAGGGAGAAAATTCAGATACTTCAAATTTTTACGAAATTTTAACAATAGGTATTAGACATTAAATTTCAGTTCTTTTTTCATTTTCTTTGGAGTATTTTAAAGAGATTTAGGAAGAAAAATAGGGATATAATCTCTCATTTGAAAATTCAATATTTCAAATTTGCATTGAATTTGATCCATAGTCATTAGAAACCAATTTAGCAAGATTCCCTGAATTTTAGTTTCTTCTTAAAACCTCTTAAGCCTACGTTTAGATATTTGAGACATTTTCTAGAATCAAAATTGGGTGCTTATCCAGATTAGCACTTATGGTGGCATTTAGAATTAAAAAAAATACAGAAATGTCGAGGTGAAGATGAAAAATTCCCAAAATCATGTAATTTGATCAAATATTTCTTTTTTATTCAAGAAAATCAAATTTCACTCTGATGAGGTTGACAAAAAGGGCCCAATGAATTGGACAAGGGTAGACAACTCTAATGCACGTGGAAACAGTCAAAATAATCACTGATCACCTCCCTTCTCTAGTAAAACATGGTCTCATCTGTCACTTATTGGTAAAAAACAGCAAATTTGTTTTTTTAAATAAAAAAAACTACTTAATTTTTTTTGTGATTTTTGTAATCTAAAATCTTCATTTCATGACAAGTAGGTAAAATATAAAAGTTTTCCTTCAGTTTTGTTTATCGCTATAAGTGCTAATCTGAATAAGCACCCAAAATTGTGTAATAAAGTTTAATCAAAAATAAAATAAATATTCTAGAGATAAGATTTACAAACATTATATCATGATTTTATTTTTGTACAAGGATATAAGAGTGGTGCTAAACTGTTTTGAAAATTAATTTTACCAATTCTGAGATGAGTATTTTTTCTTTTTTTTTTTACATGGGGGGTCACCACTTATCAAGGCCCAGGAGCCACTCGGGGATAAGGGTTATTGTGTGTACACTAACCAGTAGGATAGTATCGTAGTAATAGTTAGTATTGGGGATTTGATAAGGTGTCATTACTTAAGGGGCGGTTCATCAGGAATATGTTTGTGTTGGACTTGAAGACATCCAAGTTGAATTCGGGGGGGGGGGGAACAGGCAAGCGCCAGAGAGTTCCACAGCCGTGCAGTTCTAAGAAATAAGCTTTGTTCATGAAATCTACGTTTTGATTTAGGCACGGATAAAGAGTGGGGAAAATTATTGACGGTGGTTTCATGGTTTCAGCTAGTCGGGTGTTTTTCGTGAAAGATTGGCGGGGGGGGGGCAGAGAATGGAGTTCAGACGAGCACTTGCCATGGAAATAACGATAAAACAGAGACAGGTTCACAATGTCTCTTCTGTGGGAGAGAGGTTGCAGGGAAGAAAAAAGGTCATCCCCCACGAAGCCACGAAGTCTATTTTGTACTCTGTCAAGGCAGGATAGACTTTTTAGCAGCTCCTGCCCAGATGTGGCAGCAGTACTCCATCCTTGGACGTACTTGGCTTTTATACAGATAGAGAATTGCATCATTAGTGATGGAGCGGTAGAAGGGTCCCACCATTTTCCCAGCGACCTTGGCCACAGACTTGATGTATGTGTTCCATTTCAGATCAGGAGTAAAGGTCAAACCCAGAAGCTTATCAAAACATGGGGCCTCCCCTAGACGAGAGCCATTCATTTCAATCAATGCCAAATGGGCATCAGAGCGTTTATAATGTAATGATAGGAGCTTGGTCTTAGATGCATTAAAGGTAACCAGCCACCTCTTCTCCCACTGAACCACGCCTATCCGTGGATCATATGTATCTCCTGACCAGCAGTAATTATCACTTACTACACTGATGATTGCATAAGCATGAAACTAGTGTCTATAGATATAAAATAATTGTTAACATTTATTAAAAAAAATATTACAGTTATAAATCCCCTTTAATAAATTAAAGTCAAACCCTCTTTAGGGAATTAAGAAAAAAAAAAAAAAAGGTCAACTTTAGTGAAAATGCAGCATTCCAACTTCGGTTATTGAATACTCTCTGTCTGTTTACTATGTATGCCCACCGACTTGGCATTTATCGGCACTTTATTTACTTCAATTCTTGTGTTAATTGCTGGTGACCTTGAGGTAGAATGCTAGACTACAAAGTCAGGAGTTACTTTATGACTGAGTTCGAATCTCTCAATCAACAGTAGTTATAACTTTCTACACTAAAACACTAGTGTCTAGAAGTATAAAAATAATTGTTAATACACATTTTAAAAAATATTATAGGGTGCTTATCTAGACTTGCACTTATTTAGGAAAACAAAAATAAAAAAAAACATTTATGGTCTACCCACTTGTCACTGCATGAAGGTGTTATATTCCAAAAATCACAAAAATTGATCAAGCATATTTTTTTTAATTAAGAAAATCAAATTTTATCATTTTTAGCAATTAAGTATCTTTAACAGCCATTGATGAAGGGGAAGGTAAACAAGGATGAATTTCAAATTCAATCAAATACAACAACTGGTTTCTCTCGTGTCAAAGTCACAAAATTTTGTTTTCTTAAATAAAAAAAAAAAACTACTTAATCAAATGTAATTTTTGGAATATGCCATCTTTGTTCCATGATGGGTACATACATCATAAAAATTTTTGTATTTTCTTTACTTAAAATTTTCATTATGCAAGTCTAAATAAGGACCTATTATAGATATGTATATATATATATATATATATATATATATATATATTTTTTAATTACCGTTTTATCTGCTTTAGTTGTTTTGGTTACCGAATCATATCAACGATCCAATAACTTCAAACTTTATAGAATTATTATGATTAGGAAAAAAACCAACAACCAAGTTCTCTCTGACTCTCTCCTAATCTTGAGCACGTAGTACAATGGGGAAAAAACTGGCTGGTTACTTTTAATGCATCTAAAACCAAGCTTCTATCTTTACATCATCAACGCTCTGTTGCCCAGCTGCCATCAATCGAAATGAATGGCTCTCGTCTTGGGTAGGCTTCATGTTTTGACAAGCTTCTGGGCTTGACCTTTACTCCCAATCTGAAATAGAACACGTATATCAAATCCATTGCCAAGGTCGTTGGGAAAATGGTGGGATCCTTCTACCACTCCAGCAGATATCTCACTCCTGATGCAATTCTCTACCTACATAAAAGCCAGGTTCGGACAACGATGGAATACTGTTGTCACATCTGGGCAGGTGCTGCTAGAAGCAGCTTATCCTATCTTGATAGAGTTCAAAATAGACTTCGTAGCTTAGCGGAGGATGCCCTTTTCTTTTTCCTGCAACCTCTTTCCCACAGAAGAGACGTAGCGAGCCTGTCCCTGCTTTATCGTTATTTTCATGGCAGGTGCTCATCAGAACTTCAATCTATGGTCCCCCCTCGCCAGACTTTCATGAAAAACACTAGTCTAGCCAGAACCACTATCAACAATTTCTCACACTCTTTATCCGTGCCTACACCCAAATATAGATTCCATGAACAGGGCTTCTTTCTTAGAACTGCTCGCCTCTGGAACTCTATTCCATTTGCCTGCTTTCCAGCTGACTAAAATCTGATTGTCTTCAAATCCAATGTGAACAATTTCTTATTGAACCGTCCCCCTAAGTAATCCAAGTTACAAAATTCCCACTAATGTTTACTACACTAAAATCACAATGACTAATGTATGCCCATTAACCCTTACCCTCGAGTGGCCTCTGGGCCTTGATAAGCGTTGACCTCCATGTAAAAAAAAAAAAAAATAGATTATTGGAGTGCCATCAGCTATAATCGAAACCAAAACCAAAATTATGAAGAATTCTTAGAACAATTATATATAAAAAAATTAAATAACTTGAGTGCCATCAGTTATAATTAAAACCAAAACTTATGAAGAATTCTTGGTAAAATTATTTATGACAAGAAATAGAAGTACATAACAATTAAATGACCCAGATGTAAGCGTGACACAGGAAATAACACACAAACTATCATATTAATATATAGATATTTACTTTATTTTTATTAAAAAGACAGTAATTATTATCATTTTCTCCTGAACAAAAATTGAATTCATTCTAGATTTATTTTAATCTTCTTTTAATAGATATTATATTTTACTAAAAAATAAAATAATTAAACTGAAATGTAATCCCCCCCCCCCTCCTCAAGAAAACTTATGGCTTGAGTTTATAAGGACAAATAATATTTCACTAATGACTATTGGGTACATGGTAATTCAATCGAGCAAATAGGACCGCAAATATACTTTGTTTTAAAAGTGGTTTAAACTAGTCATAGCATGCTTTTTAAATTGGATGATCTCTGGCTTTTAATAATTGTGTACATTAGCAAGACTGGTTTGTAAAAATATAAGAAAAGCAAACTTGACCTGTTCTTCTGTGAAATCTGCTCCTCTTTGGTCATTTATCTTTGTGTACAGATCACCTGTAGAAAGAAATTTAGAAAAGACATTGGAATGAAAAATTTCTTCAAAATTTCTTAAAAAAAACAAACAAAAAAAACAAACAAGGTGGTTTACATTTCTATAATAAAAAATAGAGAAAATGTTTCATCTAAAAACCAGATTTAAAAAAGTGGGCTACATTTTTTTTTTTATTGAAGAAATTAACCCAGCATTCGTTTTTTTTATTAAAAGACAACATACATTGATTGGCCTGGATCTGAGTGCATTTACTGCACAGGCTACAATTATCTGATCATTATTTGTGTTTGAATTTGGTGTTTAATTTCGACTGTCAATCATGCAATCTCGGTCACTGCCATAATGAATGGATTTTTCTTAAAAAATTAAAAAAAAAAAAACACAATTCAAGTTTAAAACAAGCAACAGTGTTTTATTTTGATGTTACAATGACAGACTTGCAAAATGGGCACACACATCTCTTCCAACCAAACACAAAATGTCCACCAATTTAAGACCTAAAGGCTTGTATGTCTCTGAGACTCACAGAAACCCAACTGATTCTTCTTCCTTATTTATCTTGCTGGGATGTATACACATATAGGTTCTGGAAGCATTTATAGATTTTTTAAATTATGCATACATGTATATTTTATTGTTATTTCATTGGTTAGTATTGTATGTTAAGCTATTTTAGTAACTTTACAGTTAGTACTTTTAGTAAAATTTATTTGTTTTTTTTTTGTTTAATTTTAATGAATATTTCCAGTTTACAGTTATTATCAAGCATGAACGTATTGTCTACTATTTTTTTAATTGGAGTCAGGGACACGGATAGTTGCTTAATCAGGTGTTATTCCTGAAGATGAATTCAGAATTACTTGGGCCTACAATAAATATGTTGACTACATCAGCCAATTCTTGGATCACATGCAAGACCACTCTAGATTAATCAGCTCTTAATATATGGACCATCAAACTGATCACCATCGAGCCCATCATCTGTTATGCAAAGTCTCAGGAGACTCATGATCGCAGCATGGAACTTTGTATTTAAAAATACCAGTCCATTTTTTGTGTGGTCTTTTTTATTAGCTAAATATTTGCTTATTATTTTTTTCTCTGAAGGTGTCCTTTGAAGGCTGCTGCATATGAGAGATGTTGAGAGCATCTTAACATTCTTGTGGACAAACTGCCAAGCTTTTTTCCCCCAGTTATCTGGTAAAAGTCTCACATGCTACTCACATATACCAAAACAAAAAGTCACATTTCATTTTGTTAAGATTTAACTTCCAGATTCCATTCACTTTGTTTAATCAAGCCCAGGCTTTGCTGATTCATACATTTTCTGTGCCGTTCTCCTTTCTAACTTTATTGTCAAGATAAATAAACCCCTAAACATTTTTGAGACAAGTGCTATTTCCATATTAGTTCAAGAGAATGTACTGATTTACCTGTGTTCACAAAAACCCCAATGCATTTTTTTTTTTACTCTTTTTCTCTCCAAACAAAGCATATTATTGCTTAGAATGTAAGTTACTATTTGGGAGAATATCTAACAGAGCACTGTGGGGAGTTAAGCAGTAAGATATCTGTTCACACTGCATTTAAACTTCTGCAGACTAATACAGTCAGGTAATCACAAACAAGGAAGGAATTCCAAAGTCTAGCAATTCAAAGACAGAAACTATTAGGCTTTCAAGCATCTAAAGGCCTCAACAGTAGAAGGCTGGAATTTTGCTGCTTGTTAGGTCATTAGAGATTATGCACGTTGTGAGGGCACTAATGCTACGAGTACATTATAGCACATTTCATTAATGTACTTGTAAAACAGAGGGATGCAACATTGCAGTGATGGGACAGAGGCTTAAACTTGGCTGATAGTGTGGGACCTATTAGATCTGAAACTTTTTTTTGGACCCTGTCTAAGAGCGAGAGATGAGTGGTAGATCCACCAACCCAGATGTGGCAACAATACTCCATGCATGAGCGAATTGTGACTTTGTAAAGATATAAAATAATCTCTAGTGTGAGTAATTTTCTAGCAGAGTAAAGGGAGCTCACACCTTTTGCAGCAGCCTTGGAAATGTCCTCAATGTATTTATTCCAATTCATGTTGGTCCAGGAGAATGTACTGTTTTACTTGTGTTCACAAAAACCAAAAGCAATTTGCCATTTCTTTGAGACAGTGTAGTAGCACTTTTTGTTCAGTTGTATCAGCAAAAGTTGCAAAGTCATCAACATAATCTGCAGTTTGTCTGCTTCTTATTGATACCAATGTTAATCCATTCATGCTATAATCAGAGTTTTGAGACGAAAAGGTATGAACTTCGATTTCAACTCCTAAGAATTCCAAAATATCCAACTCTTTAATTTAAAGTTTTCCAATATTTAGACTATCTGTAGATTCTTCAGAAAGATGAAAAAAAAAAACAAAAAAAAACAAAACAAAACAAAACAAAAAAAAACGATTCCAACTCCTAGCATTCCTAAGAGTCTGACTCCTTCCAAAACATCCAACTCTGCAAACCTGGTGTTAACAAGTGAGCTCAATTTTTGGTAGTGTGCAGACACAGCAGCCTAGAAAGAAAATGATCGCAAAGTTTTTAGAATGCATCCAATAAGTCTTGTAAATGATATTTATGACAATGACCATGCAGACTGATGAAATAATATTCCAACTTGTCATGAAGCTATCTGACAATTTTTTAATTTTTAGTTATTGAGAAAAGTGTGGACAGATGAACGAACAAGGGTGAATTTACAGGTCCACCCTCCTTTTGTCAGGAGATCAAAAATTTTTTTTTGAACAAAGCAAACTTTTCTTACAAACAATTATCTTTATAATTTATATGTGGAGCAAGGATTTCTTTCAATTTCAGCTTTTACAGAAAATGCAAACTCAGCAGCCATTTTCTTTCTAGGCCATTGCGTCTGCATATTACCTGCTATTGCTTTACAGTTTCAAACAATTTCTGAATATAAATTTAAAAGGATAAAATATAGGAAACATGTTCATGATAAATATTCAATAGACAAGGATTCCTTTAATTTAAATGGATCAGATTTTTTAAAACCTATCATCAATTACAAAAAAATAAAATGAAAAAAAAATCCAAGTTGGATTTTTTTTAACTGTACCTCCTTCACAATAGGCCATCACAATATACAACCGCCCAGCTTCTGAAAATGACAAAATAAAAAAATTCTTTATTACAGTTATAAGAACAAAAAAATAAGTTAAACTTGCAGTTGAAATATTTTTATTATTGAATCACCACATATCAAGGCAACAGATCACTTGAGATGGAATGATGAGAAGCACTATGGGAGTACTCAATTTGATCAATAGAATGAATCAAGTTTTCTTACTTGAAATGTTTTATAACAAGTATTTGCTAACATTGGATTTGAAGACAGCCATGTTGTAATATGAAGGGAAGCAATCCACAGTAATGTGTTCCACAAATAGGAAACCCTTGCTTGTCTATTGAAAATCACCTGATACCAGGCACATGGAGGAAGAAAGAAAAGCCTTTTTCTATTGTTGTAAGAAGAAAAGTTCTCCTTACGAATATCTTACAAGAACCAGAGATTTGAGCTCAGTCAAGGTAGAATAGAGAGACTAGTGACATCTCTTCTGTGGAAAATGGACTATACACAAGAGAAGAAATAATTCTCCTTTAGATTATGAAGTCAGTTTTGTACTCTGTCAAGGAGTATTCAGAGCGGTGCCATGAACGTGGCAGCCGAATTATATCTTGGGACATATCCGATTCTTATGCTGATAGAAGATTGCGTCAAGAATTAGGTATTTTCTGGAATGGTAGAATGATCCAACTGGCTACTTTATCAACAGATTAAATATAAGAATTCTATTTCAGGCATGAAGTGAAAGTCAGTCCAAGGAGTGGGACATTCCTCAACAAGAAAGCTATTCATTTCAACTGAGGCAAAAATGAAGATTAATGGTGACATGATAGAATCTTCATTTTAGAGATCAAAAATATGCTAGAGGTCAGAAGAAAGAAAAATCAGAAAATCTTGATCACCTTGCTTTTTGATGTACTATCATAGATATGTTATTTGCATAAATGCCAACAAACGATCTCTGAATATGATTTGAGAGATTATTGAAGGTCAGGAAGAGAGTTGGGCCCAAAATGGATTCTTGCAGTTGGTTGGCTGGTTGTTTTTGTTTTACGGCATATCAACCCTTTTCAGGTTATTTAATGCCGAATCCAGTGATTTTGAAGAAAATTTTTTAAAAATAATATATATATTTTTTTTCAAGTCGGGACCTTAACAGGTATTACCACTCTGGGTCAGAGTGGACCTGGGAGCAATGGCAATTAAAGGGTGGCTCCACAATCCACAAAGCCTGCAAGCTGGGGCCTCACTATTGGATATAGTTTAAGGTCATATCCAGGACCGATTTTTGAAGTACATTGGCATTTATTCTACATTTTTATAAAGAAATGTATATGCTATTTAATTTTACAGATTTCTAACTGGTGATTAATTCAATTTATTGACCGGATTTTACCATCTGATTATATTTGAATTCATGAAAATTCATCTTCAACTTCCCTCTTCTATTTTACTCCTTTGAACATTGCTTGTACCCACAATTTTCAAAGTGTTCAATTTTATGCAAACTTTATCTTTACTGGTTATTTCCTCTGATGAGAAAAGTCTAATATTTTAAACTCCACGGAATAAGGAAAAAAACTTCATTATATTTCTTGTTTGAATATTCAATAATTTTATTTTTCATCATTTAATTTTGTATAATATAATATATATATATTTAAAAAAAGAAAAGAAAAAAGAGTTGTAGTGAAAAGCAGTGTGATGAAATCTATAAATATAAAAGCGAAAATGTATGTATGTGTGTTCGCTTTTTCTGTATGTCTATAAAAGGCTTTTTTCAGAGAAGTGGTCGGTCGCCTAACAACTTTTTAAAACTTTTTATATCACATGTAAATCGTAATATCTCAGAGTTAACAATGGAGCTCGCCTGTCTATTTAATTTGCTCGACTTCGGGAAGATAAATATTCAGCAGTTTTCGCTCGCCGCATGTGGGTTAGGCCTTTTCCTATAATAAAAGCGACACTAATTGTCTAGGTATTTTTCCGGTCTTTATCGCCGGAAATGTCTGAAAGCAATTAGCTTTGATAAATGTGGAAATATTATTTCCTTATATCAGAAGACAATTGCTATTCAATTTCAACAAGTGGAGCTGTTTCCCCCTACCCCCAACGTCTTGGGGGGGAAAAAAAAAGAAAAAAAGAAGCATTCCCGCACTAAATGAAATGCTACCCCGCAGTCAAAAGTTGACCTCATTAAGTCATTAAAACGTGCACCTGCTAATTTAAGTAATTAAATAAATTCAAACGTGTTTCCGTTAGCATCTCGCAGTGGCCCAATTGTTAACATCACACTCTTTTTTTTTTCACACTTCAATTTACAACTTTGTCCTCAAAGGTTTGGATTCAATCCTCATACTTACCTATCAAAACATTTTTTTTTATTTTAACCCCCCGCCCCCCGGAGTTTTGATTTATTCAAAACCACACACACCTCCAAACACCCGAGCAACGCCGGGTACCCCTCGCTAGTCTATATATATAAAAGCGAAAATGTATGTATGTGTGTATGTTTGTGTGTCTGCTAAAAACTTTCGACAGACACAACGAAAATTCACAAACTCGGTATCATATCGAAGACC
Organism: Euprymna scolopes; assembly: GCF_053919585.1. Lineage (NCBI taxonomy): Eukaryota > Metazoa > Mollusca > Cephalopoda > Sepiida > Sepiolidae > Euprymna > Euprymna scolopes. The sequence goes on along the minus strand of NC_136503.1, from coordinate 80,818,568 downwards.
CATCCTTCGCTCGAAAAATTGGCCAAAAACGTTCATTTTTTTCACTCCAAAATCGACAATTTTCGACCGGGGGGCGGTCAACAAAAACGGCCTCCTCGTGATGACGAGTGGTTCTACGCATGCGCCGGATGACGTCATGACTTGATTTACTTTAAATAGTTAAAAAACTGAACAAATTTCATGTATGTCGCATTAGGTCAGTTGATTAGCGCGTTGGTTCGTTATCTAAACGTTTTGGGTTCGAATCGTGGTGTGAGATGTCTTTTTTTCTTTTTTCGATTTTTTAAATTTAAATATTGAACCAGTGTTATTTAAGCCATTTTTCACATAACATACGTTTTTCTGTTTTTTTTTTTTTTTTACTTCACTTATCTACCCCCCCCCCCCCCACCGACCTCACACCCAAAAACAACCGGGTACCCACCGATTTTTTAAATTTTAATATCGAAACAGGCTTATTTAAGCCATTTTTCACGTGTTCGTTTTCTGTTTTCATCTTTCGCTTGCCGTACGTTAGTTTTTTTTGTGTTTTTTCCCGCTTAAGTTTTAATGTTGTTTTCTTTTTTTACTTCGCTTATAACAAACAAACCTGGACAATGTATGGCGTCGTCGTTGTAACGCTCGACGACTTCCGGGGCTGCACCTGTCAATTTGGTTCTTACTTAAATAAATTCAAACATCTTTCACTAACTCATTCTGGCTGGCCGATTTTATTTTCAAACTTCGCCTCAGGGCTTCAGGTTCGAGCCTACCTCCCTCTCAATACTACCAAAACTTTTTTTCTTTTTTGATCTAACCCCCCCCCCCACACACACACCTACAAACACCCGGGTAACACCGGGTACCCCTGCTAGTCTACATATATATATATATATATATATATATATATATATATAAAAACGAAAATGTGTGTATGTATGTATGTATGTCAGGTCATGTCATATGCTACTGGTACCATGTAACCCAGTACTACTTGCCTCATGGTCAGGTCACCGGCGACTAAACTGGTTCCCCCACCAGACTTGTTTGGTGAGGAGGGCGGCTAGTCTCCCTGAAGGATTAAAAACAAGACCTTCCAAAAGGCGAATGAACTCTTTTTCTGGGTCAACGGCCAACTAGCACCGTGTATATTTGTGTGTGTGTGTATATGTGTATTGGGGTAGAGAGGGCTCCCGTAAGCCGTAGTGAAGGCAACCTTTCTAGGAGAAGCAAATCTCTGATTTAAAAAACCATAAAGTGGAAGACCGTTACCCGCATTAAGCTGGTCTGCAGTTTAATTTGTTGCTGGCTATCTTGCTCTTGCTTGTTGCTGGATCTCAACATTTTGAACCGAGAGAGAGACTTAGCTGTCGTACAAAGCTAAGACTCTGTAACATCATATTTGTATAGATACTCCCTCAGACATTTGGGCTCATGGATTTTAAATGTCTGAGGGAGTGGCACTCGTCTGACAAGACGTTGCAATCATCATGTATGTATGTATGTATGTATGTATGTATGTATGTATGTGTGTTTGTATGTCTCGCAAAAACGTTTGACACGGGTCACGGATTTTTGCCAGATCAGTATCATTTTAAAGTTCCAACCTTCGCCCAACAAATATCGAAAAATTGGCCAAAAACATTAATTTCTTCACCCTGAAATAAGCAGTTTTCTACAGGGAGGGGTCAGCAAAAACTGTCCTCTCATGATGAGTTCGGTTCTATGCATGCGCAAATGACGGAATCTGATTTAGTTTAAAGATTTAAAAAAAAAAAAAACGACCTAATTTCGTGTACATCGTGTTAGCTCAGTTGGGTTTTGGGTTCGAATTGTGGTGCGAGATGTCTTTTTTTTTTTTTTTCGATATTTTAAATTTTAATATTGAAGCAGGGTTATTTAAGCCATTTTTCCCGTTTTTTTTTTTTTTTCAGATTTTTTAACAGAGTTTTTCTGTTGCGCATTTTCTTTTCTTGTTTTTCCCATTTTTACATTTAACATCGTTCGTTTGCCTTACTTTAGTTTTTTTTACTTCGCTTATTCTTATGTTTTCATTACCACCCCCCACCCACGCCCGAGCACACCCACCTCCAAACACCCGGGCAATGCCAGGTACCCCTGGGGTTATTTAAGCCATTTTTCACATGTTTTTATTTGTTTTTATTTTTCAGATTTTTTAAAGAAGTTTTCGTTTTTCTGTTTTCTTTTTCGCGTTTTTTTCTTTATTTTTCCGATTTTTACATTTAACATTGTTCGTTTGCCTTACGTTAGTTTTTATTGTGTTTAATTTTTAAAATATTTACTTTGCTTATTCTTATGTTTTGATTAACACTCCGTCCGAACACACACACCTCTAAACACCTGGGCAACGCCGGGTACCCCCTCTTCTAGTCTTCTACAGGGGGGGGGGTCAGCAAAAAGCGAAAATGTGTGTTTGTATGTCTCACAAAAACTTTTCACACAGGTCACAGATTTTTGCCAGATCGGCATCATTTTAAACTTCCAACCTTTGCCCAACAAATATCGAAAAATTGGCCAAAAATGTTAATTTTTTCACCCTGAAATCATCACTTTTCTACAGGGGGGGGGCGGGTTAACAAAAACCGTCCTCTCATAACAAGATCAGTTCTACGCATGCGTCATATGACGTCATAACCTGATTTATTTGAAGAACTGACATAATTTCATGTACATCGTGTTAGCTCAGTTGGTTAGAGCGTTGGGTCATTATCTAAACATTTTGGGTTCGAATCGTGGTGTGAGATGTCTTTTTTTTTTCTTCGATTTTTTAAATTTTAATATTGAAGCAGAGTTATTTAAGCCATTTTTCATGGAACGTTCGTTTTCCTGTTTTTTTTTTTTACTTCGCTGATTCTTAGGTTTTCATTAACACAACACCCCCCACCCCCCGACCGACCACACACACACCCAAAAACACCCGGGTACCCACCGATTTTTTAAACAGGCTTATTTAAGCCAGTTTTCGTGTGTTTTTTTTTTTGGTTTTTATTTTTCAGAAGTTGTAACGATCGTTTTTCTGTTTTCTTTTTCCGATTTTTACATTTAACATCGTTCGTTTGCCTTACGTTAGTTTTTTTTGTGTTTTATTGTTATGTTTTGATTACCCTCCCCACCGTTTTTTTGTTTTTTGTTTTGATTACACATTCACAACACTTGTCTAGTTACAACCACTGTCAACAATTTCTCCTACTCTTTGTCTGTTCCTAAGACTAAATGCAAATTCCATGAACAAGGTTTCTTTCCTAGAATTTTCTGCTTGTGGAAGTCTATACTGTAGACCTGCTTTCCAGCTGACTACAAGATGGTTGTTTTCAAGTCCAATATAAATACGTTCTTGTTGAGCCATCCTTTTAAACAATTAAATTTTACCCCATTTCCACCACTACTGATCATTATGGTGTTGTCTCACTGACCTGATATCAATTCACCGTCATCCTCAAATGGCCTTGGGCCTTAAGTGACTCCCTTGTAAAAACAAAAAAAAATATATATTTCTAAATATTTGAATATCATTTTGGTGGTACAGAATTTTATGATAGCCAAATATAGACCAAATTTTAGCTGACCAGTTTCGTACTTCACTCAGAGCTAAATCGAGGCATAATTACGATTTAAAAAAAATAATATGAAATGGAAATATGGTGGGGGGAAGGACAGAAAAATAAAAAAGAAAGCAAGGGGAAAAAAATAAAAAGTGGAGAAAGAATCAAATAGAAACCACAGTAAGTTCTAAAAGATTTTTTTTTTTTGCTAACAAAAGAGAGGTTCTCTTTGTAAATGAAAAGAAAATTTTTTTCGGACTTCATGCGGTTTCTATTTGAAATACCCCCCCCCCCCCGCCATATTTCCTTTTTATATTATTATTTTATTTCAAATTGTAATTATACCTCAATTTAATTCTGTTGAGGTATGAAATCGATCAGCTAGCTCTTTCACTTTTTAAATTCATTATGTTAAAATTTGGTCTATGTTTAACTAATGTATATTTATGAAAATATATATAACAAGTACTGGCTCAACGGGTCATGGGGTGGTATAGTGATGTAATAAAGACTCTCATAAAATATTTGTCAAAACAACAAATTAAAAGATTTGCTTACCTTCAAATGATTCATGATATGCTACAATACTCTTGTGGTTAAGAGTCGACAACATTGAAACCTGAACAAAAAAATAGGA